>NC_141929.1:1247500-1559375 GCF_057802395.1 Ceratotherium simum simum | reverse complement strand
GAACCTGGTCCCTGAGGTAGAGCCTGCTGCCCGCCCCCCGGCCTCCTCCGCCCGCCCCTCCGCTCGTAGGGTTGCGGACTCTTCCTCCCGTCGCCCGAGGGGGCGTCGCCTTCCTCCCCCCGGGGGCCTGGTCAGGTGGGGGGTCCCGCCGTGGGGGCGCCCGGCGGGCGGTGCTGGCACCCGGGGACCGGACCGGGGCCCTGGGAGGGTCTTGGGTTCGTCGAGTCCGCCCTCAGCCGTCGTTGGAGGGGACTTGGTCTGTGTCCCCCCAGTAAATCCATTTCCGTTCTCGCCGGCCCGCAGGACCACCCTGGAGCACCCCTCCCCTCCCCATCCGTTGTATTTCCCTGTCCGTCGGCGCGCGGCGCCGGCTCCGAGCCGGCCTGGCCCCCGCGGGCTGGTTTATCTGTACACACAGGGACCCTGCGTACGTGCCAGGGTTTTGGAGGACATCACGAGCAGCCAGCTTGCCAGAGAGAGGGGAGGCTTTAAAGACGAGGTGATATTGAGCCAGGCTTTGAAGGATGATTAGGAGTTTGCCAAAAAGGGAAAGAATGAGAACTTAGAGGTGGGAACAGGAATCACTCATTTGGGGAGCTGTCGAGTCCCAGGCCCAGGAGGGGAGATGTTTGTGGTGGGGGCCTGGGGTGGGGACGGCGGTCAGGGGGCGCCTGTCCTGGGCCCAGGGGCACAGATGTTACCAGTGGGCTTCAGGGGGCCCTGGGAGGTTGTGATGTGAAGTGTGGCTCAATCTAGTGATGTTTCCACGTCCATGCCGTGAGCATTGTAAGAGGAGACTTCCTTGGGTTCACACCATGTCCCAGAAACCCCTTCAAGGCAGCCTGAATCCGTGGATTAAACTGGGCCTGGGAGTGTAAGCTTTGTCCCTCCAGATGGCATTTTTAAAGTAGTATTTTAGTTCCTAATATGGATATGGGTTTAAGCATGTGTTTTTCCCTTTTGGTTTTTTGATTTGAATGTAGTGCTTATGAATGCAACGTGAGTGTCTGTGACTTCAAAATGTTACTTTGAAAACAACCCCCAAAACCACAGGCATTGTGTTGAAACGAGTGTCCTCTGCAGGGAGAGTGCAGTCCATTTCTCCCACCCCACACCTTCACCACAGCAGCAGACAACAGGAAGTGCTGGGGTCCGCTTTAAACTCAGTCTGGGGGGTTGGGGTGGTGTTGATGGTTCAGGTGCCATTTTATTCATTTCGAAACCAGCCACCTTCATTTGAATGCAAGTATCATTCTTATCAAGTAATTTCTGTGAGCAGCTCCGTGGGGAGCACCATGCTAAGGATGGCGTGGCTGTTTGCCTTCCCCTCCGTGTGTGCCAGGTTGTTCTCACGAACGCCCTGCTGCCGGTCTTGTTATAGCTGGAGATGAAGGCTTAGACAGGTGAAGAAAGCTAGGAAGGAAGGAGCGGGTGTTCCATGCTGGGTCCTTGTTGACTCTGAAATCTGGGCACTTAACCAGTATTCTTGTTAAGACACTAAACATGTGATCTTCCTGGTGCTGGGCTTGTGTCTGAGAGGTCCATGTGCCAGGTGGTCTGACCCGAGAATCTGGATGGTTAGAACACTGAGTGGTGTCTGCGGGCTCTCTGACTGGGCTCCTGCCCCTGGAGGAATCTGAGGGGGGGGCGGGGGCTGTCCTGGCTCCCTAGAGGGCAGGGAAACCTGTTTCCGTGCTCTTGGCTGGGATTCTTTCACATTGCCGCTCGGTGACACCGGTTATCTCAGGTTGGTCAGAGTGCCCAGAGCAGTTTTAGGAAGTTGGTTAATTGAGACAGGGACAACCCATGGCCGAAGTGCATTTATTTGGTGGCAGCGTCACTCCAGGCTGTGCACTGGGGGTGATGGGGAGCCCCATGACCAAAGGGGGCCTGTGGTGGGAAGGTGGGGCTCTTCCTGAGGGAGCTGTTGATCTTTCTGGACCTGGAGGTGTTCGGAACACGGTCATCTGCACTGGACAGGTTTTTGGTTTGCCCTGTCACATCGGGGCCCTGATCCCCATGACCTTGAAGTTTTAGCTCTGTATTGAAAAGTTATGACAGAATGGTTTCAGGGTCACATACCTGAGGGACATAAAAGCTGTTTTGAAGGGGTGGTCTCATGTTCCCACATGTTTGGAGGGAGAATAAATTAGTGCAGCCTCTCCACAAACACCCTCCTGTGAGCACAGTCCTATGCGCCGCGTCTCTTTCCTTGCTCCTTTGCTTGGCTGGCTCCTTGTTGCCCTGAGCTCCAGCTGTTCTGCCCCTCCCAGGAGGGCCTTGCCTGCAGGAGCGCTCTGCTCTCGGGAGCCGGGACTGCATCTGCCTGGCTCATGCCGTCCCCATGCAGAGCCCCCACACGGAGCCCATCACCGTCTCGCCACCTCCCGCTCAGACTGGGCAGCACATGCTGAGGGGGAACCCAGTCTCCGTGCCGAAGACACGCATGCGGCCTGACTGTGCACTCTGCGCTCGGTGTTAGCACAGTACACGTTGGAATGGCTTTTGTCAGAACTTACTGTTTCGTTGTCTGCGTAAACCTTTTATAAGCCAGTAGCCTTAATTAAAAGAGGAATGCCATCATCTGATTTTTATTTGCTTCTATCATTTTGAGATTAAAGAGCTATGGACAGTTATAACACTCTGTAGATCCACCAGCCAGAACAAATATTTTTATATATTTTATGTACTTTTTTTGTAAAAGAAAATATTAATGCTGAAGTTGAAGCATCTCCATTTAGAAAATAAATGACATTTATTAGACTTTTTTATATGATTACAAAAGTCATACGTGGTCATTGCAGAAAAATTGGAGAAAACTGGGAAGCACTAAGAAGAAAACAGAAATCACCTGCAGCCCTGTAACCTTGTGAAAATCTGGACGTTGACCTTCATGTCTTCTTTTTAACTGTGACCATCCTTCCCTTGGCGGTGTTGTGGGAGCCTCTCCCCGTCAGCATGTGCCTCCCACAGTTGGGCTGTCGCCCCGACACGCCACGTGTGTGCCTGGTTTTCTCAGACCTCTTCTTGACAATTTGGTTTTGTTCCAGCGTGTGTGTGTTATAAGGAACTGCAGTGGCCCCCGTATGTGCATCTTTACCTACATTTCTGATGGTGCCCCTGGATACATTCTTATAATACATTGAGGGACAAAGGGCTTGCACTTCGTATTTTCATATCTCGTTTTGGAGTGACTGTGGAGTATCCTTTCGGATGGCCGAGTGATGGCCGGGCCTCACCCTCTCGCCTGCGTCCTGGGGCAGCCCTGCAGGTGGCCTGTGAAATGCTGTTGAGTTAGTGTGTGGTGGCGGCTCCCCATGGCTGATACTCCTCACTGTGTGCAGTGTCGCAGAGCGAGGCAGAGTGTGCATGCGTGGGGCCAGCGAGGCCTGGTTTGGATTGTGCCTCTCCTGTGATTTTGTGGCCTCCGGCAGGTTGCTTCTCCTCCCAGTCCCCCTTTGGAGTTGTTGCTGAGACTGCCTGTTCACTGTCCATCCCCAGCCCTGGCAGCTAGCCTCCTGCAGTTAGCGGAGGCCCTGGGCAAGGGAGGGAAGCTGGGGCTCAGCCCTGTTGTCCAGTTTTCCACTTCAAGTCCTCAGACTCCAGCTTCTTGTGACTGCCCCCACCCCAGTGTGGTGCAGCTCCTGGGGCCCACGGGAAAGCAGGCAGAGCGCTTGTGCCTCCCTGTGAGAGGGGGAGGTGCCTGCTCTCTCAGACCCCGGAGGGGAGGACCCTCAGCCGTGACCTGGGCGGAGGTGTTGAGGAAAGCAGAGTCATGTGGACTTTGGTGATTGCAGCTGTGGTGTTGCCAGTGACTAGCCTTGAGGCCTCCTGGGGAGAGGGGTGGAGGGAGCCGCCATGCTTGGTTCGTCTGTCCGTCTGTCTGTCTTCCATGTGTCTGTCTGTGTGAGCAGCACCTGGCTGCCTGAGTGCTCCTGAGCACCCCAGAAAATGCTGTCCAGCTGGCACCCCTGGAACATCTCTCTTGTGCTCTTACCAGCGAGAGTCTGGCCTCAGGCCGTAATCTAGAGATACTGTGTAGTCGGGTTTCTGTTGGCTGTTTGCACATTCTCTTTATTTTTGTGTCTGCCACCCCTCCACCTCCGGCCTATAAAGCAAATAGAGAAGAATTTGCTGGAAGTGAGAAAAGGAAACACGTTAAAGCCACCCTGGGTTGCTTCTCACTAGCTGACTTTCTTCCTGAAACTGGCACATCTCACATGTTTATCACATTTCTTGTTTTCTCTGGTTGAGCCCAGCTGTTTTCTTACAATTTGCCAGGTTTCTTTATAGTAACAGAAATGCAGGGGTGTAAAAGCAGCCGTGAATCCGCCGCTGAACCACGTGTGGAGGGCAGAACACGGAGAAATTGCAGGACACTCTCCTGCTTTTGATAGACTGCCTCTTTCACCTGGAAATAGTGTGGGTCAAGTGTATTTGAGAACCGACCATTTGGTAGAGGCCACGGAGCCTTAAGGAATATTCGCACAGGACCTTGGAGCAGCCCGATAGAGCTGGGAGGGGGGTCCACGCAGAAACCCCTGGGGTGAGCTGTCTCTGAGGTGTGGGATTTCCTCCCACTGGCTGGAGGCTGGAGCGGTTCCCCTGGGGGCTGGGCTGGGAGACTTTCTATCAGGAGCCGGTGGCTGCAGGAGAAAGCAGCCCACCAAAGCTGACAGGCACATACCAGTGCCAGCAAGCTGAGGGTCTCAGGGCCAAAGCGTAACTCGGTTCCGGCCATTATTAATATAGTAGAGTTTGTTTTTTTAGGTGATTATAAAGTGTTGTGTATAGTCTGTTTTTTAAATTAAGAACAGAGAACAAAACTGTTTAGTTCATATAACAAACAATAACACATTGGTTTTCCCCTAGCGCAAGTTAATGAAAGAGAGAGAGAAGCGAGGATTTGTCAGGGAGAATGTGCCGAACACAGGCTAAGCAGATCCAGCAGAGCAGCGCGAGGGGGTCGTGGAAGAAGCAGAGAGACCGTGGGCCTGGGCCACCTCCTGTGGGCAGGGGGTCACCTGCCGGGTTATTCCTGACCTTCCTTGTTTTGCTGGGCCTGTGGGAGCGGGGACAAGATTTACAACTTCTATTTTATAAGGTTGTCAGAAGGCCCATTGGTGGGCATCCTGTCAGCCTCTGGCATTCAGAAGCGCCCTCTGGGGTCGCCTGTGCCTGCCCCCCTCCTCCGCTCCCTGGGAACAGGTAGCGACACCTTCCACCCAGGACTCATTTCCTTGTGCTCGTGTGAGCTAAAGCAGCCATGGGCTTCTGGTGTGGTTGACTGTGGTGGGAAAAGATGGCTGGGGTGGGAAGGCTCCAGTTGGGCTCCTGCCTCTGCTTTAGGAGCTGGGCAGCTTTGAGCTTTCCCGTGTGTCCAGTAGAGTTAAAAGGGATTGCCTTGTTTACTGAACAGGGTGGCTGAAGGTGAAATTACGTCGTAATGTATTAAGTGTCTTATCACTGTCAAAACAATATTCGTTAAAATCCTTCAGGAGCAACTCAGATAGCTCGTCCACTCCTCAGCGCGCGGTCACGGGTGCTGCTCTGACCAAGAGCCATAAGTTGGAGCCGGTGGGAGGGTGGGGCAGAGGGTGTTCCTGGGGAGGAAGGCCCGTGACCCTTCTTAGCTCCAGAGGCTGCGGTGGGGAGCAGGGATTCCTGAAGGAGCTATGAAATCGGGGCTTTCAAACCAAGGCCAGTGGTTATTCTTGGCCGTGTGGGCCGCACTGGCACTGGCAAGGAGCCATTTACGGTTTGCTGGTAGAAACAGTCTGGCAGCAGGTGGCCTCCTGACCTCTTGGGCTGAGCTGAACCTATGTGATAAACTACTGTCGATGCAGAAGCAGTTTGGAAAGCGCACACCCTTTCTTGTTAAGTGCCCACTTGGTGACTCTCCGCAGGCAGGGTCCTAGAGCAGGATGGTGAGTCAGACTGGCATTTGAAGGCTGGAGCTTTGGACTGGCTGGCCGCAGGAGGCTGCCTGGCCCCTCCTTCCCAGGTCTCCTTTCTCTCCGCCCTTCTATGAATGGCGGTTGAGTCAGCTGGTCATGGCCCCTCCCAGCAAGCTCTTGCTTCTCACTGACTATTGTGGCTGTTATTTAGTAGTTATGTTTTTGGGGAGATAGAGAAGAGTTATGTTTCAGCTTAAAAAGAAAGGACTGACACTCAGACACGTGGACTTGCTTTATTTAAGACTGCACGGCACCAGGGTCCCTAATGCCCACCCTTGGGGAAGCATTCGAGAGCGGAAGTGAGCCAGGTCTGTGTTGGGCTCGCTGAGTCTCCAGGCTTCGCCCGCTGATGGAGAGAGAATATTTGCGTAGCAGCCCCTGTACTCACTCTTCTTTGCTAGTGTTTTTCCAGGCTCAGATTTTTAAAAACCATTATTCAGAATTTACCTTAAGTGCATTGAATTTTATTCGCTTCTCCTTGGTTTTATTTAGTTTAGTTCATTGTTTAGAATCTTGTATGTTTTTGAAATCCTTAAACTAAGAGGTTAAATAAAAAGCTAAGATGTTGGACATTGAAGTTCTAGAGGTGGTGTATGGCGAGAGTGTGCACATTTTCTAGTTCGGGATGGTGCCTTATGACTGGTGGTCAGGCAGACTCCACCCTGTTGGGTATTTAAATCTTGCTTTGGGCAATTAGGACGGATCAGGTGCCGTGACCTGGTACCTCTTCTTTTCCAGCCCCGGCCCAGGGAAATCGAGTGGCATGTTTGTTGCTGCCATGCCCCGCCACGTGGTGGTGTCCTTCCAACGCCTGGCCTGTGCCCTAGCCTCCCACCAGCCTGCTCCCTGGAGACACGGAGGAAGCCGCCCCCTGCACGTGGCCCCCGCAACCCGCTCTGATAGAAGCGCCCCGGTGTTCACCCGCGCCCTAGCCTTTGGGGACAGAATTGCCCTCGTTGACCAGCACGGCCACCACACATACAAGGACCTTTACTACCGCAGCCTCCGCCTGTCCCGGGAGATCTGCAGTCTCCGTGAGTGTGCCAGCGGGGACCTCCAGGAGGAGAGAATCTCCTTCATGTGCTCCAATGACGTCTCCTACGTGGTTGCGCAGTGGGCCTCTTGGATGAGCGGGGGCATCGCCGTCCCTCTCTACAGGAAGCACCCCCAGGCCGAGCTGAAGTATTTCATCCAGGACTCCCGCAGCTCCGTGGTTCTTGCCGGCCAGGAGTACGTGGAGCTCCTGAGCCCGGTGGTCAGCAAGCTGGGGGTCCCCCTCCTGCCTCTCATGCCCACGGTCTACAGTGGGGCAGCTGAGGAGCTTGGCAGTGGGGAGGTGCCAGAGCGGGACTGGAGAGACCGGGGTGCCATGATCATCTACACCAGTGGGACCACAGGGAGGCCCAAGGGCGTCCTGAGCACCCATCACAACATCAGGGCCGTGGTGAGTGCTCACTTGGACCACACCGTCGGGGGGTGTCTGCTGTGTCCGTTTCAGGCCGGTTACATACGGCAGCAGTTATAGTGTGGCACCTGGGCCTGAGGTTGGAAGTGCCTTCTGGGGTGGTCTCTTGTTCCTTTACTTTTCTGTAGGGCCGTGTACAACTGTCACCATCCTTCCAACCCTACCTGAAATACCGATGAAGGGTCACGGTGCCCCGTGGCCCCCAGTCCCACTAACCTGCATAGGACCGCTCCTGGGAGAGGGCTGAGGGGATGCCACCCTCAGGCGTAGCGGGATTTACGGGCCATGGAGGGCTCCCCCAGGGCCATGTGGCATGTACAGGACAGAATGGGCCACTCACTATACATGATGTTGAGGTGGTTTTCAAAGAGACCAGCCAGAGAGTGAGTATTCAGGATGTGCGATCAGCACCTAGAATTGGGACTTGTTAGGGAAACCTGTAAGCAAGAATTCGTGCATGCCCGTCTGAAGCCTCGTTTTTGTGTTCTGTGGCCTCAGTTACGTCTGTGCAAAACTCCTAGCCACTTTATTTATCTGTAATGTAAACCTTTCTTGCTTCCAAAAAGTATGTGTAGGTACGATAAAGACTCTGATACAGTAGGAGCAATAAAATGAAATAGATGCTCAGAACTACGAAGAGGAAGGCGGTAGTCAGCGCCATTGAGCCTCAGGCTCACTCAGTCTCGTAAGTCAGGGGTAAACTGAGTCCGGCTGGCTGTAAGCAATGCCAGTGGTCTGTTATCTCTTTCTACTGGAAGACAGACTTTCCATCTAGAGAGACCATCTCTTGGACTTGGATTTCCAAGGGAGTGAGTATCTCACCTGCGTTTGCGCGTAGCGGTCACGGAGGCCTGCAGGACGACATCCTCAGTAGTGACTTCAGAGGATTCAGTGGGCGTGTCTCACGTTGCTTCTCAGTAAAAGCTGAGGATATGCCTGGAAAACCTGGCTCTGGTTCTGTCAGAGCTAAGGTGGGTTGAGGATGGTGCTGAAATCAGCAGGGAGCTCAGACAGGCAGCAGAGGTTGGGTGACCAGGGGGTAAGTGTGTGAGCCACAGACGCTCGGTCGTTTTGCTGCCATCTCCTGTTAAGGGCGGGACAGCAAAGAATGGGCCTGCTTCCTGCTTCTCCTCTACTCAGCTGGGAGCCCCGGCTGCCCCCTCTGAACTCCCTCATCCTTGCGTGGCTTCCCGCCTGCTGAGGCTGTGCTCTTATACTGCAGGTGACGGGGCTGGTCCGCAAGTGGGCGTGGACTAAAGACGATGTGATCCTCCACGTCCTCCCACTGCATCACGTCCATGGTGTGGTCAACAAGCTGCTCTGTCCACTCTGGGTGGGAGCCACCTGTGTGATGCTGCCCAACTTCAGTGCTCAGCTGGTAAGTCGGGGATTGGCTCTTGACTTGGGTGCCCCGTGGACCAGGCACCTTCCTCTGGTGGGTGGACTTTGCCAGCTGTGTGAGGTTCCTGTTGCCACTGTAACAAATGATCCTAAACTTGGTGGCTTCATACAGCACAAGTTTATTCTCTCACAGTTTTGGAAGTCAGAATTGCGAAATGAGTCTTGTGGAGCTAAAATTAAGGTGTCAGCAGGGCTGGTTCTGTCTGCAGGCTCTGGGGGAAAGTCTGTTCCTTGCCTCTTCCAGCTTCTAGAGACACCTGCATTCCTTGCCTTGTGGCTACATCACTTCAGTCTCTGCTTCTGTGATCTCATGTCCGCTTCTGTGATCAAGTCTCCCTCTGCCTCCCCTCAGAAGGACCCTGTGATCACTGTGGGGCCCACCTGGATATCTAGGGTAACCTCCCCATCTCAAGATCTTACCTCATCATGTCTGCAAGTACCTTTTGCCACATGAGGTCACATATCCATGGGGATTAGGGCATGGTTATTCTGGGGCGATCCTTTAGCTGACCACACCAGCATTCCAGAGTGAGTGGTCAGCTGGGGGCTCCTTTTACTCTCCCTGCTTGTCTTCTTTGCAGCATGGTGTTCTTCCCAACACTGCTGTCAGGTCGCAGGGGAGGGAGACTTGTGATTGCTGCCATGTGGAGAGGGAGGTGGGAGCAGAGCCCCAGTGCACAGTGATGAAAGGCACCTCCTTGGAGGGAGAGATCCCTGACCCTGTCACCTGACACTTTGTGGCCTGGTGTACAGCACTCCCGCGGACCGTCAGTTCTCTGTTTGTCGGTGGGAATGAGGTGGCTTTGAGCACCAGGCCTGATGAGACAGGGCTCCGCTCAGGGCCGCCCTCGGTGGAGGACTGTCAGGCCATGTATCCTTGTCCACTCCATCCGTGCACTTGGGCCAACTGCACCCAAGAGCTACTCCTTAGTCTATGGAGGTTATGAGAGGAGGACCTTGAGCTCTCAGGAACAGGAGTGCACTCAACCCTGCAGAGGGGCCCTGATGCCAAGTGCCTTGAGTGAGACTTGAGATGTCCGTTGATTTACACAATAACTTACATAATGAATACAACTTTTATCCAAGGGGAGAAAGGTGGAAAAAGTGAATGTGGAAAAAACCCTTAGTATTTGGATCACATCATGATAGTTGTCAAATCACAGAATGCTCAGACTGTGGAAACAGCAGAGTGCAAGAAACCCAAGGCTGGGCGCCTGGTGTGCACAGGTTCGCGGGCTGGTGGCCATGCAGGGGCTGTCCCGTGGGGTGGACTGTCCTCGACCAGCGGAGCATGGCCTTGTTGATCCAGTGCTCAGCAGGCCGCCTGGCTCACCATGGCGCTAACCCAGCACTCCCACTGTTTGAAGTCCCTCTGGCCCCTCAGAGGGTCTGCCTGGAAAAGCTCCCAGGCTCTCTGCCCAGCAGCTCAGAGTTTGCGTTTTAGTCAAGTGTGAATTTCCTCACAAAGGGGTCTCTGAAAGCCAGGGGTCCCTGGTCTGTGGAATTCATTGTTCACCAAAGTCCACCTTTCTGTCTGTGGCCACCAAAGAGGCAGGGCTTGAGAGGCTCAGGCCTCGTGCTCTCCTCATGGCCTTCAGCTGTAACTCTCATGCGGTGTCGGGAGCGGAGAGGATGAGGCAGGTCCAAGTCCCAGCTCAGCTGATTAGAGCAGCGCAACCTAGGCCAGCCTTCCGCTGCTCTGACCCTCAGTCTTGTCCTCTGAGAAAGAGGAGCAGTGATCCCTGCCCTTGGCCGTGTGAGCCCAGGGAACGAGTGGGAGTGCCTGGCCTAGAGCCTGGCGCATGCATGGTGGGGGCACCAAGACCAATGTCGGCGCCTTCCAGTCCCAGAGAGGCAGAGAAGTGAAAAGAAGGGACCTTTCTCTTTTTTCCACTGGAGTGAAGTCTGGAAAGAATCCAGTGTGCAGGAAAGCTTCATGTGACCTGGTGAGCCTGTTTGCTGACAGGTGATGATATTGGGGTTTAGAGAAAGACATTTAGAAATCTAGCATGGTAGTGGTTGACGTGACAACAGGGGTGGTAGCCCGTGGGCCAAGGCAGTCCCTTTCAGCCCCTGTCCCAAGAGCCCCGGGCACAGCTCCAGGATGGGTCCAGCAGGCAAGGTTCCCACTTCCTGCCTCCTCTGCCTTTAGCCACCACAGCTCCGCCTACATCTTTCTGTGTTTTATTTTTAAGCTGCAGGACCCTTAATGATTTTAGATGAACAGTCTGCAGCTTAAAGATGCCTTTCAGGGCAGCAGGCTGAGGCCCTGTTCACCTTCTAGACCTAAAGACCCACGTGTGGCTCCCTCAGGGTTGGGGGTTGGGCCGAGGTGACTCTCAGAAGAGGATGGTCAGGCCCACTCTGCACACACTCCATCCTGGGGGGGTTCTGACTGAAGGCCCTTCTGCGTCCATGATTCTCAGCACTGCTCTTCCCAACCCTTGGATCGCTGTGCTGATGTTGAGGACTGGGCTGCATGAGGAGGGTGGGCACCTGAGGCTGTCGGGCTAAGGGGACCACTAAGGGCGAGCAGAGACAGCCAAGGGGTGCTTCACAGGGGAGGCTTTCCCTGGGAGCCGTTTGTGACTGTCTGGGTGGCTTGTGTGGCAAGAATGCAGCAACACCCAAAAAATGCAAATTGCCCTCTTCCCCAACCCCCGCTCCAAATTCTCCTCCACTTGGAGGGCCTCCCTGGTACCAGGGGTGCTTGGCTGATCCCCCAACACAGCCAGCTGCAGGGAGGTTTTCTCAGGATCTGGGCCTGTGCTGCTGTGGGTTCCTCCTCCGCACTCCAGCGCGCTGGTTGATTACAGAGGGAAGGCAGAGCTCAGAGTTCAAGAGTCTCCAGGTCCCCATCCTGACTCAGAGCCCCAGAAAGCCTGGATCAGGAACCCAGACAGGCCAGGCCCCACGGGCTGACGGCCTTCTCAAGTGGACGTTGCAAGAGTCTCCATTTCCTAGTTCCTGATTCGGGAACGGCGTGAGTGCACCTGGTAGGGATAGCAGGGATGCATTGCAGGGCTGGCGCAGCAGAGGAAGACAGCTAACCCGTGCCTTGTCCCTAGGCGAACTCTGGCCCCTCCTGACCTCTCCCTCCCCCACCTTCTACACTCCAGCTGCACTGGCTCACTACTGTTCCGCACACCCCCGCCCACCCTAGTGCCCTGTCCCTGCCGGCCTCGGCCTGCCCTGGCTTTGCTCTTGGCTCTGTAAGCATTTGCCGCCAGCCACTCCCCTCAGTACTGCAGCCAGAACCCAGTTCCTGGCCCTGCCCGGGCACTGTTGTTTACTGCAGCTCTTCTCCCCTTGGAGCCACGTGGAATCTGCCCTTGTGTCCCACTCATTTCTTCTCTCTCCCCTAAAATGGCGCCCTGGGGGCACCGGTTTTCCTCCTGTTCACCATGTCTCCCCAGGGCCTAGAGCAGCAGGGTCGGAGCCTTTGTTGGTGAATGGTTGTCACCTTGTTTCAACATGGTGCCCAGGCCCGGGGCCTCTCTTGCTTCCCCACGTGCTGTATGGACCGTGAGGGCACGCTGGCAGGTGGCAGGTTGGAAACCCTCTCTCCAGACTGTCTTGCGTTACTTTCATGTCATTGTGACCATCTGGATTTGTGCCAGGGCCATATGGGGGAAAGTCCCCTGAAATTACTTAGGGAGTGGTTATTTGTTGAATAAAAGTTGTATCAACTCCTCTGAGGAATCAGAGCTTAAATAGATACAATGTAATACAATTGTCCACTTAACAGTTTTGTTCTGAGCGATTCCCTTCAAGGGATAAGCTTCTCTGCAAAGCTCTAGGTTTGCGCACATTTGTGAAGACGCGGGACAGCAGAATCAGGCCTCCTGTGCTCACGGCCCAGCTCCGTCCACCATTGCCCGTGCACAATGGCATGTTGCGTGGACGGGCTCATCGGTGTCTCTGGGCCATGGGAGATTTTGTGTGGAAACAGAGATTCCCATCCTTGATGTTCCACGCTCCAAAGAGATCTTGCTGGTTTTAAAGCTTGATAGAATTAACTTTGCTGAATATATACCTGTTGTAGCTTAGATATTCTGAAAATGAGAGTGGATTTTGCACAGGTGAGCACTCGACAGGGAAACACCTGCAGGGGTTTCAGTCCTGCCCCCGGGGCATCGGGTTTCGTGTATTGAATTCTTTGGCTTTCTGTGGCTGCCACCCAGTGCCTGGAAGCGAATGGGCTGTCTTGACTGCAGAGCCCTGCTTAGCGGTTCTGCTGCAGGAGGCGGGTGGGGCCCTGGGCTCTGCATTCCCACCGGCTCCCAGCCCCCACACCACTCTGAGCAGCAAGGGACCTTGTCTGCCTTTAGGTGCTGCCTTTGTCCTGTCAAGGTGCCGGCGGTGGGAGGCCACATGAGTGGCTCATAGGAGGGCCGCCTTCCTGGCTCTTGGCACTGACTTGGGATTTCTCAAAACAGCAGAACTGAATTGTGAAAGAAATTTGATGTGGGGGTTGATAAAAGATTGCAACCGTGAGTTTCAGGGGTTTGTGAATTTAGACATCTATGTTATACCTATTATATTAGTAAAGTCTTGCTTTCAGCATTATTAAAATTTGGAGTTTTGTCTAAGCTTATATTTAAGAAATATGTGTAGAGCAGTGGTGCGGGGTGACCAGAAATGTGCGGTGGTGTTTAAATGGCCTTAGATCCCAGGGTCTTCAGGTCATCCCACTGAACAAAACGCATGCTAACCTTTGGGTGACAGGCTCTCAGCAACCCGTGAGGCTGACTGATGAGGTGACAGTGACTCGGAAGACAGACGGGAAGATGGATGGGCGAACTGTCCAACGTCACCCCTGAAGAACGAACTCTGGGTGTTGATGAGGCTGTCGAGAGTCTCGATCGATTCCTTGTCTCAGATAACTTCACTCTAGCTGAATTCCTCCCAATCACTGCCACTCACGGTGGGGGCAACTTCCAGCAGCAGGGCGGGACCTGAATCAGGGCGGGACCATGGGCTGGCCCTTACTCCTCTATTGACCTGCTGGGGAACCTGTCCCAGGGCAGAGGCTAGGCCAGCAGAGTGTGATGAGCCCGGCAAGGCAAGAGGATGCTCCAGAACCCTGGTCTCATGGGGTCAGGACACCGAGCTGATTATTCTCAGGGCTCAGCCGTGCAGGCTGTTGGGTTAACCACCAGTACTTATGTCGAGGCAAGTGCCCTTGCCCAGGACACCACTTCCTTTGGTTAAACATGTTGCCATGGTAGACCTCTGGCCCCAGATGAAGTTCATTCTGGGATCTGAAGAGTCAGCATCTGTTGAAGTGGGAGGGGGGCTTTTTTGAGCAGTGTGTGTTTCAAGGTACAGGCAGAGTTTGGGGAAGGGAAGCAGTGCACATCATACCCACATAGGCCTCAGAGATCTGATCCACACTATGGGGTCACTAGGACGAGGTGCACACAGGACTCAGAGATCAGATCCACAGTGTGGAGTCACTAGGACAGGGGGTGCACACGGACCTCAGAGATCTGATCCACAGTGTGGGGTCACTAGGACAGGGGGTGCACACACAGGCCTCAGAGATCTGATCCACAGTGTGGGGTCACTAGGACGGTGGGTGCACACACAGGCCTCAGAGATCTGATCCACCGTGTGGGGTCACTAGGACAGAGGGTGCACACACAGGCCTCAGAGATCTGATGCACACTCTGGGGTCACTAGGACAGGAGGTGCACATGGACCTCAGAGATCTGATCCACAGTGTGGGGTCACTAGGACAGGGTTGCACACAGGACTCAGAGATCTGATCCACAGTGTGGGTCACTAGGACAGGGGGTGCACATGGACCTCAGAGATCTGATCCACAGTGTGGGGTCAGTAGGACAGGGGGTGCACACAGGACTCAGAGATCTGATCCACAGTGTGGGGTCACTAGGACGCTGGCCTTAGGAGCCCGATAGGCCTCTGTTCTCCCATTGCTGGCCTTTGGTTATGAAGTGTTCTTTCTCACCTCCCAACCTTGGCCAGAGCACCTTCAAAAGCAGAAGCAGAACTGCTTCCTGTGTGTTGTTTAGGATTACCAAAAAACAGTGATTGAGTCCTTTGAGCAGTTGGTCTGAGCTGAGTAAGTGTTGGTGCAGTTCCTCACCTGCAGGAACCCCATCTTTGGTCTCCTTGGCCTGGCGGTCTTGTAGGAGTGGGATCTGACCCTGGGTTTCCAGTCCTGGCTGCACAGTGGGGTCAGGCGGGGGAGATGGTGAGTAAAAGAGGTGCCTGGACCCCTCACGCTACTGTGTCAGATGTGGGGCAGGACCCCGACTCCCAGGGGTTCCCTCTATGCAGCCTGGTTTGGGAATGCTGTCTGGTCTGTGCCGTGACAGCTTGTGTCAAAGCAGGGTGCTGCAGTCTGGCTGCCCCACAGCTGTTTTCACTAGTAAAATGCAGGCCTAGGGACGCTTCTTGTTCTTTTGGGGGATCCCCCAGATCTGCGATTGTAGTTTTTGGGTGTGTTGAACACCATGGAGGAGGAACACTGCTGTCTTAAATATCCTGCTTCAGGACAGCAGCTGCCCCTTTGCTGATGTGGGAGAATTCCAGGAATGGCGAGGCCTTCCCAGCTGTGGGCTGTTGTCAGGAGACGGCTCTTGGGGTAGATGTCAGCTGTGTGCCAGGTCAGATGTCCACATTGATGATCGTAGGACAGGTCATCATGTTTCATTTGGCTGACCGCATGCCCCGTCCTTCCTTCAGCTTTGTGTGGGAAGCCTGAGGACCACGTGTGTGGCCAGTGGAGGAGGCCTGACCGGGACCACAGGTCCCCAGGTGGATGGATGGCTCACTCGTGCCACCTGTCCTTCCTCCTCGTGCCGGTGCGCGGTGCCTCACTGCCACATGTCACAGTGAAGTCTATGCCTCTGTGCGTGTTGACTGAGTGCTTGTGGTAACATCGAGCCCCTGGTGAGCAGAAGAGGACTGGGCTAAGGTGAGGGTGTCATCGGGACTCATCAGGCTGGGTGGTGGTGGAATCTGCTCACAGGTCAGCCACACTGAATGCACTGAAGCCCTGGGCGAGGACACGGGAGCATGAGGCTGCTCGTAGTCATCCAGATCAGGATATCGATGCTCCCAGGGGAAGTCCGGTGGTGTCCAGTGTGTCCACTTGGCTGCACTCCTCCCAGGACCCACGCATTCCCTAGTGATGGGGGCAGTGAGGCTGCCACCCACGTCAGCACCAATTTGGCAGAGCTGCGTTTCTTTACAAGCCAGTGGGAAGTAGGATGCCACACAGAATTTCCAGTGATCTGCATTTCAGAGCTTGGAGGGAACCTCAGGGATTAGTCCAAATTAATATCTTCGTGTGAGAAGACAGGGCAGGGCTTGGTCAAGGTCACGGCCGCCCTGGGGTGGTGAGGGCGGCCTGCAGGTGGTCTTTGTCCTCTTGGATTTCTGTGGGCCTGGACTTCCCATGCTTTGTTCTCGATTGCTGGACTCACTGCTTAGTACCCACTGATTTCGAGCCATTAGGGTTTATTTCCCCTGCTCAGTGGCAGGAAGAAGTGTGGGTTGGGGGGGTGGGGCACACCGTGTGCACATTTTTTATCCTCACTTCTCATTTCCATACACACTCATTTCCTGTCAACTCAGCAATGGGGAGATGGGAGTGGTGCTGATCTGAATGAACTTCCAAATGCTGACAGGTTAACCCTGAGTTGTATTTTTCTTGCTAATAAGTGATGTTAGGTCCCTTCTTAGCCTGTAGAGAACCACAGAATATCAGAGTTCAAGGGCTCCGAGAGAGAGAGCCCAGTCTCAGTCCTCTGTTCATCAGATCTTAAAGCTGTTGAGGGATGGAATGTTCCAGACGTCTATAAGAGAAATGAATACCCATATGCATTGCCCAGCTTCACAGTTACTGACTCAGAGCTGTTCTTGTCTCATCTAGAAACATCTTCTCCTATCTCAGGAGTTTGTTCAGATGAATCCCAGACCGCATATGGTTTCAGCATCTCCTAGAGGTGGAGACGCTTTTTCTTAGAGTTGATGATAGCACCTCGGTCACAGTGAGGCAGTGAGCAAGAGTCCCTTTGTGTCATCACGCGTTCCGTCCATACATGCGCTGTTGGTGGCGCCTCACTGTTGTAATTTGTTTGAGCTGGATCTCAGTCACGTCCTGACCTTGTGCTTGGGGGATCAGCCACTTGTGTTGCTTCACGGGGAAGTTTCCTCTCAGCCCTTTCCCTGCACTTTCTGTTTAAGAAATTGGGGGAAGGCCCTGTGGCATAGCGGTTAAAATTTTAGTGTGCTCTGCTTCAGCGGCTCAGGTTCACGGGTTCAGATCCCAGGCATGGACCTACATCACTTGTCAGCCATGCTGTGGTGGCTTCCCACATACAAAGTAGAGGAAGATTGGCACAGATGTTAGCTCAGGGCGAATCTTCCTCAGAAAAAAAAAAAAGAGGAAGATAAGTGACAGATGTAAGCTCAGGGCGAATCTTCCTCGGCACACAAAAAGAATTGGGCTGTGCATTATTCACTATAGCCAAGAAGTGGAAGCAACCTAAGTGTCCCTCGACTGACGATTGGATCAAGAAGATGTGGTATATATATACAATGGAATACTACTCAGCCATAAAAAAAGACAAAATTGTCCCATTTGCAACAACATGGATGGGCCTGGTGGGTATTATGTTAAGTGAAGTAAGCCAGAAGGAGAAAGACAAGCACTGTATGATCTCACTCATGTGTGGAATATAAACCAACACATGGACAGAGAAAACTGTATTGTGGTTACAGGGGCAGTGGGGGTGGGGGGTGGGCACAAGGGGTGAAGGGAGACATATGTGGTGATGGACAAACAAAAATGTACAACCCAAAATTTTACAATGTAAAAAAAATCAATAAAAAAAAAAATTGGGCTGTGTGTCCTGTAGACTTTCTGGTCTTGTGGGATGCATCCCTGTGGTGTCATTTAACATGTTCCTCTGTCCTCGTATTTGTTGAAAAGTGGTAGTTAGATCTAGAGGCCTGTAAGATTCAGGGGTTGGGTTTGGTTTGGTTTGGTTTTGGTTGGGTGGGGGGGGTGGACTTCAGAGGTGGTGTGTGTGTTCATCCAGCAGGGGCACATGACGCCCGCTGTCCCTTGCTCTGTGATGTCAACACTCACTGAGGCATCCCGCCCAGAGCTGTTATTCATTGGGGACTGTTGTTGTGGCTGCTTCTGTTTTAACTGAGGCGTGATTTACATGTATTAAGGTAAGTTAAATCTGCAACATCATACATTACATCTATGTATGCATCTGTGTAACAGGCACCGCCCAGATGAAGAGAGAGTGTTGTCATCACCCACAGTGCTCTCTCGTGCCCTCTCACATCAGTGCCCCATCCCCACCCTCCAGAGGTCATATTAGCCTGGCTTCTGTCACCACCGGTTACTCTCGCACGTTCTTCATGTAAGTGGACTCGACAGGGTGTACCATTGCTGCTTTTAGTTCATCATGCAATGTTAAGGTTTATTCTTGCATCGCATCAGTTGTCATTTGTTCTTGTTGTATGGCATGTTGTATTTCAGTGCATGAAAGTGTCACGGTTTGTTTATCTGTTCTGCTGATGAAGGATGCTGGGTTGTCTCCCGTTGGGGGATACAGGCACACCTTGCTTTATTGTGTTTTGCACATACTGTGTCTTTCACAAGACCCTCCACCAGCAAAAAGATTATGACTTGTAGAAGGCTCAGATGATGGTTAGCATTTTTTAGCAGTAAAGTATTTTTTTAATTTTTTTATTTTATTGAGGTCATAATGGTTTATAACATTGTGTGATTTCAGGTATACGTTATTATATATCAGTTTCTGTATAGATTGCATCATGCCCACCACCAATAGTCTAGTTTTTATCCGTCACCATACGTATGTGCCCCTTTACCCTTTCACCCACCCCACAACCTCCTGCCCCTTTGGAAACCACTAATCTCTTCTCTTTATCCCTGTATTTGTTTATCTTCCACATAGGAGACAAATGATATGGTGTTTGTCTTTCTCTGTCTGGCTTATTTTGCTTACCATAATATTCTCAAGGTCCATCCATGTTGTTGCAAATGGGACGATTTTGTCTTTTTTTATGGCTGAGTAGTATTCCATTGTATATATATATACCACATCTTCTTTATCTATTCATCAGTTGATGGGCGTTTGGGTTGCTTCCATGTCTTGGTTTGGAAGCAATAAAGTATTTTTAATTAAGGTATGTACATTGTTTTTTTTTAGACATAATGCTATTGCATACTTAATAGACTATAGTGTAAACATAACTTTTATATGCACTGGGGAACTAAAAAATTCATGACTCCCTTTATTGTGGTATTTGCTTTTTTTTTTTTTTTTTAATTTATTTACTTATTTAGTGTGTGTGTGTGAGGAAGATCACCTGAGCTAACATCCATGCCAATCCTCCTCGTTTTTTTGCTGGGCAAGACTGGCAGTGAGCTAACATCCGTGCCATCTTTCTCCACTGTATATGGGACGCCACCACAGCATGGCCCGACAAGTGGTGTGTCGGTGTGCGCCCGGGATCCGAACCCGGGCCGCCAGCAGCGGAGCGCATGCACTTAACCGCTACGCCATGGGGCCGGCCCCGTGGTATTTGCTTTATTGTGGTGTTCTGGAACCCAACCCATAATATCTCCAAGGTGTGCCTGTATTATGCATAAAGCTCCATAAACATTCTCATAAAGATCTTTCTGTGGACGTTTCTCTTAGATCTGTACCTACTGGTGCTAGACATCCACTGGGCTGGACATGTATTTAGTTTTGGTTGAAACTGCCCGAGTTCTCCAAAGTAGTTGCGTGTTTTATCCTCCCACCAGCAGGATGAGAGTGCTGACTTCTCTCCATCCTTACCCACACTGAGTGTTGTCAGTCTCGTTAATCTGAGTCCTGTTGGTGGGTGTGTTGTGTGTGTGTGTGTGTGTGTGTGTGTGTGTGTGTGTGCTTTCATTTCCTTTTATTGGGGTGTCGTGTACGTGGAGTGAACGCACGTGGTTTAGTGTGTTCTCATGAGTACACCTGTGTAATGTGCACCAGGTGGGATATAAACATTCCCCTCCCCCTGTTCTTTCATGACTCCCTCCAGTCAGTCACCCACTAGAGGCACCAGCTCCTCTGAGTTGATGACCCTGCTGGTCAGTTTATAGTTAGTTCTTGAACCTCGCATGGACGGGGTCCTCATGCTCATCTGCTTCTTTCACTGAGCACAGCATTTTTGAGATTTACTCAGGCTGCCTCTGTCAGTGGCTGGCCGACCACCAGGGGTCCCATTGTGCTCACCTCCTGAAAGGGGTTTGCAGCTCCTCTTTCTCTGGGAGAGTTTGTGTAAGGCTGGAACTAGTCTTTACTGCAGCGTTTAGTAGAATTTACCATTGACGTCATCTAGGCTGGGCCTTTCTGGGAAGGTTTTAAATTAAGGATTCAGTTTCTTTAATAGACGCAGGACTTCTAATATTTTCTATTTTGTTTCTTGTGTTGGTTTTGGTAAGTTTTTGTTTTTAAAGGTAATTGTCCATGTTGTCAATTTGTCAAATTAGTTGGCATAAAGTAGTTTATAATTTCTCATTATTCTTTCACTGTCTCTAGGATCTGTAGTGATGTCTCCTTTCACTGTCTGATTATGTTTAGTATATGTTTTCACTCTTTTTTCTTGATCACTCTTGTTTTAGAGGTTTATCAATTTTATTCATCTTTTCAAAGAAACCAGCTTTGATGTTGATTTTCTCTAATGCATCTGTGCTTTCTATTCCATTAACTGCTGTTCTTTATTATTTCCTTCCTTTATCTTCATGATGCATCATTACTACTGTTGCTTTAAACAATCAGGAGTCCTTAAGTTTTAATATAATTACCTACGTGTTTCCTTCTCTGGCACTCTTTGTATGTTCCTCAGATCTGTGCTTCCGTTATCCTGAAGAACTTCTCATAGTTCTTGTAGTGACAAATTCACTCTGCTGATGACAAATTCTCTCAGCTTGTTTCACTGAAAATTTTATTGCATCTTCCTTTTTTAAAAAACAGTTCTATTGAGATGTAATTCACATGCCATAAAATTCACCTATTGTAAATGATTCAGCAATTTTTAGTAAATTTATAGAGGTATTCAACCATTATCTGAATCCCTGCTACCACACCCAGCTCTGGCAACCACTGTCTGCCTCTGTTTCTGTAGATTTCCCCTTTCCAGACATTGCATATGAATGGAATTGTGTAATATGTAGTCTTTTGTGTCTGGCTTCTTTTGTTCTGCAAAACGTCTTTGAGTTTCATCCACGTTGTAGCCTGTGTACCAGTCATTTGTTCCTCATAGCGTCACATCATACCGGGTACCACATTTGTCCACCCATTCACCATTTGATGGGTACTGGCTCATTCCCAGTTTTTGTCTGTTAAGAATAATGCTGCCATGAACATTTGCACACAAATCCTGTGTGGACGTGTTTTCGTTTACCTTATGTAGACGTGTAGGAATAGAATAGCTGGGTTGTATGTAAGTTTATATTTAATGTTTTAAGAAACTGCCAAGCCATTTTCCAAAGTGGCTGTAATTTTTGAATTCTCACCAGCAGTATACGAGGGTTCCAGTTTCTCCACGTCTTCACCAACACTTGTTTACTGGTTTTTTAATTATTATTATAGTCATTCTAGTAGATATGACGTGGTATCTCATTGTGGTTTCAATTTGCATTTCCTTGATCGCTAATGATGTTGAGCGTTTTACAGGGTCTTATTTGCATGCATTTATCTTCTTTGGTGAACTGTCTATTCAGATCTATTCAGTCTTTTAAATTGTATTGTCTTCTTATTGAGTTGTAAGCATTCTTTATATATTCTAGATCAGATACAAGGTTTGCAGATATTTTCTCCCTGTCTGGCTTGTCTTTTCATTTTCTTAATGGTATTTTTTTGAAACACACATTTTTAATTTCGATGAAATCCATTTTATCAATTTTTTGATTTCGTAGATCATGCTTTTGGTTTCATATCTGAGAAATCTTTGCTTAACCAAAGGTCATGAAGATTTTCTCCTATGTTTTTTCCTAGAAGTTTTATAGTTTTAGCTCATACATTCAGGTTTCTGATCCACTTTGGGTTAATTTTCCTGTATGGTGAGGTAAGGGTCTAAAAATCGTCTTTTGCATGTGGATATTCAGTTGTCTCAGCACTGTTTGTTTGTTGTTCCTTTCTTGCATTGAGGTTACTTGGCTCCTTTGTCAAAAATCAATTGGCCCTCAGTGTATTGGTTTATTTCTGGACCCTCATCTGTTCTGTTGATCCGTGTGTCTGATCTTACACCAGGATCACACTGCGTTGATCACTGTTGCTTTAGAGTAAGTTCTGGAGTTGGGAGGTGTGAGTCCTCCACCTTTATTCTTCCTTTTCACATTTATTTCAGCTCTTCTGGGTTCCTTGCATTTCCTTGTAAATTGTAGGGTCAGTTTGTCAATTTCTGCAAACTAGAGCTTGCTGGAGTTTGGGGAGGAATACATTAAAGCTATAGCTCAGTTTGGGGAGAGTTGCCATCTTAGCAATACTGAGTCTTCTGATATGAGCATGGACTCTCTCTCCATTAATTTAGCTCTGCTCTCTCCCTTTTCCAGGACCACAGTCAGAACATGTCAGATTGTTTCCTGTTGTCCACACGTGGCACACTCTATTCCTTTTTCTCTTCTTTCGTGTCTCCACTTCAGTTTAGATCATTTCCGTTGACTCGTGTTTGACTTCTTTTATCTTTTCTTCTGCTGTGTCTAGTCTGTGAAGTCTGTTCAATGAACTGTTTGTTTCAAATAATATATTTTCCAGTTTTATAATGGTTCTTTTTTGCAATTCCACTCCTCTGACGAAATCCTTCATTTTCCCTCATTTTGTTCATCTTTTCTTCTAAATTCCTTAGTCTGTTTATTGTAATTATTTTAAATTACTTGTCTGGTAATTCCTACATCTGGGTCTTCTGAGGATCTGCTTCTGTTGACTTTTTTTTCTTAGTTATTAGCCACATTTTTCTGTTTCTTTACATGCTTTGTAATTTTTGGGGGGGGGGTGCCAGTCATTGTCTTGAAAAGAATAACATTATTTTCCCCCAGAGAGGTGCCCTTTCCTCTGTCTGGTAGCTAAGGTGAGGAGCTAGTGACTCCTATCCAGTTAGGAGCTGGGCCAGGCTGGGCTGGGCTGGAGTGTTTGTTTCCGTTCACCCAGGTCTCAGATGCCATCAGGGCGAGATCTGTCTGTGTGCAACGTACTGAATGCCCAGCGCTGTGAGCTCTGCTCTGCATCCAGCTGTGGGCTTGAACGGTGGCACTGTGGTGAAGAGAGCCACAGAGTGAGCATAACAGGCCAGCTTTTCTTGAAGATTAGGGGTAACACAAGCACTTTAACTGGTGAGAAACTTGAAGCATCTTTATATTAAAACAAGAATCATCTTTTATGGTGTAAAATATAAAATTCCTGTGACTTTTTGTAATAAAATAGAAGATATCATCCATTTGCCATCATTCATGCCTGTCTGTGCCAGGCAGTGTGCTGACTCTCAGGCTCACAGGGGGCCCTGTGGGAGACCCAGGGTGCCACATCTCTCCCCACGGCAAATCCGAGGCCAGAACTTTGTCCCTGCTCTTCTCCCTGAATCCCCTCCCTCCTCACAGCTTACCCCTGAGCCCGGGCATGAATGTCCCCTGGCACAGGGTGACTTCCGTGGGAATGGCCAGAGGCTTGTGTCACCCTGTAAAAGTGAGACGTCCTTTTAGGTGGGAGCTGCTTACAAAGGCTTTAATGCTTAAGGAAAGGAGAGGCTTCCGTTAAGAACACTGTTTCTGGAGCTGAGGTGTCACACACATTTGCGTGTGTGTTTAGTTCTAATCTTTTTGCTGTATGCTTCCTTTTCTTTTTTTAGGTTTGGGAAAAGTTCTTAAGTTCTGAAACTCCACGGATTAATGTGTTTATGGCAGTGCCTACAATATATACCAAGCTGATGGAGTATTATGACAAACATTTCACCAAGCCTCATGTCCAGGATTTCGTGCGTGCAGTTTGTGAAGAAAAAATTAGGTAAATGAAAACAGTCCATCTTCCCATCCAGAAAGTCTTAAAGATCAGCCAGTATAACTTATTTTTAATAAATCGGTTGTACTGAGTTTTGAGTGTTTTCCATTGCCTTTAAAATCTATATCTGCATATCATGTCTACCGGTTGATGTTCTGTGTTTGTATTCCCTGTACATCTGTCTGTCTTCCATATCTGTATCTGGTCCATCCCTCTCTCTATCTCTGTGTATATCTGCATTCTATCTCTCTATCTACATTCAGTCTCTCTGTCTGTCTGTCTCTCTGCCTCTGTCTGTCTGTTATGTGGTTGAGTCTGAAGGACGAGGGTTAGGACAGTGAACTGACCTTCTTGCTCCCATCCTTTCTGACCCCACAGCTTTCCCCCCGACCTGCACTGTATCGTTTCTCTCCACCGTGGTCTGTGGCTCCTAGAGCCCTCCGTGCCTGGACCCCATCACCCCTGACCTGACCACTCCTCAATCCCGTACACTCTTCCTGACAGAGAAGCGCTGAATATTTTGGGTCCTTCTGTAGCAGCAAGTTGCTCTGCATTCTCTTGTAAACTGTAGATACGGCACGTTCTCTTCCTGCTCATTAGTGGAGTGTGATCCTCTCAGAGAGTGCACACCCCAGTGAGTAGCTTGGTGAGTTTTCACAGGCCCAACAACAAGTGTACCAGAAAGACATGACAAGTTGTCTGTGGCAAGCACAGCCTTTCACACCACAGTGAGTGAGCTGCTAGAAAATGTGCATTTAGGCTTCTCAGTGTGTTTGTGTGTGGGCATCTGTGGCCTCTGCACCGCTCCTTGCTTCTGATTCCTTGTCCTTCCAAAGAGCACATGAGGGCACCCTGGTTTCCCAGAAAACGTTCTGGATCATCCAAGACAAATATTTGTGGCTGTTGTGATTTTGCTCCACCATTCGTGCTCCTGTGGTGTAAAGACATTACGTTGGAACCAGAACCCTGGTCTGATGGAGCCTACTGCTCATGCCTTCCTGGCCCCCTTCTCGAGGCATCATGGGGTTGGGCCACTGTTGATGGGGGTGTCCAGTGTGCAGGAGTGGGATTAGTACCACGTTCTACCCAAAGTAAAGAACCAAGGGCAAGACTGAAATCAGAGAGAGGAAGTCAGGGTGACTCCTGGGTGACAGAGGCCCTCAGACTCACCAGTGCGGGCTCATGGTGGGGAGGGTCCCCGTGAGCTGTACACCCTTGTGGGGAAGGCAGTGGTGGTTGCTCTCCGGCTCCAACCAGAAACAGAAGCGTCTTCCTTTCTACACGTAATGCTGAAGTGACACTGTGTACGCCAAGGCAGAGAGGAGCTCGCAGTGTTACACAATGGCATCGCACCATTGTGAGCCCATTAGCACAAGACAGTGTGAAGACCTCTACGTGTGTCCCTCAGCTGCACTGCCTCCTTTCTCTGCCCCACCTACTCCTCAGACCTGGTATCATTTTATCCATAAAATAAATTCTGTCGTCATCTTAGTATTATTATTGCTGTTATTTAGCATTGTTTGTGAATAGCATATTAATTATTTGCAAATAGTACCACCAAAGACCTTAAAATTATTTTTTTCTTTTACCTTGATTACCCATTCCTTTTGAAGACCTATTTATATTCTAAAATATGCCCAACAAATTCTTCTCAAAGAACAAAGTTAAATTTTGGCCGTAACTACAGTTTTTGTTGTGAATGTTAGAATAGTGATGTTGGATGAAGGATGCTCCACAGTGCCTGTTCTTTATTGTACTGAAGAAATGGTATCATGTCTGAGAAGCTAAGGCTGCCTCTGGTTGTGCTGGGTAGGTTGATGGTTTCGGGATCGGCCGCCCTGCCCCTTCCTGTGCTGGAGAAGTGGAAGAACATCACAGGCCACACTCTGCTGGAGAGGTACGGGATGACGGAGATCGGCATGGCCCTGTCCAACCCCCTGACTGCAGCCCGCCTGCCAGGTACGAGCAGTGCCCACAGCTGTGTCCTGTCCCTCTGCTCTGAGCCGCTCAGGTGGGCCAGTCTGTGGAGGATGCTGCCCTGCGGACCAGGGGAGCCTTCTTGGGATGCTGGCCAGGCAGCCACAGCCTGTCATCTCTGGGCAGTCACTTTGCTGTCAAGTGGCTGGTCACGTACTGTGTCCTTGTGTCCTTCCCTGGTGACCTGGGGGAACGAGTGGGAAGAGTGGGAGCCAGCAGAAGCTGTGTGCTCAGCAGACTGCCTCCTAGGGCTGAGTGCTGCTCACGTCCAGACCACAGCGGCCATTGGCGAGAGCCTCCCATCCAGGCGCCCTGAGCCACTCAAGGCTGGTGGCAGCAGGAGAGATGGCGGGCATGGATGCAAGGGTTGGGGGGACCCTCCCCCTGTGCTTAGTGACCTGCATGCATCTAGATGCTGCTCTAGACAGGAGTTCCTGAACTTTGGTCTTCCTGTCCAGCCTTCTCCAGGACGTTCCACTCTGACTTCCACTTAAACAGACTTCCCGTCCTGGGTCCTTAACAGGGCATCTGAGAGCAGAGCCCGAGGCCTGAGATGGGAATGTGTTCTGTGTTGTTCCCAGCCCTTCTCTGGTCCTCACAATGAGTCCCCTCCAGTTTGTCCAAAGCACAAGAGATAGCTCAGTTAGAGGTAAAATAATTCTGTATCTGTAATTATATCTGTGCATCCATTTATCTTACACAAACACTAAAATTCACTCTTCCCATGTTCAGTTCTGTGAGTTTTCAAAAACGTGTGGTCATGTAGCCACCATCACATCAGGATATAGAAGGGCTTAATCGCTGCAAAACTTCCCCCTTTTTGTGGTCAGCACCTCCTCCACCCCAGGGCCAGGCCAGCACTTTCCTGCTTTCTCTTCCCATGGTTGTGCTTCTGGAATGTCATACAAATGAATCCTACAGGACGTGGCCTTTTGGGTCTGGCTGCTCTCACTCAGCAGGACGTGTCTGAGACTCGTCCGTGTCGTCACGTGTTGCTTTCCATTGGTAAGTAGGATTCTATGGTGTGGACGAGCCACCATTTGTTAACCTGTTCGTCAGCCAAAGGACATTGGGTTGCATCTAGTTTTGGACATTCACCAGTAGAGCTGACGTAAATGTTCATGTGAAAGCTTTTGTGTGAACGTGTCTTTATTTCTTGTGAGTAAACACCTAGGAGTGGGATTACTGGGTCAGAAGGAGGGTGTGTGCTTAACTTTCTGAGAAGCTGCCAGACTGTCTCCAGAAGAGTTCCTGGTGTAGGGATGGTCTTATCCCATGGACAGAAGATGAGGCTGAGGCTGTGAGGAACCACATAACCTGCCCAATGCCACATGGCTGTAAGTGATGAAGCAGACATTTGCACCTTTAGATGGGGACACCCACTTTGCCAGGGGCACAGTAGCACAGCAGATGGCCCAATTTGGAGGAAGAGAGAGGGGGCAAAAAGATGGACAGGGAACCTTCTGGGTCTTAATTACAATAGCAAACACAAGGCTGAGAAGCCAAGACCAGGAGCCGGAACAGGATAGAGCAAGCAAAGGGCGATGTGTTGACTGTCTGGGGGATTGAGATGGGGACTGTCTGTGCCTACGGGAAGGAGACACAGGTGCCATCTGCAGGCAGGTGTTAAAGTGCAAGTCAGAGGCCCAGAGGCCCAGCTGGGGGCTCACCCTCGGATGGTGGAGGCAGAATCCCCAGGTGAGCCAGGAAAGCAGCTGCCCTGGACAGAGGTACCTCGAGAGGGTCCCTGGCTGACCCAGCCACCTCCAGCTCCCTCTGAGGAAGGCAGGACCCAAGGACCCTGAAACGCAAGGTTTATTAGGTGAGAAATTCAAGTGCAGAAATTCTTGGATCTTAAATTATGGCTTCAGCTCATATTCAGGCCTCAAAGACAGTGTGTGGAACATCAGAATGCGGGCTGGGTGTGGTCTCCTGTATACCAGAGTCAGACATCTGTGGTTTGTTTCTTGTCTGTGAAGCAGGCCTCTAACAGTCGAGCACACTGCCAGTTCCTTGGTGTGGAAAAAAGTAGCCCGCAACATTAAATTCAGGAGAGCTACATGAAAATCCCTCATGTACAATCTCTGAGCGTCGGTTCTGGAGAAATCAGCCTGAGGAGCTTCTCTGGGCGCCTTCAAGTCTTCTCTGTACACCTCGACTCCTGGGCTGGGGCTCATTCCAGCCAGAGGCTCTGGACTCACGTTGGAGCCCGGCCTGTGTCCCTTTCGCACTCAGGACACAGCCATGCTGCCCTCCCTGGGCCCTCCCATGCCTGCTCCCTGTGTGGAGGTCGTTTCTGGCAGTCCCTTCCTCCTGCTGCCTGCACAACCTCTGAGCGTTACTCCTACCATCCTCCAGACGACCACCAGGATTCATTTAAAGTTTCTCGAAACCTGGTGGGGGTGTGGAAGGGCAAGGTTGTCCTCAGAGGAGGGCACACTGCGTGAGGGAGGGACATTGCCATGCGCTGAGCTGAGTGGGATCCTCCGATCTTTCATTCCCTGCATCCCTCAGTGGTTATTGTGCAGGGAGATGAATAATTCATGGCCGAGCGCTGCTGGGCCTAATCATGCTCTAATTGGGGGTTGAGATCAGAGGCACTAATAGCTCCTGCAGCGGCACTCCTTGGGGCGTTGACAGGAGCTCCAGGACCTTATCGGCCTGTTTCCATTCTCTTGGGACCAGCTACAGAACATCCTGGCTCCCCAGACACTGGACGGAGCCGCAGGCCAATTAAAGTTATCTGGGAAGAGCTGACAACTGTTTTAAAGAGAGGCAGAAGAATGACATGCCACTTCTGACTGTGGCCAGGACTGTCACCCAGGTGGAGGCTAGGAGTGCTGCACTGTCCACATGGGTGCAGGAGGGGACGCTGTCCACGTCGGTGCCGGGGGGCGGGGCACTGCCCGCATTGGTGCGGGAGGTGGTGCTGTCCACATGGGTGCTAGGAGGGAGCACTGTCCACATGGACCATAGGAGGATGGCTGCTGCCCGGTTGACCATGCTCTGCCCCAGCCAGCTCGGGGGTGGAGTGGGGGTGTTTTAGAGCTCCGTGGCTGCCCCTCCCCTGGCTGCAGTCTCCTCACATGGACCTCACTTTAATGGATGACAGGTCAAGTCATTGTCTCTGCCTGGAGATTTTAACTCTATTGTGTTTGTGATGCTATAATTAATTAAGATTCTGTCAGCACTTCCATTATAGATTTTCTTAACGGTTTATAACTTGCACTGTCGAGAGGGGAGGAAAGGCCTTACTGAGCAGGGCAGAGAGAGGCTGGAGCCCAGGAGGGAAAGGAGAAATCAGTGGATTGAAAGGTGGGAAAGCAGGTGGTGTTGCGGGAGGCTGCTGGTCCCTCTTCTGATAAGAAATATATATCTGGTCTTCATCCCTGTTCCTGGGATAGAGCTCCTAAAACCCTTATCCTAGGTGATCAAGATGTCTTTTGTTAATTGATGACAAGCCCCTTCCACCATACCTGAGTCTGTGTTAATGAGATGACTTTGGAAAACCCCTATGGAGCGGGGCTGCTTGCCAGGAGAACCAGCCAAGTGATTAGAGGTTGGAACTTTCAGCCCCACCCTTCCCACCTCTGGGGAGGGGACACGGGTGGCAGTCGAATTGATCACCAATGGGTAATGATTTACTCAATCGTGCCCACGGAATGGAGCCTCCATAAAACGCTGAACATGCTGGTGGACATGTGGAGGTGCCAGGAGGGTGGTAACTAGAGAGTGTGGAAGCTCAGAGACCCTTCCCCATACCTCGCCCTAGGCGTCCCTTCCATCTGCTGCTCCTGAGTCGTGTCCTTTGTAGTGAACTGGTGATCTAGGAAGTCAACTGTTTCCTGGGTTCTGTGAGCCGCTCTGGTGGATTATTGACCCCTAGGAGGGGGTCGTGGGAACCTCTGATTTGTAGCCAAGTCAGACAGAAGTGTGGGTGACTTGGAGACACACCACTTGTGACTGGCATCTTGAGGGGGGCTGGCAGCCTTATGGGACGGAGCCCTGAACCTTCTCCACACACTCTCCAACAGCCATTGCAGGTGGTCAGATGGCCTGGGGCAACCACATGCCTCCCCTGCCTTGGGGCCAGCTGGGAAGATTCCCTGAGGCTCCCTTTGTCCATACACAGCTCCATGGGGTCCAGGGCCTGGAAGGAGCCTCTGCTTCCTTCCTTCTGGGACGGTGAGTGCAGGGTTCACCCTTCAGGCGACGTCACTCTCAAAGAGGGCTCGGGGCTGAGCAGGTGTCACATCGCTGCTGAGACAGGAGCACGGAAGGAAAGGAAAGAAGGGCGGGCTTTACTTCTGTGAGGCAGTCGGTCCTGCTTAAGATTCTGTGCTTGAATTGATGAAGTGCCTCCTGATGGGATCGTCACACTCTGCCTGGTGGCTTAAGGTGTGTTCGTGGAGTTCTTTATCTCTGGCATGTACTTGAAGAAGTCCTATCTGACCAGTCTTGGGAGGTAATAAATCAGTCTACAGTGTCTGATGTTTTCTCGTTATTCACACTAACCAGCCTGCCCAGCACCGCCTCATTTCCTTCAAGCAGAAGAAACCGTCCTCTGGATATGGGTACAGGGCGTTATCAGCCCAGCAGGGCCTACGCAGCCAGGAGGCCGGGGTTGGGGTGGTGTCAGGTCAGGGTGGCCTCAGCCCCACCTTTCACACCTTCTTTCTCTTCTGCACTTTATCTGCCCAATTCCTCCCTTAAACCTTTTGTTCTGTGGCTTTTACACCCACACTTACATCATAAATTATGACCACACACTGTGATCACCAAGGGCTAACACCAAGGTAGCCTGTTGAAGTCTGACCGTAATGTACGAGCAATGGGAGCCACCTGAAGACCTCGGGCCCTGGCCGAGTTGCTCTGTTGGTGGGTCTGTCGGTCCTCATCAGACCGTGAGGTCCAAGGAGGAGCAGTGTAGACAACAGGAGGTAAACCTGTCACCGAACAGAGACCCGCAAGGCAAGGGGCATTGAATCAGGAAAAGATAACAACCTTGAAGTCAACTGGAAACCACATCTAGAGTGTGCAGAGTAGCAGCTGGTCTTCACTGCCCCCAGGGTCCTGCTGACAGGCTTTTGAGGTCAGAGGGCTGGGGTTGGAGCCAACTCCACATTCACAGGCTTGTCCTTGTCTCTGGTCCGCAGTCTTGTCTGCACACTGGAGATGAGACACCCCCACTTCCAGGCTGTCTCGAGTCTTGAGTGTCCTGGCTCCTGTGTTGCTGCTGGCTCCAAGTGGATGTACCACCAAGAAGAGATGGGAGGACTCATGTCCTATGATTCCTTTTGTATGAATGTCCAGAGCAGGCAAATCCACAGACAGAAAGCTGTTTAGTGGTTGCTGGGGGCAGGGGATGGGGAGTGGCTGCTGACGGGCATGGGTTTCCTTCTGAGTGATGAGAATGTTCTGGAACTAGGTGGTGGTGATAGTTCCACAGTGTTGTGAATGTACTAGATGTCACTGAACTGTATACTTTATGATGATTAATTGTATCTTACATGGATTTCACTTTAATTTTAAAAATCTTTGGAAACAAAAATAGAAAAAAGAAGAGAGGATGGGAGGATGCTGGTCCATCTGCTTCCCACCAGGACAGGGACACGTCTTTCTGACCAGAGTTGAGGTGTGAGGGCTCCAGGATGTGGGACAGCAGGGTGCTCCCCCGGATTGTAGGGCCCAGGCCTGGGCCCCAGGACCTCAGATGCAGAAGACAGGTGAGGAGGACAGGACAACACTGGTCCAGCAGAACAAGACTGATGTAACAGACCTTGCAAAGAGTTCGGATCCTGAAATACTGAGCTGATTGTAGAGAGTTTGCTGAGTCAGCTTCCTGAGTGTTCATCCCTGACAAATCCTCACTCATTCCAGTGGTTGAAATAATGGGTCTGAGACCGTGAAGTGAATTCCCACAGATGCTGAGCCTCTGGTCTTGGAACCTCTACCCCGCCTCGCTCCTTTGTTACAGTGGCTGTGGGACACGACTGGGCCTCCTGCCCTCACCTGTGCAGGTCCCGAGTTGGATTGTAAGCTGGCCCCCCACGCTGGGGTGAACACGCTGAACCAACCACGGCCCCTAATAAAGGACTCAGTGTGCTGGCAGTGTCCCCCTGCCATGGGGTCCCTGCTCACCCCCCACCGCCTGCCAGCATCACTTCCTCGGAACCTTCTCTGCCCAGCGTATCTCAGTGCCCTTGCGTCCATGCTGTACTGATCAGCGGGCACTAGAGGAAAAGGAAGCTGTCCCAGTGTCCCTCCTGGGTGCTGAGAGGCGCCCCCGAGACGATTTGAAGGCTCTGGACCATTCAGAGCCAGGCTTCACATGCCATTGGTAGCCATGAGCACTGGCTGCTGCTGCGGCCAGTGCTGCCACCGTGTGCACCATGTGGGCTCCATGCCCTTGGCTCTTGGGTCTTCGCCCATCTGCGCGATGTCCAGGTGGGATCCAGGCACCCCAGGCATGCAGTCCTCACCTTGGGAATCCCTCTGACTCTGTCTCCATTTCTCTCATGTTTCTCCTCTCCTTGCAGGTTCTGTGGGGACCCCGTTGCCAGGTGTTGAGGTGCGCATCGTCTCGGAAAACCCACGGAAGGAGGGCTACCCCTACGTCCTCCACGCAGAAGGAAATGAGGAGGAGACCAAGGTGAGCCTCTCTGTTGTCACCTGGCGGCACGGGGGTCACAGAGGTCACAGAGGTTGAGGTGGAGTCCCCACCACCCTCCTGGACAAGGGAGTTGCTGGCTGGCATTCACTGAGGGTATTGCCTGCCCTTTGGGCAGTGTACAGAGGGGAGCCAAGGCCCAGCTGGGCCTGGACCTCCAGCGCTTGGCCTGGCTTCTCACCAGGCTCCGTCCACTGGGGACGCCGTGAGGTGGGTCATGACAGCCTTGGCTAAGGACAGCCCAATTGAAAACCAAGGTTGTCGTCAGCAGGATCTCGTTAAAAATACTGCACTGGCCAGACCCTGGCGCCCACTCAGGCACAGACTCCCAGGGCAGATGTGTCCAGCTCCAGCAGCCTTGCTGAGGCCCTGCGGGCAGTTCACAGAGCCCTATAGACGAAGGTACCCACTTGTGCTGAAACCACTGGTGGCTTGCTCTCAGTTTCTATTCTTCTAAAATTGATGAAGGTAGAGAGGAAGAAAGGAGCTGGTGTGTTATCTTACTTCCATGAGGGTTTTAGTAGCTGCAGATATGCTGATCGTCAGTGAACGGGAGTCACAAAAGTTTAGGGGTTAGTGGGAAATGGAATTTTGATGTAAAAGGAAGCTATTTCCCCTACAGCTGATGTCCATACTAGACATCGTATGCAATTGATTTCTTTTACCCTGAGAAAGTTTTAAAGGTTGAAAAAGTAGTGGGTCCTCATTTTTGTGTTTTCTTCATGAGCGCTGTCGGCCTGCTCCGTCTCTCCCAGCCCTGCACCTCCTATGGGGCCTCTGTGTCCATACCTGAGACAGGAGGGTCGGCGAGATGGTTGTTGAGCGTTTTCATTCGAGCAAATAGGTGGAACTTGGTGGTTTTAATGTAATTTTATGAACATTTTTAGAGTGATATCAAGAAGTAGGTGTTCTCTTTACCCAAGGAAACTTCGCACCTGGGTCTCCGCACCCAGACCCCAGCCCACGTGGAGGATCTGCCCCCAGCGCCACGCTGAGCTGCTCTCTCAGCCTCTCCTCCTGGATGTGATGGGCCTGCAGACCTGCCCTTGCTCCCCTCCACGGTGTATGGGCCACTTCCATGCTGCCCTCAGGTGGAACCCCCTCCCTCTTCAGGGCGGCCTCAAGGTCCCGAGCTGTGCCCTCACTCCCTGACCGCCCTCTGCCTGGGCTCTTGCCTCTGCCCAGCTGGTCCAGGGCCGTCAGCCACACCCACACCTTGTGGTTCTTTTCTGGCCCTCTGCCTGTGCTCTGCAGCCCCCTCTGCCTCCTTGTGGACTCCTGCTCACACCCAGGTCACTGCCCCAGTGCCCGGAGGTCCAGCCCTCCCTGCAGTGACGGGCTGCCTCCCCCACTGGATTCCCAGCCTGTGTGCTGGGTCAGGGATGGCTGGTGGAGAGCATGGGCTGGAGTGTGGGTTCCAGGGACACACTCTGTCAGGAGGTTCCTAGCAGAGAGGGGAGCGGTTGGGGGGTGTGTGGATCCTTCAGACGCTAGCAGCACAGACGGCCTTGTGGGCTACTGCACTGCCCTCCTCCAGCTGCCGGTCACCTGATGGCTCGGCCTCCTGTGCACCTGTTCTGCTAGAACTGGCAGAGGTGCTGCCAGAGAAGAGGGGTGAGGGCGTCTCCCTCTAAAATTACAATAAAATGTAACTACTTTGCACCTGCAGTGGCAAGCAGTCCCCGCCCCCCCCCCGCACCTCCCTACCCCCGGCTGTTCCTGTTTTAGTCTATAGAGAGCTCCACACTGAAACTCACTTCAGATGGAAGGAGCCGGCAGCCTAGCCCCAGAGCACCTTAATCAGAGAGAAGGGAGCACGTGTTCCACGGGGTGGTGGGGCTCTGGGCAAGCAGGTACCGCCAGCTGAGGGCCTAGGGGCTGTGTAGACGGGAGAGGAGATAAGGGAGTTTTGTCCTCCGTGCAATGTGAGCCCCGTGCAGATGCACCCTGACCATCTAAATATGAAAGTGACAGGTCTGCCCAGTGGCGCAAGCGGTTAAGTGCATGCACTCCACTGTGGCAGCCCGGGGTTCGCCAGTTCGGATCCTGGGCGGGCACCGACGCACTGTTAGTTAAGCCATGCTGTGGCGGCGTCCCATATAAAGTAGAGGAGGATGGGCACGGATGTTAGCCCAGGGCCGGTCTTCCTCAGCAAAAAAGGGGAGGATTGGTGTTGGATGTTAGCTCAGGGCTGGTCCTCCTCGCTAAATAAATAAACAAATAAGTAAGTAAGTGAGGGATCTAGTGCTGTGACACTGTTCTAGAACATTTCCAACTCACTCAAGGGGTCAGTGCGGCAGACAGTCCAGAATGGAGCTGCCTCCATGGCTGCGCAGAGGCTGAAGACGGCTCTATGGGAACAGCACAGCTGCCAGGCCTGTTGGCCACACGGGGGCTATGGTGCACCTGGGCCTCATGTTTGATCCTGCGTGTGAGGCCGTGCTTGTCAGAGGCCCCTGAGTTGGCTGGGACCACTGGCCACGGGAGGGATCCCCCGTGAAGTCCTGGCCGCAGGGACCTGTTCCTCTCTCCCCGTGGTTCTGCGTGAAGGAGCCTCTAGGCAGGAGGACTCAAGGTCTTGGGCATGTTACCTGTAAGGCCTGCATCCCAGCAACAGGGCAGTGCCTCCCTCCTGCATCTCGGTGGCATTTGTCAAAATTTCTCTGTCCTTTAAAGTGGGGCCTCAGAGATATTTTCCCTCCAGGCCCAGGACTTTGTAGCGTGAGAATGGAGCAAGAGTCAGCAGTGACCTGTGTGGGACATCCCATCTGGGCTGCTGCTCTGTGAGCAGGGCTGTTTCTCAGAGCAGATCCCAACTTGGGCTTCCGTGCCTCTGCTTTCCGAAAGCCCATCAGCGCCTCAGTGCGTAGGATGGTCCCCAAGGCTGGGTTAGGCTTGAAGTCGTGAAAACTGCGGGGCCTGGGCCGTCTTGAAGGAAACACGTTTCTGTCCATTTCAGTGACGTGTCGCAGTGGAAACAGGAACTGATGCATCGCCCCGGTGGCGACCTTGATGTGACTGAACGAAGGCGGTGCTGCGGCGTCCATGGGACTGTCGGTGGAGGGACGGCTTCTGGGGTGTTGCAGGAGACCGCGGTCTGCGGTATCCTTACATGGGCTTTGAACGTGTTGCTGACAAGTACTGATGCTGTCTCTGAAAAAGGGATCTGCCCATCAGAGTCCTTCTAGCTCCTGCCTGGTCCGTTAGAAATTCTCAGCACAGTCCAAGCTAGGAAGGACTGATGTTTGTAATGTTTAGAAGTTGGGATAGCTGAAGACAATTTGTTTCAAGGTTTGTTTGTTTTTTTTTTGACTTTTAATTGGAAATAGTTTTAAACTTACAGAAAAGTTACAAAAATAACAGTACAAAGAATGCCTTCCTATCCATCTCCCTTCCCAGAAGCACCTGTTAACCTGGCCCTGCTCTTTTCTACACACAGATTTCCTCTGCGCCATGCCTCATGGCCCTTCACCCGTCACACCCCACAGGGCCAGTGCTCCCCCACATGACCACAGCACAGGATCAGGGTTCACTCATGTGACACCCTTGCAAGCTTACCTTGCCCGCCACCATGGTGTTCCTCCTGTCTGCTGACTCCGTGATATCACATGTGGCATCTTCCCTCTATTGCAGGCTCAGTCTGGGGACAGGTGTCACCTTTCTTGTCATGGTGAGGACAAGTCTTGAACTTGGAAATGCCTCCTTCTTAGCCAGATGGTCACCAGGCCCTTAGACCTGAGCCACAGGTGTGATGTCCACACAGGAGTATTTATCAAAGAGAGGAGGGGCCGGCTGAGCAGGAGTGCACCACATGCTGACAGCAAGCATGGGACACAGAGGTGCGGGGAGGGACCCTTCACTGAGAACCTCCCCAGGGCTGCCTGCAATGGGCACCGTGGCCTCAGCTTCTTCATCCGTTCCTTCCTTTTTTCATCCACCTGGCATGTAGCAAGCCCCCCTCTGGGCTGGGAGACGGGCATCAGCAGTGATGGTGCCCATGGCGGCAAATGGAGTGCAGGGCGAGGGACATGTCCCTCGGGCCTCTGTAGCCTGACAGCTCCTGGGGCTTCTCTGGCCGGAACCTACCACCAAGAATCAGGAGTGAGTGGCGGTGGGGGGCTCCCAGACCTCTGTCTGCCCCACAAAGGGGAGTCTGCAGGGGGGACCGGAGCCCTGTGAGCCCCCAGCTGGGCCAAGCAGTCCTTCCCAGACCGCAGGGAGAGTACCTGTTGGCTCCCACAGGCCCAGCGCAAGGGAGAGAGAGGGGCTCTAGCTGACGGTGTGGGCTCTTGCGTGCCCACATCACCACGTGGCTGTGGAGCAGGGTGATGCCCGAGTCTGGGACGAGCTGTTACAGCTCAGGAGGGCGGTTCCCATGTCCGGGGCACAGGTGGAGCACAGTCTGGTCCTTACGCGGTGTCCCCTAGTGTGTGGTGGCCCCGGCCATGGCCAGTTGGTAACGTGGCCAGTGGCCCCGGGACACTCAGTTATCCCAGCCGTCTTCAGCTCTGCTGCCAGTGCCGAGTCTTGCAACTTGGTCTGGCAGGACTTCAGTTGCTGGAAGAGCAGGCACCCTCCCTGTCCCCCACAGGGGGCCGTTCTCTGGCTCCATCTGAGATGGCTCCACCTTGACGGTTTCCTCTGGCTGCTGTCCCCCTACGGGGCTGGGGTGTCACGCCGCCCACCCCGCAGATCGGGGGCTTTTGCTTACTGCGATGCATCTTTGATGTGCCACAGCTGCCCAGCTGGCTCCCGCCTGGAAACTGCGAGCACGTCGCACGCTGTCTCTTTATTTATTTATTCCTGTTTTTTTCAAATTGCTCACTTAACGTGAGAGCAGACACCAGCCAGCAACAATAGGGTCCATCAATAGATAAATGGCTTCACAGCTGTATGTAGCACACAGGGTAACCAGGCCTTGACAGAATCTTCTCTTGCTGAGGGTGCAGAGACCCGTGTGGGATGTGCACACGGGCTGGAGCTGGAGGGTGGCGGCTGCCAGCTCTACTTGCCTTTATTTCCTCCTTAAAAATTAATTATCTCGTTATTTATCCATATGCAAGCTGTCACCGGACAGCAGCCTGCTCCACTGCCTCTCCCCCCGCGACCACCAGCATCTCCTAGGCTCCCCTCCCGCCCTCTCCCTCGTCACTGCCATCTGTTGTTGCTGCTGCCGTGTGCCGCCAACTGCTGCACGCGACCCACGGTGGGGCAGGGACTGGGGCAGGGGCGCCGCAGGGCTGGACACACTCCGCTCTCGCTGGGGGTGCCGTCCCCACAGAGGCATTCACTTCAGACAGACAGCAGACCGTCCTCGGCCGTCTGTTCCTTTCCTCTTGGTGTGGTGGATTCGCACCTCTTTATGAAGGGCCAGGTAGGAGGCCGCACGACCATAAGTGAGGAATCTTCACCCCGAAAAGCAAGTACAGGGGGCACCCTGACGTGCCAGGTGAATGTCTGCGAGTGCATAACTGCCCTGTGCCTCTCTTCCCGACTGTCAACCAGAGCCTGCCCCGTAAATGCCCTTTAAAGCCACACTCGGGAAATGCAAGGCCAGGAGCTGCCCACCTTCCTCCCCTTGGCTTCATCTCTACGTGGATGACCAGATCCTTCTGGCCTGACTTGTGACCTGAGGCCCAAGCAGCAGGCTGTGCTGAGCTCGGCAACCCTTCATCAGGACACAGCAGGAGTGGGAGCCCACAGCCAAGGAGGGCTTCAGGGGGCCTTCAGGGACAGGGGCTCTGCAGGGGTCCGCCCTCCTCACCCGCTTCCTCCTCGCCCATGGCCGACCTGCCTGGATTCTAGCACCTTCTTCAAGCACGCCCTCCTCCACAGAGGAGTAGAACCTTCCGCTTAGCATGAACTTGTGTCAGAGAATCGGGCAGGTGTGAGGGGTCCCACCTGGGGGCTTTCTATCAGCACCTGCCGCTGACGGAAAGAAGAAGGACAGTGCTGCTGCCAGCAGGTTGTTAGGCCCGTGGGGGCGGCTCAGAGTTGGGGCCACCACCCTGGTCTGTGAAGGGATTCAGGCTGCTTTCGGATGAGGAAGTGCTCGTTCTGTTGGCCACTCTCAGGCCTGGCGCTGGTTATAGTAAAATGGGGTGGCACTCGTGTACAGGTGCGTGTGTCCTCAGTCACACCACGTCCCACATGCCCACAGGTGGGAGTCCCCTGTGAAGACAGCCCAGACTCTTCACTGCAGCGTGGATAGCAGCTGTGGCGTGAGGTCACATGTGATTGCCAGGTGCCCAGGGTCTGGCTGGTGCCGTGTCCCACCTGCACCCGGAGCGTCCTTGGGAACAACCGGGTCCCCCAAGCACGAGGAGTGGGCCTCACTGCCCACCCACCCAGCCCTGCTTCTCGTCCCCAGCAGATGTGGGTTGTTGACTGAGTGCTTCTGAGGAATCAGCAGACACCCCTGAGGGCTCTGGTTCTGCGCGTGATGTGGCGGTCCTGGTGTTAGATTTTAGTCGAAGGCAACGTTTATCGTTACCTATTTCAGACTCTGTCTGTGGTGGTATTGTCCTCCGACTGTTCCTCTCCTCCTGGTTTATCTTCACTCTTGACATCCCCTCATACCCTTGTCTCTAAAATTTACAAATGTCTCCAAAATTAAATTGACCTTATTGTCCCAAGGCCTGTCTGAGGGTTAGTGTTACAGAAACAAATGTGGAACAGGGTTCACTTTTCCCCTCTCCATGAAGGAATGAAAAATGCCATGTCTTTTTTTTTTGGCATAAAGAAAATGACGACATGTCTTAGCTACTTGATACTTGCTGTCAATAAACCAGAGACTTCGGCAAATCTGTACAAACGTTAGGATTCGTGGATGTGTCTGTCTTTATGGGATGAGCCCATGATGGGTAGATTAGGTGAACCTAAGAAGAGGCTCAGATCGAGTGTTGAATGGGGCTGGGCTGTAGGTAAGGAGTCTTGAGGGAATCTAGTTGAAAGAGAGTTGGCTTCAGTTCCAGAAGACCCCGGCTCTCTGCTCTGTGTCTGTGGCCGCAGACCCTGTGTGCTAGCAGCTGCTGTGCTCGGGCGCTGGTCAGTGTGGTGTGGGAAGGGGCAGTGTGACATCTGTGGGCGGTGGGCACCCTTCTCATTCACCAAGTCCAAGTCACCATCTATGGTGAGACACAGCCCAATTTTGCAGGTGCCAATTGTGAAAAAATTCTCCTCAGAATTAATAAAGTTAGTATCTCTTCATTTCATGCAACTTGCCTGGAATAAGATTGTAATTATTTTTTCTGATTGTATGAAATCAGAAAGTGAGGACACGCGCTGGGGGCGGGGCAGGCAGCCCTGTCTGACTTAGTGAGCTCTGGTCCCTGCTTACTGCCCACCGCACAGACCAGCGTGCGTGCGGTCAGCGTGCGCCTGGCCACGGAGAGAAGAGCAGGGCCTGGCTTTTGCTGTGTCTGGACCGTGAGGTCCAGCACAGACGGAGGAATAAAGAGGGCCCACCGACTGCAGGAGCTGGAATGGCCACAGCGGAGTGGGGCGATTCTGTCTGTAAATTCTGTCTGACCTAGACGATACATACACTGCGGGTATCATCTAGGTCCAATCAGGAGACAAACACAGTGATGTGAACAGGTGACGTTTAGTACCAGGAATGCCTGAACTGTAATGGAAGGGTGGCTGTGCGGAGTAGGGGGCCTCTGTAGGGCCCCGGGGCTGGGGCGGACTTTCTTCTTCTGTTGATTCTCACTCAGATGGAACCGAGTTAGAACTGTCTGTTTCTCCCTGCACTTCTCTCAGGTTTTGCTTCATATATGTTGATGCTCTGTCTTTAGGTGTGTAGATGTTTATGATGGTTATATCTTCCTGGTGTATTGAACCTTGTATTAATATATAATGTCCTTCTTTGTCTCTTGTAGCCCTTTTTGATTTAAAGACTATTCTGTCTGATATTAGTATAGCCACCTGCTCTGTTTGGATTACTGTTTGCACAGAGTATTGCTTTCCATCCTGTCACTTTCAGTCCATCTGTGTCTTTGGATCTCGAGTGAGTCTCTCATAGGCAGCATATAGTTGGATCATGTGTTTTTATCCATTCTGCCAATCTCTGTCTTTTGACTGGAGTATTTAACCCATTTACATGTGAAGTAATTTCTGGTAAGCAGGGACTGACTTCCATCAGTGTGCCATTTGTGTTCTAAATGCCCAATACCTTTTTGTCCCTCATTTCCTGCATTACTGTCTTCTTATGTGTTTAGTTGATTTTTTTGTAGCTAAATGTTTTAATTATTCTCTATTTTCCTTTTGTGTGTACTCTATAGCTGTTTTCTTCGTAGTTACCGTGGGTATTACACTTAACATCCTAATGTTATAACACTAATTTGAATTTGTACCAGCTTAACTTCAGTAACACACAAAACTACTCCTTTACAGCTCTGTCCCCACCCCCTCAGTTGTTGATGTCACAAAATTATGTCTTTATACATTGTGTTCCCCCAAACATAGATTAAAAATTCTTTTAAGTTCATTAATCTCCTAAATTATGTAGATAACAAGATTTGGAGTCACAAACCAAAGTTTGTGATACTAATTTTTGCACTAATTGGTTTTTTTTTTTAAATGTGTTAGTCTCTTAAATCATGTAGAAAATAAGAAGTGTGCTTACAAACCATTGTTACGATAATACTAGCTTTTATACTTGCCCATTTATTTACCTTGCCTGAGATCCTTATTTCTCCACATGGTTTCGACTTATTGGCCCACGTCCTTTCATTTCAACCTGCAGGACTCCCTTGAGCATTTCTTCCAGGGCAGGCCTAGTGGTCACCAACTCCCTCAGCTTTTGTTATCAGGGAATGTCTTAATTCCTCCTTGACTTTTGAGGGACAGTTTTACTGGATAGGATTCTTTGTTGAAGTTTTTTTCTGTTAGCACTTGGAATAGATCAGCACACTGCCTTGTGGCCTCCAAAGTTTCTGATGAGAAATCTGCTGATAATCTTAAGGATCCCTTGTATGTGATGAGTTGCTTCTCTCTTGCTGTTTCCAAGACTCTCTCTTTGTCTGTGTCTTTTGAAAGTTCGATCATAATGTGTTTTGGTGTGGGTCTCTTTGAGTTTATCTTACTTGGAGTTCATTGAGCTTGGATGTTTATATTCATGTATTTCATCAAATGTGGGAAGTTTTCAGCCACTATTTCCTCAAATATTCTCTCTCTCTCTCCTCCAAGGTATGTACGTTGGTTGCTTGATGGTGTCCCCTGGGTCCCTTAGGCTCTGTTCACTTTTTTTTCAATCTTTTCTGTTTCTGTTCCTCAAACTCAATAATCTTCATTGTCTTATCTTCAAGTTTGCTGCTGCTTCCTTCTGCCTGTTCACATCTGCCTTTGAATCTGTCTAGTGAGTTTTTCATTTCAGTTATTGTACTTTTCAGCTCCAGAATTTCTTTTTCGGTTTTCTCTCTCTTTATTGATGTTCCCATTTTGTTCATACACCATTTTCTTGACTTTCTCCACATCTTCCTTTAGTTCTTTGAGCATCTTTAGGACAGTTGTTTTAAAGTCTCTGTCTAGCAGATCTGCAATTAAGTGTTTTTCAGGGATAGTTTCTATTGGTTTATTTTTTTCCTTTGAATGGGCCTTGCTCTCCTGTTTCTTTGTATGCCTTGTGAGTTTTTGTTGAACATGGACATTTGAATCTGATAATATAATAATTCCAGTGGTAACTCTGGAATCAGATTCTCCCCTTGCCCAGGGTTTGCTGTTTTTTTTTCATTGTTTCTGCTTATTATTTTTGTTTTATTGATTGTTATAGGGTGTCTCTGTGTTAAGGATCAACCTGAGGTGTAAACCTAATGTCTTCTTATGTCTTTTCTGAGGCTTTCCTTGGGCATGTGCAGTCACTTTCTAATTTTCCCCATATATGCAGTTGTTTTTGAATGTTCTAGTATTATTGTATGGCTCCTAAAATGGGAAAAGCAAAAGATGAAGGAAGGGAAGAGCACCAGCCTGTTAAGTCCCCTGGAAGTCACTTCAGCTGGTGGGGGAGGGTCTTGCAACAACAGTGGCTGCCTGCCTTTTTGTCTGCACCTCTGTGACCAGAAGTAGCAGTCAGAGCACAGATCCCCGATAGTTGGGGGACTGGGTCCTTTTTGCCCACCCTGGTTCCCACAAGCTGTGTGCAAGCTGCTCTAGGAACACGTGCACAGCTGCCTGCCCTGGAGCTAGGGGTAGGAGATTGGTGGCTGCTACTGCACTGAGAGCTAAAAATAGCCAAAATTAACCACAATTTTCCATCCAAGCCTTCCCCTGGAAGTTGCAAGCCTTAAACAAGACTCAACAGGTATAAAATAGTTCCATCAGATAGCTTCTGCCAGTGCAGTTGTCGTCCAGGTGGGGAGACAGATTCCTGTGCTTCTTGCTCTGCCAGCTGCCGCTCAGGTTGTTTGTTTTCCTAGTGTTAAGTTTTGAGAGTTCTTTGTTGGATATCTGATTTACCAATATTTTCTCCCAGTTTGTGGTTCATCTTTTCATTCTCTTGTATTTCACAGAACAAAAGTTTTTTATTTTGTTGCAGTCTAATCTATCTTTTTTTTCTTTTATGGATCATGCTTTTGGTGTTCTCTCTAAGAACTCCTTGCCTAACTTCAGGTCACAAAGGTTTTCTCCTGAAAATTTTATAGCTTTATAGTTTAAATTTATATCTATGATGCATTTTGAGTGAATTTTTAGATAATATGTGATGTTTAGGTGAAGATTCTTGTTTTTGTGGATGAATAGCCAGTTGTTTGAATACTATTTGTTGAAAAGACTACCTTTTCTTCATTGAATTGCCTTTGCAACTTTGTCAAAAATCAATTGTACATATTTGAGCAGGTCTGTGTGTAGGTTGTATGTTCTCTTCCATTGATCTGTGTATCTGTTCCTCTGCCGTTACCACAGTCTAGCTTTATACTAAGTCTCAAAATTGTAGTGTTATTCCACCAACTTTATTCTTCTTGTTCAAAGTTGTTTGGGCTTTTCTAGTTCTTTTGCCTGCTCATACCAATTTTTGAAGTAGCATGTCTATATCTACAAAAAAAATCCTTTTGGGATCTTGATCAAAATTAAGTCTTTAGATCAATTTGGGGAGAACTGACATGGTTACTGTGGTGAGTATTCCAATCCGTGAACACGGTATGTCTCTTCATTTACTTAGGTCTGCTTTGTTGTGTGTGTGGTTTTCAGCATGCAGATCCTGTATGTGTTCTGTTAGATTTATACCTAAGTGTTTCCTCTTTTCTTTTCTCTTCCTTCTGTTCCTCCTCTTTTTCAACTATTGTAAGTGTAGAGTTTTTTGTTTGTTTATTTGCAGTTGTTCCTTGCTAGTATATAGAAATGCAATTGATTTTAGTGTGTGTGGGCTTCATATCCTTTAGTAACCTTGCTAAATTTACTTATTAGTGTTTTTGTAGATTCCTTGGGATTTTCTACATATCCAATCAAGTTTCCTGCAAATAGGAACAGTTTTATTTCTTCCTTTCCAATCTGTATGCCTTTCATTTCTTGTTATTGCCTTATTGTTCTGGCTAGTACTTTAGTATGATGTCGAACAGGAATAGTGAGAGTGGATATCCTTGTCTTCTTTCTGATCTTATGGGGAAAGTATTTATCTTTTGCTGTTAAGCATGACGTTAGCTATAGGCTTTTTATAGATTCCATTCTATTCATGATATGCTGAGAGTTTTTATCATGAAGAGATTTTGAATATTTTCAAATGCTTTTTCTACATCAATTGATTTTTCTTCATTAGGCTGCTAATAACGGTGGATTACATTGATTGAGTTTCTAGTATTGAACCAGCCTTGCATTCTGAGGACAAACCCCACTTGGTCATAGTGTGTCATCTATTTTGTACAGTGCTGGATTTGATTTGCTGACATTTTGTGGCGGATTTTTACATCTGTGTTCATGAGGGATTTTGGTCTGTAGTTTCCTTTTCTTGTACTTTTTTAGTCTGGTTTGAGTATCGAGGTAATGCTGGCATCATAAAATTAGTTGAGAAGTGTTCTATCCCCTGCTCTTTTCTGGAAGAGATTGTATATAATTGTTATTGTGTATTTTTTTTAATGTTTAATAGAATTTACCAGTGAAACCATTTGGGCCTAGACGTTTCTTTTTTGGAAGATTTTAGCTATGAATTCAATTTCTTTAATAGTTATAGGACTATTCAGGTCATCTGTTGCATCTTGAGTGAGTTTTGGTAGACTGTGGTTTATGAAGAATTGGTCCATTTAAGTTGCTGAATTTATGTGTGTAAAGTTTTTCACAGCATTCCCTTATTGACCTTTTAATATCTGCAGAGTTTGAAGTGGTATCCTCCTCATTCCTCATATTGATAATTTGTGTCTTCTATTTCTTTTTTCTTTGTTATTCTTGCTAGAAGTTTATCCATTTTATTGATGTTTTTCAAAGAGCTCACTTTTGGACTCATTGAATTTTATTGCTTTTCTCTTTCCAATTTTAATTGATTTCTGTTCTTTATTATTTCTTTCCTTCTGCTTACTTTTGGCTTATTTTTCTCTTTTTCTAGTTTCTCAAGATGAAATTTTAGGTTATTGATTTGAGACCTTTTCTCTTCTCTAATATATGCATTTAATGATAAATTTCCCTCTAAGCATTGGTTTAGCTATACTCCCCAAATTTTGATACATTGTATTTTCATTTCATTCAGTTGAAAATATTTTCTAATTTTCTGATTTCTCTTAAGACTTCCTCTTTGACTCATTGGATTATTTAGAAGTGTATTGTTTATTTTCCAAGTGTTTGGAGATTTTTCTATTATCTTTCTGTTACTGATTTCTAGTTTAATTTCATTACAGTCAGAAAACATATTTGATATGATTTCAGTTCTTTTATATTTGCTGAGGTTTGTTTTATGGCCCAGAATGTGGTCTTGCTTGGTGAATGTTCTGGTACACTTGAACAGAATGTGTGTTCTGCTGGTTTGGGTTGGAGTGTGAATGTCAATTAGATGAAGATGGTTGACGGTCGTGTTCAGTTCTTCCATATCTGGCTGGTTTTCTGGCTACTAGTTCTGTTATTAGGAGGAGTATTGAACTCTCCAACTGTAATTGTCTATTTCTGCTTTCAGTTTTTTCCTTCATGTATTTTGAAAGTCTCTTGCTTGGTGAATACACATTTATAATTGTCATGTCTTCTTGGTAAATTGACCTTTTTATCATCATGTAATGCTGCTGCTAATGTTCTTTGCTCTTAAGTTTATTTTGTCTGGTATTGATATAGCTATTTCAATCTTTTTTTATTGGTATTGTTCCATTCCTTTGCTTCTAACTTACCTATGTAATTGTATTTGAAGGGAGTTTGTTATAGACAGCATATAGTTGGAGCATGTATGTTTTTTAATCCAGTCTGACAATCTGTCTTTTAATTTGTGTGTTTAGACCATTTACATTTAGTGTGATTATTGATGTGCTTGAATTTAAGCCTGCATTTGTTATTTGTTTACTGCTTGTCCCTCAGTTTCTCATTGCTCAACTTCCCTTTTACTGCCCTCTTTGGGGTATTTTTTTAGTATTCCATTTTAATTTATCTGTTCAGTTTTTGACCATATGTCTCTGTATAGTTTTTTAGTAGTTGTTCTAGGGACTACAGTGTCCATACTTCAATTTTTGAAACTTACTTAGAATCAACATTTTAACACTTCCAGAAGAACATGTAATTCCTACCACTGCCAAAGAAAGAGATAATCAATGGCACTTGTTAAGGATGGTGAAGCAAACTTTATTCGGGAGCACTGGGATAGGTATAGGGACTGCTGCAGTGGGATTTTACAATGGGGGAGAGAGGTTGGGCTTAACTCCAAATACAGCACACAGGCAAGTGGGGATTTATAGCCAAGGAGCAGGGTGGGGTCAGTGGATGGAAAATTGCCAAGAGGAAACCTCAGGGGTCAGGGGTATTCTGGCTGAACCGACCTAACACGGTGCTTATTGAAGGCAAGCCAGGCTGTCAGACATCACCTGGGGGTGGTGGGCGATGAGGAACCCCATTAGATATGAAGGTGACCAGATATCAAGGTGGGAGCCTCTCGCTAAACCAACTTAGCAGGGCTCTTGCTAAAACTGGCTTTTACAAAGAAGGACACAGATGGGCCTCAGAGAAGGTTCGGACCTGGCTACAGTCTGGTTGAGCAAAGAATCTTTGTCGCCACCGTAGTGGTCACTTTGCCCTCTTCCTGTTATGTTGTGGTTGTCATATGTAACATATGCATGTATTGAAAACTCCATTAGATGATGATGTAATGTGTTTGCTTTCAACAGTCAAAAATATTTTACAGAACTCATGAGGACAAGACGAGTCAGTTTAATTCACCCAGATATTTACCAATTCTGTTGCTTTTCCTTTATTTTTGGTCTTCAGGTTTCCTTCTGCTATCATTTCCTTTCTGTCTGAAGAACATTCTGTAGTCATTCTTTTAGACCAGATCTGCTGGCCACAGATAGAGAAACAGAAATGCCCTGCTTCCCACGACCACGTAGATTCCCAGGTCTCGCTCCCTCCTGGGCACTTGAGTCTGTCCTGTGGAGCCCTCCTCTCTTAGTCAGCTACTCTGTCAGCTTCCTTTTCCCCAAGCAAAGTAAGCAACTCCAGAAGGCCCTGCAGCAGGTGCTGCCCACTCGGAGCTCCTCCAGTAGCCGCAGGGGGGTGTGGGAAGCTGCCCACTTCTCATGTTCCACAATTTGTCCAAGAAACACCCGGAAGATGGGGTTTCACGGGATGCCAGGAGCACGGCGTTTAGAAGGGGCCAACAGCCTGAATCCAGCCCAGCGCTGAGCTCTGAGACCCAGCCAGTTACTCACATCTTCGAGTCCAGAGGGTAGCGGTGTTTTAGGATGAAGGTGACACATAGCCCCCACCCAGGGTGGGCAGGACAGGGAGCAGCACAGTGCTCGCATGGTGGAGTTCTGTGTTGAAAGCTGCATTTTTCAATCATTTCCAACAAAGCGTCTAATTTCAGAAGACTCTGTGGTCCTCAGGATGGGTGGGGGCACAAGGAAGGCAGGTGGAGACCCCATCCTAGGAGGTGTGTGCTCTGACAGGCGTGTTTCTCTCCCACGCCACAGGTGACCCCAGGGTTCAAGGAGAAAGAAGGAGAGCTGTTGGTCAGGGGGCCCTCCGTGTTCCGGGAATACTGGGACAAACCAGAAGAAACGAAAAATGCGTTCACCTCGGATGGCTGGTTCAAAACAGGTAGGAGAGAGGAGCCCCAAGGGGGAGGGGAAGGAGCGTGACTCAGCTACCCCAGGTTGTCACCATGCGTGGACCCCCCAGAATCTTCCATTGAAGACAGAGACCAGGCGTGGTGGTGCAGTTGGTGTCTCACATCTTCACAGCTGCACCCCCCCGACCCAGTGCCCCGGCCCCCGCCGGCCTCTAGAAGGAAGCTCCTGAGACCACAACCCTCAGGAGCCCCAGCAGCCCCCAGGCCCTGTGGCAAGGCTCCCACCCTGTCCCCTGGCCCAGCAGCTCCACACCTTGTGGCCCCGCTGCCCCTCATACGTCAGGACGCGCCCCCCTCCCAAGTGACCGCTGCATCAGAGACTCTCCCCTCCTTTGCTTAGGACCAAAGTCTTTTGGATAGAATGTGGTTTATTTGCCGTTTGGGTCACTCGTTTACCTTATTCCCTGTGCTGAAGTCTGCTTTCTTTGTGTCCCCTGTCCGAGCAGGCCTGAGTGGTGAAAGTAGAGCCCAGGGCCCCATGCGTGGGCAGGCAGAGGGGCCCTCATGTCGATGTCCTCTCACCCGGACATGCACCCAGAGCTGGCTCTGAGGAGCCCCTTCCTCCCGCCCACTTGACACCCATCCCCTCCATCCCTCTTCCCCCCGACACCCATTCCCTCCATCCCTCTTGTCCCCTCATCGCCGCTGTCCCACATCCCCTCCATCCCCCATCCCTCTGTCCTCCCACTCCCTATTCCCCTGTCCTCCTGTCCCCCATGTGCTTGTCCCCCATCTCCTCCATCCCCCTTGTCCCCTCATCCCCATACCCCCACCCCCATTCCCCCATCCCCTTATCCCTCCTCTTCCTGTCCCCCATCCCCCGACCCCCATTCCCCATCCCCCTGTTCCCCGTCCCTTGTCCTGCATCCCCCAGCCCCCTTGTTCACCCTGTCCCCCTGACCCCCTGTCCCCTTCTGGCTCCCATCCCCTCCACCTCCATGGTCTAGCGGTCCTGCTGAAGTGGGCGATACAGCAGATGTTGGGAATATTGAGGTTTGCAGCTGCATTGACTCATTGGTGTGCATGTTCATTGCGAGAACATCAGAGCCTGACGTTAGATGGTGGGATTCTGGGTGGCCTCTCCTTTTCTTTTTGCCTATCTATATTTCTAACACTTTTATGCTGAACATGCATTATTTCATAATAATCTTAAGGCAATATTTTCCAAAAAGAAAGGCCTGTTTTCACACGTCATCAGATGTGGCCCTGTAATCTGAAATGCACCTTATTCCATGTTCTTCTATGGGGAGCAGAGGTAAGGAGGAAGGAGGCAGCTTGCAGATGGCACGGGACCGTCGGAGTTGCTGTGCACCTCTGAGAGGGAGATAGGGTGTTAGGAGAGGAGTGGATGGCAGCCATGGCCTTAGGCTGATGACCCCCGTGGTGTGCTGCTTGACGCTCGCACGCATGTCGTCTCACCAGGCTCAGGTCAGTGTGGATATGTAGGGGCAGGATCTCATGTCCACTCTCCAGTCTGCCGCCATCATGGGTCTGAGGTCACCGAGTGACAGAGCAGGGGGCCGTGTCGAGAACCTGGCAGTCTTGGGGTGCTGTGTGGGCCCGTCAAGGGGGGGTTCGAGGGTGAAGGGGCATATGGATGGTCCTCCTGGGGGGTGTGGAGGGACCCCCTGTCTACCTCTTCCCCAGCAGACAGCACTAGGGCCTGCTGGTCCCAGCCGGTCCCACATCCACCCTTTGGTCCCACAGCCATCCATGGCTTTCTCTCATGCAGCCTCAGAAACGCATGTCCCAGCAGCTGGGGTTGGAAATATCCAGTCCCCCTGGTGCCTCCACGCTGGACAGAGAGAGCAGGTGTGTGGAGGGTTCTGAAGTGTTTGCAGAGTGGACGTGTGTCAGCCCCCAGGGCAGAGGCCAGCACCCCAGGAACCTTGGCAGGCGCATCCAAGGGACCGGTCCACAGAGGGCCCAGAGGTTGGGCACTCAGGAGCCCAGATCACCTGGTTGGGGCCCTCCTGTCTCTGTCTGTGATGTGGTTGCCATGTTAACACATGCCCACCTGTTTACTCTCTGTAAGCATCTGCGTTAATACAAGCCAAGCTGGTGGGAACAAACCTCTCTCTATCACTGTCTTTCAAATGCTATATTTAAGAAATGTTACTTCTGAACTAATCTCTTTTTCGTGCATCCCCCATAGCCCCTGAACGGCCCCCAGCCTGGAAGCCTGGCTTGCTCTGTCGCCATCTTCTTTTATTTTTAAATTCAGATGAAAAGCTGCAGACTTTTTTTCTTTAAAAGCACAGGAACCAAAGCCCTGTGGACTTTGCGATGGCAGGGCTCACTCGGCGCGGGCAGCGCCGTGCAAAATGTTTCAGTCACCGCTCCTGATGAATATTTCAGCTGAAAAGGAATAGCATGCATTAATTATTGTAAAGAGATGTCTTTAGGAGAAAATGGTTCTGAAATTTAGTTTAATTTCATTGTAATACGCTGCGAACAGGAAGGGAGTATGTGTGTTTAATTGGCTCTCCGGGGTAAGGCCTGGAAGCCGCGTGCCTTTGTCATAGGCCATTAGCGATACAGACTGCATAATGAGCGGGCGCAATCAGCTCACAGCTGCTGGCTCCTACGGGGAGAGCATGATATTAAGTAGAAATCAGGATAAATTAAACTTAACCCTTTCCCTGGCCAGCCCCTCCTGCCACGCGGATTCTGGCAGGAGCTGGAGAGCCACTGCCACATGGGAAGGGCCGTTGGCCAGCTCCTCTTCGGTGGCCTCCTCCTCATCTAGATGAAAGGAGAGAGGTCCCACTTGGATTTCAGCCATCCTGCCCTCCCCGCCCTGCGCCCCTCAGCCTGGTTCCCCAATGTGCAGGGAGCTTCTTGCAAGCCCCCAGGGGTCCTGGCTCCCGCTCAGGCAGGAAGTCAAAGGTCTCCCCCCACACACTCTGCCTACAGCCACACTGACCTCTCCAGACTCTCTGAGTTCCCCCTGAGTACTGCCACACCAGAGAGAAGCTGTTCAACACACACACCGGCTCAGTGCCAGCTCAGGGCAAGGAGACAGCAATCCAAGACCTGGGTGTCTTTGGGGCTTTACACTGACCCTGCTGTTGGAGTGGAGGACACAGGACGGACATGAAGACACGGAGATGAGGACATGGACATGAGGACATGGGACAGAGCTGAGGACACGGGACAGAGCTGAGGACACAGGACAGAGCTGAGGACGGGATAGAGATGAGGACACAGTGATGAAAACATAGGATGGAGATGAGGACATGGAGTTGAGGACATGGGACGGACATGGGGACGCAGGATGGGCATGAGGACATGGGGACAGAGCTGAGCAAATTGCCCTCTCGATGCTTTACCCTGAGCAGTTTCGTCATTGTAAAGAGACTGATAGTGGAACATGAGGAAACAAAAACGTCTTCTGACTTACTTCAAAGTCTATTCCATCACACACTGTTTGATGTTAAAAAGTGGCGTAGTAACCTGTAGGTACCTAATTACAAGTAAAGACATTGGAGGAGATATTTAGGTAACCTGGAGAAAGGGCAGTAAGAAAATCCACCAGGACATCACCAGGCCTCTTGGGGGCATTTCATTCTACAATCAGCACTAATATTATAATCAGAGACAAACAGTCAAGGGCATTTATTTAAGAAAAGAAAACAAGTCACAGCTTGGGCTGGCCCTGTGGCTTAGCGGTTAAGTGCACACGCTCCGCTACTGGTGGCCTGGGTTCGGATCCTGGGCGCGCACCGACGCACTGCTTTTCCAGCCATGCTGAGGCCACGTCCCACATACAGCAACTAGAAGGACGTGCAACTATAACATACAACTATCTACTGGGGCTTTGGGGAAAAAAAGGAGGAGGAAGATTGGCAATAGATGTTAGCTCAGAGCCCATCTTCCTCAGCAAAAAGAGGAGGATTAGCACGGATGTGAGCTCAGGGCTGATCTTCCTCACAAAAAAAAAAAAAAAAGTCACAGCAGGACAACAGGAGAGAGCCCTGATGTGGACAGGCATGGAGAGGTGTCCTCCTCAAGGCCGGCAGCCCGAGGTCTGCAGCCTGGGGGAGCATGGAGATGCTGAGGAGTCACAGTGTCCATGACACAAGGGCTGGCCGTACACTACTCACTGAGCCTGGTCAACCCAGAAGGAAAAACGAGCAAGAGAAATGCAACTGGCCACAAAAGTACGGACCATATGTCACTTCCTTGTATGAAAGAGATAATTATGGAAACAGACACTGACTCCTCATCACCTGGTTGGCAGAGACCCTTCAAAAGCTGGCCCTTCGTGCTGTGAGCGGGTCTGTCCCATGTCAGGTGGAGCTTTATGTCTAGTCTCCAGGGATCTATGCAAGGACAGTCATCAGAGGTGGTCCAGACGGATGTATGGGGATGTCTGTCACAGTACTTTATGAAACGAGACCCTGGAATCACTTGTCCAGTGACGGGGGTGGGGGATATACGATGATGCATCCAAACAACAGAATATGTGAGGCCTTTAGAAACCAGGTTTTGAAGAGTGACGACACGAGGGAACCCCTGCCAGTGTGTGTCACACGTGTGTGCATGCATGTTGTGTCTGGGTGCGTGTTGGGTCTGTGTGTGCCGAGCACACAACGCTGCCTGTTGTCGTCTCTGTGTGAATTCCGTTTCTTCCTTTGTTTTCTCTCCCAGTATTTCCGCAGTAAGCTTTGTTAGTCTTATAAACACAGATGAGTATAAACTGTTTTTAAGTTTAATGCTGAAGTTTAGACCTCCTCACGTGGAGGAGGCCTCAGAGCGGCCCTCAGATGTACTATTGGCTCCACGCCCTTCGCATTGCTGCCTTGAGTTCTCATCTCTCTCCAACGAGAGCTCTCCTGTGACCTGTAAATCATAGTCAAGAGGTCGGCAGAGTGTTGAGATGCAGGGACCCATGTCTCATGTCAGTGAGTGTGATAGCACGGCTCACAGGCTGTCGACGACCTCTGCATCCAACGGACTGAGACAACTGGCTCCTGAGTGAGCCTTGTTCCTCCCCAACAAGGCAGGGGTGCTGTGAAGGTTGTGTCAGGTGACAGGGCCCTCGAAGGACACTTGGTGGTGTTGGGCTGTTCAGTCTGCAGCTGTCTGGGGTGTTTCCCCAACTGCAGGAGGCCGAGCCCAGGTGGCGTGGCTCCACACAGGCGTCTCCCCGCCATGGCATGGTGTCTTTGTCAGTGGCGCCTTCTGTGTGCAGAGGGTTTGGGTTGTGTTGTATGGTCCCAACTGGCAGTCGTCTCCTGTGTGCGCTTAATTTTTCATATCACTTAAAAATCATTTGTTCCCCAGTGGTCAGGAAAGTGTTCTCCCGTATTTTCTTCTGAAACTTGTTGGCTCTGCTTTCACCAGGTTAAGTCTTGGCTCCACCTGGAACTGGCTTTTGTGTGGAGTGACGTCGTGGCACATTGTCCCCTTCATGCCAGAGCTCCTGCTGCAGGCGGTGGCGTCTGGGCCTGTACAGCTCCTATGTTCTGCTGTTGGCGCTGGCTGGTCCCAGAACCCTGGGCAGAGGGGGAGTGTTTTTAAGTTTTTGTTTTTTATCAAAGTTGTTTGTTCCTGGCTTAAAGACTCCAGTGGTTTCACCATTTGGGGCACAATAACCACCCGCCCCAGACTTGTTAGCTGTGTCTTGGATATTGATCTGTGTGTCCTCAGTGACTGCTGAGTGCCACCTCGGGACTCTGTGGCTCTGCCAACCCTGCTGCGGAAGATGAGGCTCTAACCTGCTCTCACCTGGCCTGTCCTCCCCACGCGACCTGTAGTCAGCGGTTCTGTGCCACGTCCACGCCATTCATTGCTGACCCATGTGGGATCCATGGCTTCCTTGCCTTCTCTTGTGTCCTCAAGTCGGGAAGGGCTGCTTTGCTCTCGTCTCCTATATCCCAGGCCCTGCCCAGCTCCACAGTGCAGGCACACCAGTGCTGACCTCTTCCTCGGGGCAAGACCCCCAGGGCCCCCCCACCTCCACGCCCCCACCCCCAGGCTGGTTGTCTCCTTATCGGTGCACAGCTCCCACCTGGGCCACCGCCTCTATCGTCCACAGTCCCTCCTCCTTCCACATAGACCTCGTGTTCCTGCATCACAGCTTCCTCCTTCCTCTTCCTTTCCGTAGTTTGGGGACCACATTCCCCAGCACCTCCTGAGAATGGATGTGCACTTTTCATTTTTGTGTGTGTGTGTGTGTGTGTGTGAGGAAGATCAGCCCTGAGCTAACATCTGATGCCAATCCTCCTCTTTTTTCCAAGGAGGACTGGCCCTGAGCTAACATCCGTGCCCATCTTCCTCTACTTTATATGGGACGCCGCCACAGCATGGCTCGACGCGCAGTGTGTCGGTGCATGCCCGGGATCCGAACCTGCAAAGCCCGGGTCGCCGCAGCAGAGCGTGCGCACTTAACTGCTTGTGCCACTGGACCGGCCCTTGGATGTGCACTTTTCGAGAACTCACATATCTGACAGTGTCTTTGTTCTGGCTGGGCTGAGTACAGAATTCTGGGTTAGAAATCATCTCTTCATTGGTTTCTAGCATCCATCTTTCCTGCTGGCTGCAGCATGTGATTCCTGGCACTTCATGACCTTTCCCCTCTTTGGAGTCCTAGAGAATCTTCTTTTTGTCCCCAGAGTCCTGAAGTTCCACAAGCCATGCGCCTGGGGTGCCCTGATTTTCCTCGTTGTGCTGGCACTCTGGAAACCACGTCCAGTAATTCTGGGAATTGTTGACTGGTTTTCTCCCATCCAGGGCCTGGCCAGCACTGGGGGACTGGGAGCAGGAAGAGTGGGTGGGGAGGCCGAGCCCCCATGTCCAGGGCCCATGAGCTCCCCAGCCTGGCCCTCCACCCTCCGTCCCCCAGAGAACGAGCCACGGCCGTGTTGAGGGGCTAGGCTCCCCCTGTGTCTGACTTCAGTCCGTCCTCCACCACCTCTTGCCCAGCGTCTGCCACAGCCTCTGGGATGAATCCGTATCCCGTTGCCTCTCCAGCCCGTCAGCTCTTCTGGGTCTTGACCACTAGTCCATCTGCTTTGCAGCTTCTAGTTTTTCTTCACATAATCTCCTTTCCTGTCCCCCCATTTAAGGTTTATGCCTTAAAACAAGTGACTGTTGACTTGGTTTCAGGAGGGAGAGACCCTAGCTGTGTGTGTTCGCTGGCCATTTCTCCTGGCGGTTTTCAGGTGAGGTTTATGCTCCTGGAAGTTGTCGTGTCTTCATCTTCCTTCTGGTATCTTTTTTGGCCTCTGCCCCACAGGATTGGGTCCCAGAGTAGCCGCATGGAGGGAGTAGTTGGGGCAGTGGGCCATGGAGCCTCCATGTGGCTGATGGGCGGCAGTGGCTCCTGTCTCGCACGTGGGCACCGTCTCTCTGGGGCCCACGGGATGGCTACACCACTGCCTACCTGGTGGATGACCTTCACCGAGCACCTGGGAGAGGGGCTGGATTCTGTGCTTCCCCCACCCGGCCTCAGCCCCCTGGGCTGTAGACGGAGTTAAAACTCTGAGTGGACACCCGAGGGGCCTCAGGCCAGAGCAGTGGGGGACGCTGGCAGCAGTGCTCTCAGCTCCCTGGGTGTCCTCGAGTACTGGGAACCCGAGTCTGAGGCGTTCCGTGGCCGCTGTGAGAGCCAGTCTGGGCCTCATCCACCTGGCTTCCTCACTGACCCCCCACCCCCCCAGCTTTCTGCACAGCCAGGCCAGGGTGTGTGGGGTGCCTGGCATCACTCCACATCAACGGCTCAGGATCCTTACAGGACAAGGACAGCACTGTTCCTGTGTCACACCAGGGTCAAGACCTCTGAGGACCGCAGGCATGCAGGGGCCAGGTCTGCTGCCCACATATCGCCCACACATCCGGAAAATTAGCCTCTTGAGTATCAGAAGATTTATCTTCAATTACAGTTTAAGGCAGAGACACGGAATTGCACTGGATTTGCGAGCAGAGCATAAATTCTGCTGCAGATCCGTGGACCTAGGCTCCAAGTAGTAAGATTTTATTGATTGCTCTATTGAGTCTGTCAGAACAAAACTCTGTTAACTCCATTAATGTGGACATCAGAGCTGAGAAGGTAGGACGCTCATGGGCAGGACTCTGGTTCCAGATCAGTGCATTTGGATAAATATGTTGTTACAGAAAGTAAAAGTTATGACTTGTTTGGTGCCTTGTGTCTGCGAAGCTCCCACTTGACGGCATGGCCCGTGATGCTGCTGTGGACCCTCCATGGGGCTGGCATTTGTTGCTCTCTTGAGACCTCACTGAGACCTTTGGCTCCATGTGCTGGGCCCTTGTGATGGGACTGGAGGCCGGAAGGACATAGGGAGCAGGGAAGGAGCAGGAGGGTCTTCACTTCCTCGACGCTTGTCCAGCGACTCCACACTGGGAAGTCGGAAATCACAAACCACGCAGAGATCCCAAGGACGGAACTAGCAGGGAGGCCTCTCTGAGGAGGCTCCAGCCCAGGGGAGGCAGGGGCAGGGGTCTCTGGAGGGAATCGTGTTTGCAAAGCAGGAAGAGACCTGCGTTTGCAGAGCTGGATGAAGACGGCACTCTGGAGATTTCCACCCTGGGGTCTCCCCTCAGCTTCCTGGAAGACTAGAGCCCACAGGGCCCCATGGGCACATCAGGGAACGTGGTGTTTCTTCTGTGGGCCTCAGGAAACCTTCCCCTCTACGGCTGGAAAGGAATTCCGAGGCAGCCAAGGGGACAAGAATTCTGACGGAGGACAGCAGGAGCTGTGTGGTGGTGGCCAAGGAGAGAGCTGGCGTGCGGCTTCCTGACCTTCCGCCAGGGCCCTACATGTGTGACACGTTCCAGGCGCAGACTCGCTGCCCGCCCCCAGGCCAGGTGCGTCCTGGGCTTCCGCGGAACCTTCCTGAAGTGGGCGCGGAAGTCCTGAAGTCTTTCATGGGAAGACAAGTTTCTCGATCCTGCTGCCAAGGAATCCAAGGCAGCCTCTTCCTGATGGGCGGCTGCCACGTTCTCTGACACAGGAGCCCGGTGCTTCAAGAAGGACACGAGCCGGCACTGACGTCCCTCCCGGTCAGCCACACGTGGCCCTCGGGGTCTGCCCTCAGCGTGTCTAAGTGGAAGCCCCGTGTGCAGCTCAAGTGCAGTAGCTGGGTCAAGTGGTGACCCCTGGCTGGTCTACGTGCACAGGTGCACCTCCCGGGTGGGGAGGCTGTGGGGCGTCCAGACTTCACTGAGAGGAGGGGGCAGAGGACCAAGGGCAGAGATGACCCAAGAGCCGCGCCCACAGCCTTTCTGGAACACTGGCTCCGGGTGACACCTGTGAACAGCCCACGCAGGGTCGCGGGGCCTGACAGTGTGTGAAACAGGCCAGAGCGTGGAGTGGAGGGCTGGAGCTCACCTAGCCCTGCAGCCCGCCCTCCGACCCCACCCCCAGGGAAGCAGGGCAGGTGTTCCCAGCAGGGGCGGGCAGAGCGAGCGCTGACACCCGAGGGGCATCTCATTAGCATCCTGATAGGCAATTTCTCACATTTTTTTGCGATACTTGTTTCTCAGTCGTAAATTTGGTTAATACAAATTCTTCCTTTAAAAAATTATTGCTTAATTATAACATGTTGCAGATGCTGCGAGTGCCAGTGTGGGTGTGGGCCCACTGGGGAGGCCGCTTTCCTGGAGTTTGGGGAAGGAAACTTCTCCTTAAACCCAACAGCAATTTCTTAAAGCTTCTTCTTCTGAAATACTTACAGATCACAAGAAATCACAAGTAAAGTGCCGGGTCGCCCAGTTTCCCCAGGGGCCGGCGTCCTGCATCCCTGGCACAACGCCAGAGCCAGTCCCTGGGAGCTTGTTCAGGTCCCACTGGCTCTGCGTGCACCTGTGTGTGTGTACATGCTCTGTCCTCTTATCACGTGTGGATCCACGTAGCTACCACCATGGTGAGAATGTTTCTGTCACCACAGGCTCCCACGTGCTGCTGCTTCGTGGCTTCATGTCACCTCCGCCCACCATCCCTAACCCCTGGCACCACCATTCCTTGTCGTTTAGGGCGTGTTGTAGAAATGGAATCGTGTAGGTGGAACCTTTGGGGACTGGCTTTTTTCCTCAGCATAATTCCCTGGAGATCCACGTCCCTGGGGCTGGCCTCCATGCTCCACAGTCAGACCCTGTGGTGAGGCAGCTGCTCAGTAGAAGCTCGGGGGCATCTTGTCGGACGGAGGTGCAGCCGTGGTGCGGAGCAGGCATGAGCCGTCCCGTACTGGGTGCACCACCTGAAAACAGGGCCCTTGTTCGTGCCCGACCGGGCTTGACCTACATTTCCCCAGAGGCAGGGCTGAACATCGGCCACAGAGCTGCCGGCTGGTCCCCAACGTGAGATGGGCAAGGCCGGCAATGGTGAGTGCCCCTCCCCGAGGCCCAGGCCATCTCAGCTCTCTGGGCCTGAGGTGTCTCACATGGGCGGGTGGCAGCCACCAAGGGATAGCTCTGGGTGAGGCTGAGTCCCCGTGTGAACGTGCAGGGCCTCGTGGTGCCCAGTGCGGTGTCCAGTACAATGTGCAGCAGGCGGCCCCCTGCCTGGAGCATCTGTCCGGGCTTCTGTGCCACGTCGTACCCCTGCACCCGTGCAGGCTGGGACCCCCTCTTTCTGAAAGGTCCCCGTCGGCACCACTGAGCACAGTCGGCCACTCTGCAGAGGCAGGCTACATGTGTTAGAGCTCGTGGGTTCCGGGACAGGCTCTCCTCCGGGCCGACGTCTCTTGGCTGGGATTTAGCATCTGTCTCAGCCGATGTCCAAGGAAACAGAGCAGAAGGTCTTGAGGGGGAGTTCGGGGTCCCCGTTTTTCGGGGCGTCAAGCAGCCACGTGGGCCATACCTCCCGATTCCAAGCGTGTCGTGTGGGGGGGGTGTGGGGGCAGGGAGGTATGTGTGTGTGTCCTGTGTGTTGACTCCCCAGACCTATGTTTGGAAGTGAGGTAGCCAGGGCCTCAGAGTCTCCAGGCCATGCAGGGAGGGTCCCCTGGAGAGCAGAGCAATTCTACACTGGCATTGGGCGGGCACTGCACTGCACAGACCCTCTGTTCTCACCCTTGGCCCCCCACCCTCTCCAATCTCCTTCACCCCAGAGGAGGCAGAAGCCCCTATCCAGCCTGCTTCTGCCTTCCTGGAGCCCGGCCATGCCTCTCCTCCCTCCAGGGCACCTTCAAAGCCAGAGTTCCTCAAGAGTCTATGGTTCCCTCTCATCTCCTTCCTCGGCTCGCCCTGCCCTCCCCCCCCACCCCCCATCCTGCAGGAGTAGCTCCAGCAGTGGCCGTCCTCGTCTTCTTGTCCCTTCTGAGTGTTTCTGTGTCGGCTACCTCACCTCCCGAAGTTCTTTTCCTTTTCCTTACAAACCTCTGCTCCTTTTTCCCTGTGAGCGGTCAGCAGGGATGGCTATGCAGGAGCTTGAGGCCCCGCAGGAGCACTGGACTTGGGTGGCCTCAGTGGTGCCCAATTTGGGCCAGGGTGGGCTCACACCCATGTCTGTCACTTGGCCACCGGCCACCCCGAAGGACCTCGGGCTTGTGGGCATCCACACAGGCTCTTCCTGAAGACGCTGACAGCAAGACTGTCTGTGGGAGCCTTCCTGGCGGCTGGGAGACCAAGCACCTGTTCCAGAAGGGTCCGTACATGATAGGGCTTCTCAGGGCTCAGTTTTCCGCTCTTCCTCGTCTCACTCTGTGTTTTTCCCTTGGGTGACCACCTTTGGCTTCCCAGGTCCCGTGTCTGTCCTTGTGAAGCCATCTACACACGTCCCCAGCCCAGCACTGCCACCCCAATGCCCTCGCACCCCACCCCGTGAGGCCAGCGGAGGAGCCTCCAGACTCCTTTCTCTCTCACCTGTCAGTCCTGATCTGGTGCTGTCCTACTGCCTCCCCAATTCCCCTCCGCTCCCTCTGCTTGTGCCACCACCCCTGTCTCCTCCAGCCTGAACGTGGCTGCAGCCACTGATAGGCCCCCAGTCATCGGCGCTGCCCAACATGGTCCCTATAATGCAGCTGCAAGGAGCTTGTCCAAAGACCCCCAGGCCAGCCTTCCCATGGCTTCAGTGGCTCTCAGTAAAGACACAGTGTCAGGGCACAGCCCTGCATCATCCACCAACCTGCCCCCGGCTCCTCTCACAGCCCTCACTTCCCCTCCAGACCACATTCCCCGAAGCCAGGCTGACCTGCTTCTGCATCCTGCTGGCCAGGACACAGAACACAGCTCTTCTACTGGTGTGAGAGTGTCCTGGGGCTGCGATGACCACTCATCAGTAACTGGGGGCTTAAAACAACAGATGTGTATCCTCTCAGTTCCCGAGACCAGGAGTCTGAATCCAGGTGTTGCAGGGCCATGCTCCCACCAGAGGGTCCAGGGGAGGGTCCTTCCTCTCCCAGCTCTGGGCTCCCCAGGCATCCCTGGCTTGTGGCCGCGTCACTCCATCTCTGTCCCTGTCGTCACACGGCCTCTCCCATGTCTGAGATCTCCCTCCACCTCCCTCTTATAAGGACACATGTGATGACACCTGGTGCCCACCAGGTAACCCAGGATGACCTCCCCACCTGTCCTCATACGTGATGATGACCCAAATAAGTGACCAGTGTGCATCCTTCCCAAGTTGGCATATAAATCCCCACATCTCTCCCTGACGTAATTTCCACGTGTCTCCAGCACCAGCCCTACTGTTTGGGGGCCTGACTTTTCTCGGATGAGGTCTGGTTCTCGCTACTCTTCATCTGGCTGGGGCAGGGTCCGTGTGTGTGGACAGCTGGTGACAGGAGACAGATGCCGAAGGAAGCTGTCGTCCACTGTGAGCTGGTATGCGGTGGGGGGGACACCTGGAGATGCCACAGAAGTGATGTCTGAACAGAGCTGAAGCGAGGAGGGGCAGCAGATGGAGAGCTGGAAGACTGCAGACCGGGTAGCTGACGTGAGAGCCCCGTGGGCAAGGGGGCACGGCTGGGGGCCTGCTGGAGGGACTGGTGTGGGTGTAGCTGTGGAGGGCTCTCACCTGGCTTAAGAGGCAGTAACACAGAGCAGGAGGTGCAGGTAGCGTCAACAGAGGCCCCAAAGCTGTGTCGGCCTTGGCGTGGGCAGTGGGGGCGTCTTTGGAGGCCCAGGGACGGGAGGCAGAGCCCAGGGTAGGGCAGTGACGTCTCGCTCCGCTGGGTCTGGGTGGGTGGAGGCCAGCGGCTGGGAGCAGGGTCAGGAAGCCACTGGAGGGACCTGAACACCAGCATGGCCTCACTCTGGGCAGTGGGCATTTGTGACGGCCTGGACTGGGGCCATTCAGTGTGTTTCAGGGACGGATGGATGATGGTTGAGAAACCATTGGGAGACCTCATGGCCGTCCAGTGCAGAGGAGACAGCCGGAGCCAGGCTGCACAGCAGAAGCAGGAGAGGGCTGCGGTGGGCCTCACAAGACTTAGGACAGGCTGCGTCCACCTCGGTCCCCGCAGCCCACTCCTGTCACTCCACGCCTGTGCCCTTTCCTGCCGGCCAGCTGCCTGCTGAGTCAGGCTGTCCCGCTGAGTTAGGCCCTCCTGTTTCTTCTGCTTCCTGTAACACAGTAGTGCAAACCCGCCGTGATCATAGCCCTGCGCTCTCAGAGCCTGGCCTTCCCGCTGCACCATAAATAAGCCCAGCCCATCCAGGCACACTCATCTGTCTTGTTTAATAGACTGGGGAGCGCCCTGCACTGTGGCAGGTCGCAAGGAGTAGTGAAGTGATGGATGGCGCCTTCCTGGTCAGACGGCGTGATGTATAGTGAAGTCTTTATGATTCATTCCAGCTGATGACCTGGCGTGAAGTGTGGCTGGTGTGAGAGCAGGCGGGTGAATGTCAGCGCTGCCCTCAGAGCGTGGGTGGGGGCCCCCACGTGCACACACCCACGCGCACATGCACGCGTGAGATATGCACACATGCACACGCATGTACACACACACTCAGGCCCACCTCACCCGCGCCCTCGATACCCAGGCTGGAGCGCAGACCCCGCGTCCCTCGTCCTCTGCTCATGCTGAGTGACATGTGGTTGGGCATTGCCTGAGAAGGGACGGCTGCATCCTCAGCTGGGAGAGCTGATGCAGGGCTGTTGGAGAAGCCAGACGGGAAAGTGCAGGTGGTCAGCATGGAGGGGCAGCAAGTCCCTGTCCTATCAGAGGCTCCCCACGTGGCACCACGTGCAGCCCAGGAGGCCACATCAGGAAAGGGCCGCAGTGGTGCCAGCCCCACAGGGCCCTGCCGTGGCCAGAACTCCATGGTGGGACAGCAGCGGGTGGCCAGTTCTCTTAAGTTTTCTCTGTTTTCATGGCCTGAGAAACAGCAGGCAGCATTGGGGTGGCAGTGACAGCGCCAGCCGTCACATCTCCAAGCCCTGGTTTCCATGGGCGGTCCACGTCCGTCCTCGTGGGATGCTGCCACCTGTGTAGGGACACAGCCAGAGGGGCTGTTCTGGTGTTGGCATCACAGATTGAGGTCACAGCTATCGAACTTTGTGCTCGCTGCCTTGTCCCAAAATGCCCCCCACACAGCCACTGTACCCATGATATTGACACTCCCAGACATAGGCAGCCAGGGTTCGCCATGCATGTGCACACCAAAGCATGCAGAGCCATGGCCCCACCAGAACCCGGGCACGCCTCCCAGTGACCAGAGCCCCTTTCCCAGGTGACACAGCCGTGTTCAAGAATGGCAGGTACTGGATCCGGGGCCGCACGTCGGTGGACATCATCAAAAGCGGCGGCTACAAGATCAGCGCCCTGGAGGTGGAGCGGCTGCTGCTCGCCCACCCCAGCATCACGGGTGAGTGGCTGTGGCACCACCGTGACCTTGAGCCTATTGGTTCATCTTAACTGCACTTGGTCCAGACCCAGGCTGTCCCGGACACGCTCGGGGTGGACACGCTCTGGATATGTCTTCCTGTGCTTGACTATAGACAAAACTGGACCAGGTAATCCAACCATGCATGCCACACAGTTTGGGTCTGCCCACCTCGCCCCACAGTTAGGGTCTGCCCACCGCCCGCCACAGTAGGGTCTGCCTACCACAGTAGGGTCTGCCCACCTCACCCCACATTTAGGGTCTGTGCACCGCCCACCACAGTAGGGTCTGCCCACCGCCCACCACAGTAGGGCCTGCCCACCGCCCACCACAGTAGTGTCTGCCCACCGCCCACCACAATAGGGTCTGCCCATCTCACCCTACAGTTAGGGTCTGCCCACTGCCTACCACAGTGGGGTCTGACCATCTCACTTCACAGTAGGGTCTGCCCACCACACCCCATAGTTAGAGTCTTCCCACCGCCCACCATAGTAGGGTCTGCCCACCGCCCACCACACTTGGGTTCTAGGCCTGATCAGGATGCTGCCTGGTCCACGTAGCCCCCGTGCAGGAGAGCAACAGCAGCCCTCCCCTCTCCCATGCTCAGTAATGGTGGTGTGATCAGGACCAGCCATGGGCCAAATGTCCTGGGCAAGACCAGAGGGAGTGGCCATCCTGGCACTGCACCCCACCACAGCTCCTGCGGGGAGGCAGGAGGCATGTGGGTGCTGGTCCAGGAAGCATGGGCCCCACCTAGACCTTCTCCTGACCTCAGGTCATGGTGTGTGAGCACTCTGGGTACAGCAGAAGTGGCTCCTGCAAACCCAAGTCCGGCCATTTCACCAGGGCTGTTCTGCGTGGCCTGTCCATGGGGGCCCACAGGCCTGGGAGGCAGAACATTCTGGACTTTTATCGTCCCCAGCCCTCATATCCGGGACTGTGCCGGGGCAGTGCAGGGGGAGGGCAGGAGTGGTGGAAGGGCAACCTGCTCTGGGCTCCCCAAGAGACGCCGTGGGGAGTGTGTCCTCACCTATCCCCAGCAGGACCCTCATGCTCCCGTGGCTGCTGGGCAGGGCTTCCCAGGACTTGCTCTAGCACTCCACGTCCTGGGCATCTCTGCACATTCTTGGCTACTCTTGAGCCTGCAGTGGTCATCATGGTGTTTCCAAGGTGCCCCACTCTGTTCTTCCATCCCCAGATGTGGCTGTGATCGGAGTTCCAGACATGACGTGGGGCCAGCGGGTCACTGCAGTGGTGACTCTTCGAGGGGGACACTCGCTGTCCCACAAGGAACTCAAAGAGTGGGCAAGGTAAGGGTCGGGCGGGTAGAACTCGTAGGGTTGGAGGGACAGGACAGATGGGGCCAGGACTGTCCTGTGTTGGGGGAGGGACAGGTGGGGTCCTGGGTCCTGCTGACCTCCATCATGAGGTGGGGGCAACCTGGAAGGTCAGACATGGTGGTACATACACAAGGCTGCCCCCCTGCACACAAAGGGCCCAGGAAGTGCTGTGATGACAGCAGGAGCCGATATGATCCTGTTCATGCCGTCACCCAACAGCCATGAGTACGTAAAGGGAAATAGGAGGCCCCTGCCCTCCCAGCTACAGGATTCAGACCCGAGATTCAGGCAGGTTCTGAGATGGCAGGAACACATACTCCAGGGACAGGATCTCCTACGGTGAGCAAGTATGTCCTCCCACGTTCAAGAGGACTCTTGTCAAGGAGACTCACGGGTGGCCCTGGAGCCACGATCCAGAGCAGTGGACATGGCCAGGGCGCTGGGCTGAGCGAGCTGCAGCCTTCCCATCTCTCCCGGGCAGACACAGCGCTGTCCTGCAGCTGTGCCCCAAACCATGGCACGGGCACTGGCCGTTTGCACGTGCCCTCTGGGAGCTCACTGCCCGGCTGAAGCCGGAGCTCCCCCTCCCTACGCGGGGAGCCGGCTGGAGCCCCTATCCCTCCCTCCCCGGCGTCTTCATCAGTTTGCCCTCATCTCACCAAAACCTTCCCCCCAGAGCCTTTCTGTCCCCCATCGCGGCCGCGGTGGTTTCTCTGCGTCCCCAGGCTCACAGGCTCCCTTCTTTGTGCCTCTGGTGCCCAGTGATCAGTCCCAGGCCGAGCCTGAACCCCCGTCTTTGTCAGAGGCCAGAGAGAACAGGACAGGGAGAAGCATCTGCTGGAACCCTGGAGCATTGTCCCGGCGAGCTCAGAAAGGAAGCTGTTAGTAATATCCCCAAATTGTTTGTTTTAAATCCAAGAATTCTCTCCCCCTTCTCCCCTCCCCCCACCCCCCCTTCCATCGTGACTTGCCTCCTTCTCCTTAGCGCTAAAGAGATTTTGTCTTGTTCAACATGAATTCACAAACAGTAGGAGTCCTTGTTTCATCAGGGGCCGCACAGCTGGGCTGTTAGATTCCCCTGGATCTGCAGAATCACAGCTGGAACACTGCAGTGTAACAAAGGTGGAGGGGCGGGGGAGTCTAGTCTGCCGGTTGCTGCTTTGATTAAACAATTAGTTTGTCAAAAAAAAAAAACACGTAACTTGCGCTGAGAGCTCTGCCAGAGAGTTTCAGGGTCCAGAGCTCTGGCCTCACGTTAGCCCTTGGCCGTCCTCAGGCCGGAGGCCCCTAGCACCCAGTGCCAGCTGCTCCGCCCCTTCGCGCCTGGTGCTGCATCGTCTGTCCGTCCCTCTGAGTTCAGGTGGCTCCTCGCCCGGCACCCGCAGGGGCCTGCACCGGTCGCTGTGGCTTGACTGTGGGTGTGAGAAGGCCCTGAGACGGGCACTGTGTGCAGAGGGGTTGGGGCGCCCTGGAGTGGTGCTCCCAGGAGGGTAGGCGGTCAGCCCGTGCGTGGTCTCCACGAGGACTGTCGCAGGTTGAGGTCGGCGTCCCAGCCTTTGTGTCCTTGCCTTGGGCAGTCACTGGGCGGCGACACCAAAGCTGCCCACCCCATGGAGGGAGAGTAGGGGTTTTCCCTTCAAAGGGCAGGGCCGACTCCACATATGAGGGATTGTCCATGTCCCCAGATCATGTGGGGGACCAGGGAGAGGCACCTCACTCCAATTCTTTTGGACACTGGCTTCTTAGTGAAGCTGTGGTTTCTTTCTGTGCCATCTTCGCTACCATTTGGGGGTGTTTTTTAAAGCTTTTCTTAATAATAATGTTTTCCCTTTTGCTGCCGTTTTATTTTCATTTCTGAAGATACTTGCTGCCTCACAGTCTCTCTGTCCCCAAGTGCAGGGCTGTCCTTTTCCTGTGCTGCACTCTTAGTGGGAGTCGGGGGGAAGCTGGCCGCCCCCCGGATCAGGCAGTACATATCCTCCAGGGGTTGAGTGTGGCCCAGAAGCTGGGTAACAACACCACGTTTTCAGGGTCCGGGACATGGTCGACCCACCACCCTTCCATCCACCAAACTGCCCAGTTGAAATGGGCCACGTGGGACTTACACACTGGGAAGAATTCAGGAATCCACAGTCTTAAAATCACCTACAGCCTTGACGTCTGATCAGACCGTGGATGAGTAGTTGGCTGGAAGTCCTGTCCTACCTTTGTGCCCACTGTCCTTCCCGAGGGGATGAGCAGAGGAAGCAGCTGGAGCAGGCCCCCTGTCCACAGGGAACTTGCTCTGACAAACCGCTTGGCTTTGCTGGATTCCTGGCCAATGCCATGCTTTGCCTCAAAGCTATTCTAAAAGTTTCACATGAGACCAGTTGCTAAACATAGGACCTAGTGTCCTCTGCACAGACTCGTGGGCAAACTCCTTGGTTCCCACGGTGGACGGTCTCCTTCCCAAAAAGACCCGTGTTCTCGGAATGGCAGGGTCCACAGACTTTAAACCCACGTCCTTCATGACGCTTTTAGATCACTTTTTCATGGTTACAGCTTCTGTTCCTCTTCTAGTGGTTGCTAAATTGGGTTTATAAGGTGCATCTTTAACTTCCCGTGACGTCGCGCCTTTCCACACAGACGGTGTGCCTTGCCTTGCCCTGCCCACCCGCCTGCTGTTGTTGCTACACTTTTTTATTTGTTGTAAACCCCACCCTGCGTTCTTGATATTTTTGTTCCAATAGTTATCTCTTAAAGAGAATTCAGTAATAAGGGAAATGACGTCCACTTCCCACGTGCTGCTCTTCCTGCCTGGCTGGGACCTGGAGTCCATCGGCAGCAGACACGCTCACATCTCTGGTTCAGGTCGGCTGGGGAGGAACTCTGTCAGTGTCTGTGTGTTTGAAAGGGTCTTTTTAAATTTCAACTTCATTCTTTTTTTTTTTTTTTTTGGTGAGGAAGATTAGCCCTGAGCTAACATCTGTTGCCAGTCCTCCTGTTTTTCCGGAGGGAGATTGGCCCTGAGCTGACATCTGTGCCCATCTTCCTCCACTTTATGTGGGACGCCGCCACAGCATGGCTTGGTAAGCGGTGCGTACGTCCGCACCCGGGATCCAAACCTGCGAACCCTGGGCCACCGAAGTGGAGCGTGCGAACCCAACCACTACACCCCCGGGCCGGCCCCTCACCTTCATTCTTGAAAGATGCTTTCTCTGGATGTCGGATTCTAGATTGACAGATTTTTCCTTTAGTTGGTGAAAAACGGTCCTCCACTACCTCTGCTCTGCACTGTTTCACAGGGATCTGCCACCGTCTCAGGCCACACCCCCAGACTGCCTCTGCCCTGTCCTCTCCAGGCCCTGCCACCAGCTCAACACTGGCACAGCAAAGGGGAAGCGGGATGGCCGCCTGGGAGGTGAAGCCGTGGGCGTGGGGAAAGCCACACAGCACCAACGCACCAGCTGAACCCCGCTGGAGACAGAGTTTTGGCAGCAGGGCTGGGGGGCCGTGGGCGGCTTTGTTCCAGGAGCAGGTGGGGGTGTCAGGCCATAGGGGTTCACTCCTGCACACTGTCAGGGTCACAGGCCAGTTTGGGTGCTTTGTTCTAGCGAAGTCCCACCCGGCCCCACATGTCCTCCTGGCCCTAGTAGGCAGCCAGCCATCTCCTGCAGCTGCCAGGGCCACAGACAGTGGCACCCTCTCCTCTCACAAGCCAGCAGCCTGCACCCTGAGCTCCCCCGGTGTGGGAGCCTCTGGTAAACTTTGGCAGCAGGCTGTTTGTGGCAGGACCCGCCCCCAATGACACTGCACCCAAAGGCAGTGAGGCTCATATTTCTTCCTAAGCACCCGGCTGCTAAGGCCGAGATTGGGGGTTTCTCTGCCACCGCCCATCACTGGCTCCTGACCATGCTGCATCTTCCATGGCTGAGACTGCTGCCACAGCTCACAGACCGGAGGGCCACGCACACTTGCTGGCCCTGGGCAGACATTGGGGTGCCGTATGTCCTGTCCCTTTGGCCCAACTTGAAGCTCCTTGTCAGAGCCCCAGAAAGCGGACCCTTCAAGCCCCAGGAGGCCAGGAGCTGGTGTGCCCGGTGCAGGAAACGGCCGTGGGTCTGTTTCCCCTTCCCCAGCGCCCCAGACGGCATCCTGGGTCTCTGCCATTTCTTTGCAACAGGGCATGTGGCCCCGCGTGTGGCTGTTGGAGAGCGAGGAGCAGGCATCTCTTGTCTGCTCAGAACCAGTGCCAGCATAGTTTTTTCAGGAGTAGTTTTCCAGAGTGGAGCCTGGGGGTGGTGGGACCCCACTGTGTGGCCGCTCACAGGGGAAGACATCGTCTAACGGGGTGCCCCGTAGGAGTGCTGCCCTGGGGCAGGGCAGCTCCAGGACTGACAGACAAGCCCCTCCCACTGCTTGAGCGCTGGGCTGTGGTTGGGGGGGGCAGTGCCAGCCCACGTGGCCACAGCACCTAGGGGTCTGTGAGGTGCCCACAGGCCCCTCAGCCCTGCCCACCCGCCTCCTCCGCCCATCTGGCCAAGGCCTGCTGGAGAGAATGGGCCGCAGAGGGGGACCTTTCCAGCTCATCCTTTCCAGGATCTCATCCTCTCCCCTGGGGGGCGGGAGGCAGAGAGTCAGCAGGACCTGGACCACGCGCTGTGGCATCTCCGTGTTGAGTGTCCTGCGGCAGGGATGCCCTCCCTGGGCTGGTGCAGGCTGTGGCCAGGCTCCCTGTCCTGCCGTCTGGGGAGGATGCTGGAGTTCTGCTGCTCAGGCGGTGCTTGTCTCTGCAGAGGCATCATGGCCCCGTACGCGGTGCCCTCAGAGCTCCTGCTGGTGGAGGAGATCCCGCGGAACCAGATGGGGAAGGTGAACAAGAGGGACCTCATCAGGCAGTTCTACCCACACGACCAGGGCGCCCCCGAGGCCAGGCGCCAGTGAGCCAACGTCCCCTTCAGACCAACAGCTCCTAACTCAGGCAGAACAGTGAGGTCTGACTGGAGTGAGGTCACGGTGCGAGGCCTCCTCAGCCCCAGGCTGATTTCAAATCACCAGGCGACCCTGTGTCACCTCTGCCCTGTCCTCAGGACATGCCTGCATCTGTGCGTGGCCCCACATGCGCAGGCCCCCCGTTCCCAGGTGTCCTGAGGCTGCCGGGCAGGTCCCGGGAGGGTCCAGAGGTGTCACAGAGAAGCAGGTCTCCAAAGGGAATTCAATAAAGGCTCCATGGAGAAGTCAGACGCCTGTGCTGTGTGTCTGCCCAGGGCCTGGTGTGGGTCATTGCAGGCACAGGAGTGCACACCTGTGCACCTCACAGAGCAGGGCATCTCCGGCCGTCAGGGATGCCTGTGTGGCGTCCCAGGTGACCTGCGACCTCTCCTGAGCCTCCTGGGTGGACACCCACCTGCTCTGAGGAGCCGACCCTGAGGACAGGCCTGGGCATCTCCTTTGTCCTTCCCTGGCGTTTCCCTGGGCGGCTCTTGGCCAGCCTCTTCAGGGGCAAGCCGATGGCCATGGGGATGTGGCTCAGCGACCAGAGACGAGGAGCAGAATGCCTGGACCCTCTGCTGGGGGGCTGCGAGCAGCCCCTCGGCCCTCGCGAAGGGAGCCTTCCAGACCAGGACTTGGCAAATCTAGGGATGGACCAGGTGGTCGGTATCTTGGGCTCTGTGGGCATGCAGTCCATGTCGCAGCCACTTACCTCCACCATCGTAGCGTGAATCCTGCTGTACTCACATAGAGTCCAGACTTGTCATGGTAGCCATAGGCTGACCGTGAATGGCCTGCAGCTGCTCTGCCGTGACCCTTGACGTCCACCCCATGCTTCTTCCTCCACAGTAGCTCTCTGCTCTTAGTCTTTGTCTGAACGTCCCCTTCCCAGACCACCCTCCCACCCGATTCACGTCTACCCTGACGTGGGCTCCCCTCTAGGCAGCCCCAGGTCCTCTGCCCCCCAACCATGGGCGATGGGGCACACTAACCTGCAGAGAGTGACCACGCATGTCCACATCCCCTCTTCCCTGTTCTTGGTTGTGTTGATTCAGATGCATGGGTGCCCGTGTGTACATACCAAGTGGAGAATCCAGAAGCTTCTGGATCATTTACTGGAGACCAGGGCCACTCCTCTGCCCAAGACTGCTGGGAAGTGGCACTCACAGCACAGCAGGAGTCTGACCTCGACTTTTCCAGAACATTCTGTTCCCAAAATTTGTGTCTGAAAGAGCAGCAAAATGTGGGAGCTGGAGGCTGGAGGGGCCACCCCAGCCCCAGTGGCGGTGCAGTGCCTTGGGGACAAATAGGCCTTGAGAGGCTGTAGTCCTGTGAGGGGAGGGCAGCATGCAGGGGGCCCGGGATCACTCCCCACCCCAGAGCTGCATGTGGCCTCTGACTCCCCCAACGCCTGACCCTGGACGTGGCATTTGCTCCGAGGAACGTCTCCCCCATCCTCCCTCCTGCCTAAGGCCTGGACACGCACACCAGTCACCCGCCTACCAAGCAGGCCGGGCCACTGAGGGGCTCAGCTGCTGCACCCACAGCCCGGCTCCTCTTGATGGCACACGACACCGTGGCCAGACACCCCGAGCCCCAGCTCCCGGCTGTCCTTACATCTGGCCCTGTGGTGAGTAGGGAGCCACGTGCTACTGAGAAAAAGCAGACTTACTGTTGCAGGATCTTTACTTAATCTCACTGATTTGACACCGTGTCTGTATCAGTACTGAGAATTTTGATTCCTAAAAATGTTTACATAATTATTTGCTTTATGCTATTATCTATACGAAATATTTTCCAAAAAATAATGGTTGTCCTCAACTAACAGCAAGACTGCACTTTGTCCTCAGAACACGTCCCTCTGAGGACAGTCAGAACACTGCACCCCCCCCGGCTAAGTCAAGGTGATGGAGGTTCGCGAGGCTTCCAGAAAGTGCCCCCTTGCCTGGAAATGTGCACACACGCGCACGCCTGCTCCCTGAAGGCACGACCATCGGGCAGCCCCGTGTGGTGAAAGCTGGGAGCAGGCTGCTGCAGCTCCGATAACACGCTCGTGCTTGTGGCCTCACTCTGCCAGTGCTCCCGGAGACCACGTGGAGTCTGAACTTACTGAGAGGCAGCCAGGAGGGTCCAGCGTGCCTGGCGGGGGGCTGCTCCTCACACGGGCCACGTCCTCAGAGCAGAGGGAAGGCCGGCTGTGCCTCCAGGGTCCCTCAGGCCCCAGAGAGGAGGGGATATGCCTGGCTCGTCCTGTCCCTGGGTCTTGCCACGTCCCTCCCTTTGGATGTAAACTCATTGGTGGCCGGAGTGAGGCCCCCGTCTGAGAAATGGGTTCTGTTTCCTCATCCATTTATTCAGCGGATGTAGGTGGAGTTCAGCATGTGCTTGTGCAGACACAGAGAGCTGGCCAAGGTGAGAGACCCCCGAGGGGGGGCAGACTTGAAACAAACACAGAAACGGGGCCAAAACCGCCCAGCCCCTCCCCAACACCTGAAGGCCCACACCCTCTCTGCCTCAGTTTCCCTAATCTGTGATTTGAGGCTGGTGCTTCCTCAGGGCTCTTCTGGCTCTGACCAAGGACTGAGGGCTTTGCTCCCTCGGGAGCCATCTGTGGGGGCTGGCAACCCCAGCACAGCTTCCCACTCAGGAGCTCCCCACCCCTCCTGGCTCCTCTGTGGGCTGCATGTACAGTCCCAGCAGCCGGGGGTCAGCACAGGCCAGGCCGCCAGCACCCACTGACCGGGCACTTCTATGTCCACCCAGTGGCAGCCACCGCTGGAATCTTTATGTCTAATCCCCACACCAGCCCTGCTGCCACACTAACAGCACCAGGTTCCCAATGGTCAGGGGTCACCCACAGTGAGCCCAAGGCCTCTGGTGGTCCCTCCATGCCCCGGACCCTCCCCCTGCCGCCTTCACACTTGGGACCTGAGAACATCCACTCCTGGGCCTGGTTTCCCTGGAACCTCCCTCCCAAGCGCCTTCCAGATGGGTGCAGCATTGGGAAATGTCGTGGGCACGGACATCTGGCCGAGAGCAGAACCCTCAGTGCTGGCCCACAGGACTGGCACAGACACCCTTCGTGTCCTGGGTGAGTCGTGACCACCCCCACCCCGAGGGCCCAGGAATCAGACTCCAGGTGTGTCCATGAGCAGCGCTGCCTGCTGCCCTGGCCCCCAGCTAACACAGGTGGGGCTGGGACGCCCTGCAGCCCAGGGCAGGGAGGCCAAGCGCCCCAGGAGCAGGAACCCATGTCTGCCTGCTCAGAGAAAGAGGGGCCAGCCAAGCCCCTGCAGGAGGAAAGGTGTGAGTGCTCGGCGAGGCAGGGCTGCCCGAGAGCCGTGTCGTGGGCGCCAAGCCTGGGCTCCCTGACTGACTGGAGACAGTGTCTTGACATGAGTACAGCCATGTTTGGCCGCTCCATTGACCTACAGCCACCAGCACAAAAAGAAATATAAAAGCTGCTTTCTGCGTGGTGGGAACTGGCCCTTCTCTCACGGAGGGAGTTGCAAGTTGTAACATTTCAAGGCTCTTGGAGCGTCGTAGCACGGGATGGACTGGCCATCTGTGCCGGGCTGGGACGATAACCAAAGAGAACAATGCACGTACACAACTACTGGGCTGGGACGTTAGCCAGGGGGGCTCAGTGCACATACGCCACTGATAACCATTTTGTGCATGGGAACACTAAATGCTTGCTCTGCAAACTCTGTAGTTGCTTACTCTAAAAATTACTGATGGTATAAAAACTGTTGGAAACTGAGCCCTAGTGAGAGTTGCACCTGTGGAAGGGACACCTTGTCCAGGACGTGTGATCCTTGCCCAGCCGCGTCGATTGACAGAGCTCTCCCGGCAGTGGGGCGTGGATGTTGTGAGTAACTGATTTGATGTGAAGTAATTGATTTGATATAAAGTAATTGATTTGATGTGTTCTCTTTTCGGTTAACCTGGTGTTTCTCTTTCTGGTTGATTTGTGTCATTTCTCTTCAGCCGATGTGGGTGTTTTCCCTTTCCAGTCGGGCTGATGTTTTTCCCCTCTTAATATTTGACCTATTTGGATCTGTTTGCAGACTGTCACCTTTACTATCCTCTATATAATAAAATATACCTTCAGTCCATTTGTTTGGAGTGGAAAGTGTCTTTTACGTCTCTGATCGAATCCCCAAACCTCTCATAACATAATTGGCGCTGTGAGCAAGATTCGATTAAGGAGATGCCTTTCCTATTCAAACGAAAGGTAACTGAAGCCAAGGTGGAAGAAATTCCAGGATGGGAGGACCCTCCCTTTTGCACTCTGGCTGGGGAGTGGGCTCGTAGGTCAGGGTTATGTGAAGCTTGGGATGCTCGTCTGCGACGATTTGAACCGTTGGATGTGACCAAAGCTTTGCAGATGGTGGAAAGGAAAGAGAAAGATGATGTTTCTTTTTTGGCATGGCGAGGTTGGTGTTTGTTGACTGCTTATCGCTGGGCTATAGAAGATAGGGATAAGATACAGACAGAGAAGGCACTCTCGGGAAAAGAAAATCTAAATTTGCAGTCTCGCTTGGCTGTGATTCAATGTCAATATCTTGCACTGGGAGATCAGGCTCGTAACTACCAAGCTATAGCAGAAAAGGCTGCTGTAAGAGTTGCCAAATATAAATATAGAAAGAGAAGAGGAAAGGTAAATGAACGAAAAGTTCATATGGCCATAGCATCGGCCGGTCCTAAGTGGGACCCGGACACATGGGATGGTGATATCTGGGATGATGATTCTAAAACTGATTATGAGGAAGAGGAAAAACCGCCCAAACGCACAGAGGCACGTCCTCTTCGCCGTCGGCGGATGGAAATAGATGGTAATCATTCTGTAAGGAAAGATGTGATTGAAGATTTTAACCAACAAGAAATTTCTGATATTTTAGCCCAGGCTACACAAAAGCCTGGGGAAGCCATTATAACCTGGCTTGTTCGCCTATATGATATGGGCGCTACAGGAATTAATCTGGATGCAGGAGATGCTTTTAAATTTGTAATTTTGTCCAATGATCCAGTAATACGGGGAGCTTTCAGAGATTGGAACATGAAGGCTCACCTCCCAAATGATCGTGGACAAGACACTGATGGTACAACTTTATTGGCTCTTGCAGTAAAAGGAGCTCAAGATAAATACCCCACGGATGATATGTGGCCGGACACTGACAGACCATGGTATACTTTAAAAGATTGTGTCCAAAAGATGAGAGAAGAAACCATGAAACGGGCTGTGTTTCTGGGGTGTGATGAAGCTTTAAATGAAATGACTTTAAGAGTCCAGGTGCGAAACAAGTTGATAAAAACTGCACCTCTGGCATACAAACAAATAATTACAACCCTTCTCATGAATGAAACTGAAAGCCCTATATCAACACTTGCAGATAAGATTATGCAGCTAGCAGAGTTGGGAGACTGGCAGACAACTGAAAACTCTCCAAGAAGGGAAAAAAGAGAAACATTCTTTAAAAAAGATAAAATGACTCGAGGTGATATGTTTTTGGCCCTACTCCAGGCAGGAGTACCTAAAGACCAGATTGATGGAATTGACACTAGAGAATTATAGAAACTATATAAAGAAAAAGGGCTGAATGTAAAACAAGTGAATAGAAGGGACAGTATAGAAAATGCTTCCAACCCAGTGCCTACTGCACCTAGTGCACCACCTCCTCCCTTGGATCCTCTTCTTGCTGACTTATGTGATTGAAGGGAAGGCCAAACCTCTGTATTGATTAGTGCCACTATAAGAAAAGATATTAGACCACATGTACCAATTAAAATATTTTGGAAGAATAGATCTACAACTAGTGTGAAGGCACTTGTAGATACAGGGGCAGAGGCCACCCTTATCTATGGGAATCCAACTAAGTTTCAAGGTACATCAATTCTGATAACTGGATTGGGAGGAAAAGAAATCCAGACAGTTACCACTAATCTTTCTATGCAAATTGGGCAACTACCCCGGTGCACATATCTAGTTATGATTGTGCCAATACCAAAATATATAGTTGGGATTGATATTCTAAAAAGATTGATATTAAATTTGGCTGATGGACAATACCAATTTGCTATTAGAGCTTTGTCTTTTCATATTAATGCTATAATTGTGGGATGTTTGCATCATGAAGTAGAAATTCCACCTGCCACGCAAGTGATCAATCAAAGACAGTATCGCATCCCTGGAGGACAACAAGAAATATCTGAGACCATAAAAGATTATTTGGCTGTAAAAGTCCTTCGCAGAGTAACTACAGCCTAGAATAATCCTATCTGGCCTGTTAAAAAAGGTGATGGGACATGGAAGATGACTGTAGATTACAGAAAACTAAACAAAGTGACTCCGGCTATTCAAGCGGCCATCCCTGATTTGATTACTCTTATAGAAAAAGTGCAGTGTTATCCAGGCACTTGGTATGCAGTCATAGACTTGGCTAATGCCCTTTTTCACCATACCTATACCTAAAAGTGTCCAAGAACAGTTTGCTTTCACGTGGCTGGGACAACAATATACCTTTACTAGACTTCTTCAGGGATATGTGCATAGTCCCACTATCTGCCATCGACAGGTTGCTGAGACCTTGGCAAAGGTACCTGCTTCTGATGATGTCCAAATAGTACATTATATAGATGATATTATGATCCAAAAAAATGAAGAAGAAAGAGTACAACAACAGTTAGAAAAAGTAATGGACACACTTGAGGAGGATGGATGGAAAACTAATCCAGCTAAAATTCAGGGCCCGAGTTCAAATGTTAAATTTTTGGGAGTACTTTGGAATAATAAAAAACAAAAAATTTTACCTAAAGCTAGACAAAAGATATTAGATTTTGCAACACCCCGTAACAAAAAAGAAGCACAAAAATTTATTGGATTATTTGGATTTTGGAGGGCACATATTCCACATTTAAATCGGCTCCTTGCACCTTTATATAAAGTTACCAAAAAAATATATAAATTTAAATAGAAAATGAAACAAAAAAAAAGCTTTTGAAGCAGCGAAGCATGCTATGCAGACTGCTTTAGATCTATGGCCAATTAAACCGGAACCCATTGAGTTACAGGTAGATGTCATTGATCAATATGCCAGCTGGAGTTTATGGCAAAAACAAGGTGCCCGACATTATCCTCTGGGATTTTGGAGTCGCAAGCTTCCCTGTTCCAGTGAAAGATAGAGTCCTTTTGAAAAACAGTTGTTAGCCTGCTATTGGGCTCTAATAGACTCAAAAAGCCTTACCCTGGGACATGAGGTAATTATGCGACCTCAAATACCCATCATGCAATGGAGTCATAACACGCCTGTTACTCATAAAATTGGACATGCACAAGAATTTAATATCATCAAATGGAAATGGTATATTCAAGACCGGGCCAAACCTGGCCCAAAGGGGTTGTCTCTATTGCATGAACAAGTGTCTAGATATAGCAGTGAGCCAACTGTGTCACCTAAGACTGATATAACAAAATCTCCTGTTAAATGGGGTGTCTCATATGATCAATTGACTAAAAAACAACAAAAACATACCTGGTTTACAGATAGTTCTGCCAAAATGATATCGAGCTCACAAAAATAGAAAACAGTTGCCTATAACCCATCCACCCAACAAACAATTGTCACCACTGGAGATAATATGAGTAGCCAATATGCTAAACTCTATGCGGTGTATCAGGCACTTCAACAAGAACAGGGGCAACAATGTCATATATATACTGATTCGTGGGCAATGGCACAAGGTTTGGCAACGTGGATGCCACAATAAAAAAAACATGATTGAAAAATTAATGATAAAGAAATATGGGGAAAAAAATTATGGGAAGACATATGGTTATGGTGTCAAAACACGATTGTTACTATATTTCATGTTGATGCTCACAGTTCTTTAATTTCTACAGAACGAAAACATAATTCTCATGCTAATCAGCTGGTGCAGATTCGTGCAACGCACAACCCAGGCTTAGCACAATGGGTCCACAAAAAGAGTGGACACTTGGGAGAACAAGCTTCATACAGGTGGGCACAACAAAGGGGAATCCTGTCACTCACGATGATATTGCCACTGCAGTACAACAGTGTCAGTTATGCCAACAGTTAAATAAACGGGGAGTTCCACACCCCTACCAAGGTCATATCCAAAAGAGATTATTTCCTGCTCATACCTGGCAAATAAATTTTATTGGACCATTGCCAAATTCTTGTGGATATACTTATGCCTGCACTGCTGTTGATACATATTCTGGTTATTTATTGGCTATGCCAGCTAAAGTGGCCACCCAACAGAGTGCCATAAAATTATTAGATACAATTAAGTTATATTATAGAACACCAAGGCAAATTCAGAGTGACAACGGTTCCCACTTTACAGGTAAGTTGATTCAAACCTATACCAAAAAAAATTATATAAAATAGATTTATCATATACCTTATTACCCCCAAGCTGCAGTCCTCATAGAACAAATAAATAGATTGCTTAAACAACAATTGAGGAAACTTGGTCATGGCTCATTAAAGGGGTGGCACAACCATTTAAGTAATGCTCTAAATGTGTTAAATAATAGGCCACTAGGCCCTAATGAGACTCCTCTGTCAAGGTTGTTACCAACAAAGATTACAGAAGTGGCAGCCGCCACCCATGAACTTATGACCTTAACCTACTGGCCCCTGACTCAGTCTGCTAAACTGCCTTTTCGTGCCACGGCCGAAGCGGCTGGATTGGATTTATCTACTGTTCATTCTATTCAATTGCCCCCTAAGAAGCAGTCTATAGTCCCTACTGGGATAGGGGTACAATTTCCCAAAAATACCTTTGGTTTGTTAAAAGGACGCTCTGGACTGGCAGCAAAAGGTATTGATGTACTGGGAGGAGTCATTGATCCAGATTACCAAAAAAAAATAAAATTTATATTATATAATGGTAGTGACACAGTACTAACGGTAGAGTCTGGGGAACGAGTGGGACAATTATTGGTGCTTCCCCTCCTGACTCCAAATGTGTCACAAAGACAACCTCCAAGTAAATTAACTAAAAGAAAAATACAAAGATTTGGGTCTACAGATAGATGGAAACCTGGAGCAAAGGTGTGGGTGACACATCCACCCAATGCGGCTCCCCGTGCCGCAGAAGTGGCCCAAGGGCCCACTTACAACACTCATAGTTATGTATCCAAAAAATGAGCAGTTATATCATGTTCCTAAAAATTCTGTTTCTTTGCGTAAATAGATACTCCTGCTGTGTTCGCTATGCTGTGCTGCACTTCCATGTCTGCTGCAGACCTACATGCCAACTAATGTCTCTGTAGGACAACCTTTGACCCTACACTGCTAGACCAACTGCTCTACACCAGTGGGACCTATAACCTAGACTATAAATGGCCAAAAAATTTGGTCTCAAAAACATCAAACAATCTCTCGGTACAAGCCCACATCTGATCAGTCACGCAAAACTAGTTATAATTTCTCCATTGCTCTGCCTTCTGTTACCCTCCGTGATGGGGGCTGATCTGGACTTCTACAAGCTGGTTTGTTATGCCTAAGTGTTACCTTATCTAATGTTATCTTTGATGCTATACATGATTTACAAGATCAAGTTAATAACATTTCATATTCTAAGGGGTTATTTGGTTACCTTGGGGTTTGGGTCCTTTATTGCGAGATAGTTTTATAATTATTATAGTCATTAAATTTTAAATTCTTGGATGTGCCTTATATACTTGTGTATAAAGTTCATTGTCTGTACATATGGTGTCTTATGGTTAATAGAGACGGCCACGGCCAAATATGTCTTGACATGAGTACAGCCATGTTTGGCCGCTCCATTGACCTATAGCCATCAGCACAAAAAGAAATATAAAAGCTGCTTTCTGCGTGGTGGGAACTGGCCCTTCTCTCACGGAGGGAGTTGCAAGTTGTAACATTTCAAGGCTCTTGGAGCGTCGTAGCACGGGATGGACTGGCCATCTGTGCCGGGCTGGGACGATAACCAAAGAGAACAATGCACGTACACAACTACTGGGCTGGGACGTTAGCCAGGGGGGCTCAGTGCACGTACGCCACTGATAACCATTTTGTGCATGGGAACACTAAATGCTTGCTCTGCAAACTCTGTAGTTGCTTACTCTAAAAATTACTGATGGTATAAAAACTGCTAAAAACTGAGCCCTAGTGAGAGTTCCACCTGTGAAAGAGACACCTTGCCCAGGACGTGTGATCCTTGCCCAGCCGCGTCGATTGACAGAGCTCTCCCGGCAGTGGGGCGTAGATGTTGTGAGTAACTGATTTGATGTGAAATAATTGATTTGATATAAAATAATTGATTTGATGTGTTCTCTTTTCGGTTAACCTGGTGTTTCTCTTTCTGGTTGATTTGTGTCATTTCTCTTCAGCCGATGTGGGTGTTTTCCCTTTCCAGTTGGGCTGATGTTTTTTCCCTCTTAATATTTGACCTATTTAGATCTGTTTGCAGACTGTCACCTTTACTATCCTCTATATAATAAAATATACCTTCAGTCCATTTGTTTAGAGTAAAAAGTGTCTTTTACGTCTCCGATCAAATCCCCAAACCTCTCATAACAGACAGTCCCTGCTGCCATCTTTGGGGAGGACAAAATGAAACGGTCCTGGGGGAAACGTGGGAAACTGCAGCATGATGCCCACTTTAGATGAGATGACCTCGTAAAAACAGTACAGCACCTGGCTGACTGTCAGCAATTGATAAATAGGAGACACGTGCCTGCAGGTGCATATATCTCACACGCACCTGTGTACATATGTGTGCTCATATGGACACGCACACATACGTGTCCACGTACCTGCATACACACGTGTGCTCGCACATGCTCATGCAACCTGTGTACATACGTGTGCTCGTGTGCACACACATGTGCCCTGTGACACTCCCCAAGTCCTTGGGCTAAGTGGGACCAGGATTATAAAATAGTTTTCCAAAAAGCCCTGGAATCACCTTAAGCTCTGAAATCCCAACTCTTGCTGTTTTATGTTGAGTTTCTACATAAAAAATTTTTTGAAGGTTTCCAGCACTAAACAGTCAATTTGAAAACTACAGCTCTAGTCCCCTCCCCCATCACCCCCACAGTCCCCTCCCCCATCATCCCCAGCCCCCTCCCTCCATCCCCAATCCTCTCCCCATCACCCCCAGTCCCCTCCCCATCATCCCCAGTCCTCTCCCCATCACCCCCAGTCCCCTCCCCATCATCCCCAGTCCCCTAACCCATCACCCCACAGTCCCCTCCCCCATCACCCACAGTCCTCATCCATCACCCCACAGTCCCCTCCCCCATCACCCCCAGTCCCTCCCCATCACCCCACAGTCCCCTCACCCGTCACCCCACAGTCTCCTCACCCATCACCCCCAGTCCTCACCCATCATCCCCAGCTCCCTCCCCATCACCCCATAGTCTCCTCCCTCTGCAGTCCCCGCCTCCTCATCTTGCACGTTCCCGCCTGCCCATGTCCCCAGTCTCCTTGGCGACAGTGGGGCCTGTCTTTCTCTTTATGGACTCTGTGTCTCTGGTCACTTGCTCATGGTCACTTTTGTCATTGTGGTCCTGTGTGCAGTGTCATGGTTGCTTGGTAGCCCTTCTAGAACCTTCCTGAGTCAGAGTGAGAGCAGCCTGCACTCCACCGGAACGCCCTGTGCCCTGCATTGGCAGGCCCTCTGGGGCTGGCTTCCCCCTCCCACCAGGCTGTGAGCGGAGGTCAGAGCAGCCCTTTCTTTATCCTACGCTCAGGAGTAAAGTGCACCTTTGTTAAAACATGGAGGATGCAGTAAATCCTCAGCTGGCCAAATAGATCAATATCAAATTATCATGTCCCGCATTAATAACTCTTACGCGCAGCGATGGGGTGGACAAGGTCGCTGAGAATAAATAGCTGCAGAGGCACTGCGCAATCCATCCCGGCAGACAGCCACGGGCATCCCACGTGGCGCTGATGCGGCCATTAATAAAGCTGGGAGATGGATGCCCACTGGGAGGGGCCGGGCCACCAGCCTCATCCAGGGGAGCCTGCGCCCAGCTCCCCCAGAGGTGGAAGGGCCTTGTACCTTGCCTGAATGAGAGAGAGGAGGGCAGACCTGGCTGGACCAGCCACTATGCTGGCCGCAGGGTCCATGCCGGAATGGGCGCTCCAGGGAGTGTCCCAGCCCATTACACAGCCAGGAAACTGAGGGTCGGGGAAGTGAGCGACTGCCCCACAGTCACAGGAAGAAGCAGGCTGGGGTGGACTCTGCACTGCGGGGCTCAAAGCCCTGGGCCTTCCACCTTCAGCAGCTCAGTCTGAGGGGTGAGGTCAGACACACACGAGGGCCACTGACGATCATATGACAAAGTGCGTGGGTGCAAGAGGGGGCTGCAGGCCCTCCTGTGGGAGCACTTGTGGATCTCTTGGGAGCACTCCTGAGTGAGTGGCGTTTGCACTGGTCTTGGCAGGTTGGCGGCCCAGGGCACAGGCCCAGGCCCAGATGAAGCTGGAGGAGCCCCTGGGATTATCCCACGTATTGGAACCTGGGAGAAGAGGCTGAACAGGAGTTCAGGAGCAGGGAGGGTAACCCTGGGGACCGCAAGCTGGAGGCAGTGCTTTGTGGGCAGGGAGCAGCCTGGCGCGGGGTGTGTCATGGAGAAGGGAGTTGGCCCCAGCCTGGCTGGCAATGGCACCATCTCTGGGGTGGTCTGGTTCAGTCTCAGCGGACAGGGAGCTCCTCCCAGAGCTGGTCAAGGGCTGTGGAAGCTACCACAGCAGGGCAATCCCAGAGGGAGCTGTGCCTGCCTCTGCCGGGTCCCTGCAGGTCCCCCAGCTGCCTTCGGATGCTAGGACCACCGTGAGCGCCCCCATGTTGTCCATGTCCTGGTCTCTGGGACCCGGCCTGTGAATATGTTACTTCATGAGGCAAAGGGGTCTTAAAACAGGAGCTGATCCTGGATTCCTGGGTGCCCACATCATCACAGGGTCCTAACAGTGGGAGGGAGGTGGGAGGGTCAGAGTCAGAGTGATGAGGGTGACACGCAACCGGCCATTGCTGGCCTGGACGAGGGAGGAAGGGAGGGACCACGAGTCAAGAAGCCCGAAAAGACGAGGAAACGGATTCTTCCCTGGAGCCTCCAGGAGGAATCAGCCCTGCAACACCTGATTTTAGCCCGAGAGACGGCGCTGGACTTCCGCCCCCGACTGTGAGAGGACGCACGCGTACTTTTTGTCCTCCAGGTGTGGCGATCGTCCCAGCGTCCTCCTGTCCCCTATGTCCAGACGCCAATCTCCTGTAGGCTGGCATTCTAAGAGGAAGATAAAAGGGGATACTGAAGGATTCTCTCTGAACCCGGTCCAGGCGGCCTCTCCCAACCAGTGTCCTGGGGTCTCAGGGCCCCTCCGTCGCCGTGACCTCTGCCCTGAGGAGCAGACTGAGGTGTCTGGGGGGAGGAATGGAGGGTTTGGGGAAGGGGTCCCAGGCAGGCGGGGGAGCCTGGCCCATCGGAGGCTGCATGCCCTTGAGGGCATATCGCTCAGCCAGGGCAGGGGCCCTGCTTCCGTCCTTGTGCTCCCCCTTGCTAGCTCCTCCCAACCACTGTACCTTAGCTTCCTTCTTTAGTGTCCCAACTTGGGGACAGTTCCTCGAGGTGGGCGGCCAGGGCCCGAGGACCCTGGCAGCCGCACTCCAGGAGCCTGTTTCCTCTCCTGTGAAGACAGGGACAGGGTGCCCATGCCCGAAGGCGGGAGAAGAATTCAGTGGAAATCACATTCTGGAAGGTTCCTCCCTGGCTCCTGGCGCAGGCCACAGGCTCAGTATAGGAGGGTTTCCTTCTCGGTCCTCAACCCTAACTGGTGGGGTTTCAGGGTCCTCTCTATGCAGGAAGGCGTGGAGCCTGGGGACCGGGGCCCACAGGGCCCACCCCAGAATGGGGAACACAGGAGCATGGGATGGGACAGGGCCCCAGAGGCTGGGGAGCCAGGCCTGGACCAAGTGTGAGGCTGCTTCAGAGCACAAAGCAGATACCAGGAGGGCAGCTCCCGCCTGACTGACCGCCCTAAACGCCAGCCGCCCCCCCGTCGTCTCCTCTGGGGCCGTGCAGCCCCCTCAGTGTGGGACTGGGCAGGTGGCCACTAGGCCTCTGCCTGACCTGTGACCTCCATGGGCTGGGGAACTGCCAGCCTCTGACCTCTGACTCCAGGCACACTCCGCCCTCAGCCCAGACCATCTCCCCTGGGCCTTTCCGAAGGCACCATCCCTCTGCGTCTGCTGGTGTGAGGGGCTTCACATGGGTGTGTAAAGTGTGTGGACATGTGGGGTGCACTGCACCTGTGCATGTAAGAGGAGTGACAGATGCACGTGGGGCCAGGCATGTGTGCACACACGTGTACAGGCGACTGTGGGTTTGCATGCAGGCTTCTGGGCGTGACCTCCCTCTGCAGGGTCGTGTGTGTAGGGTGGCAGCACACAACCCGGCCCGTCTTGCCCCACCCTGGGGTCCCCTCCCAAGCTTGAGCTGTGCCCACTGGGAGGCCCTCGTCATCGGCTTGCAGCACACGTCGCCCGTTGACAGTCTGATCATATCTACACAGCCATTCAATTACTCTGTAATGACTGCTGGCCATTAAGTCATCAATCTACTTCATTCCAGCCTATAGCCCTTTCCCCACCACTGCGCAATAAAACCATTAAAACAGCAGCAACAACAAGCAGCCGCATCCTTAATGCATCAGCGACATCTCCTTAGCACCTGCTGTGATGGCGAAGAGCCACTTCTTAGTCAGAAAGACCACGACACCCTGCAGCAACCCAATTGGCTGCCTCCTGCATCATGCACATGCACATGCATACATACAGACACACAGACGTACAGACAAAGACACAATCACGGGTATACACACACGGACAGGTACATACAGACACATGGGCATACACGTCTGTGTATACACACTACATGCATACACACAGATACATGCATATGCGCATGGACATACAAACAGACATACATATTTTACACAGAGATGCGCACAGACACACGACACACAGAGATGGACATGCATGTGTGCACTCATACACGCGTGCACATATGTGTACATGTACATGGCCACATGCACGCGTGGGCACACACGTACACATGTATAACCACACATACTATGCACGTGCACACGCATGGGCACATAAATGTCCATAAACAGCACAGATGTCGGCTCTGAAGCCACCCACCAGGTGTCAGCTGCCCCTGGGCCCCCGTGGCCAGTGACGGCCAGAGCGGGATCGAGGAGCACTCAGGGACATGCTGGGAGCCGGCGGCAGCCGCACAAGGCTGGGCTGCAGCCTGGGACCCTGTACTCCCTGGTCATCAGGGAGGTCCACAGAGCACCTCCCGCTGCACGGAGCCTGCGTGTGGACCCCCAGCTTCTCCCATCCCCAGAACAGTGAAATCTTTTAACGATGGATTAAGAACTTTTTTAAAATCATTTTAAACATTGAGGACAGAAGAGAAGACTGACCAACACTGTGTCGCGCCAACAGTCTCAGCCTCATGTTGGATCTGCCTCTGATCTTTTTCGGAAAGTAACACACAGCTGGAGTTCAGTCCCCGACCCTTCCCTCCCTGGAGGTGACCACGGTCAGGAACTGAGTGTGCTTGGCCATGTGTGGGTGCGCGAGTGGTCGTGTTGCTTTATGATTCAGAGCTCACGTCAGTTTATCACAGGCGTCACACTATTCTGCAGCTTGATTTTTGGCGCGTGTTACTGACGTATCCCTGGTCTCCGATTCGCGCGGAGAAGTCCACCGTTTCCCACAGCTGGGCATTCAGGCCGTTCCCACCTGTCACCTTTGTGCACACAGCTGCACTCTGTGCATGCCGCCTCCTTTGGCACATATGCAAGAATTCCTCCAGGAAACATCCCTGGGTGGAACTATGGGGTGGTAGGCGCGGGTCCTTCGACTGACTAGATGTGGCCCTTTCTTTCTAAAGAGGCCCAGCGCATGGAGACTCCCTCCCACAGACTTGAGACGCCATATCTCACCTGTGGGCGACACTGAGGACGGACTTCCAGTTCCTGCCCCTGTGCCGGGTGTGAAACGGAATCTCTATTTTCATTTGCATTCCCGTGATTACTGGTTAGGTAGAATGGTTTGAATATATTTACTGGCCGTTTGAGTTTCTTGTTCTGTGAATTGCCTGTTCCTGTCCTTTGCCCATTTTCTGTGTGGTTGTTGGTGATTTTCTTGATCATGCGTTGGTTATGTGGCTTGCCTTTTAATAATATTTATTGATGTGCAGAATTTTAAAATTTTAATGTGTCAAATGCATGAATCTTTTTATGGTTTGAGTTTTTCTCGTCTCAAAAGTCCTTTCCTACTTTAAGGTCTTGAACGCAATTTTCCTGTATTCTCTTCTAAAAGCTACAAAGCTTAGCTTTTCTCATTTAAGCCCTTAATTCCTTGGAAATTTATTTTCTCATGTGGTGTGAAGAGCCCTGATTTCTCCCTCGTGGAATCACTGATGTTCCCAGCATGGTTTACAGGGCCTGCCATCTCTCCCCACCGACCTCATGCACCTGCGCTCCTGCCACTGTCCAGGTGTGCTCTGCTCCACACCTCTGTCCTCGGCTGTCCCGTCTTACTTCCTTGGTCTCTATGTTTTTGGCCAAGCACTCACTCCAGAGTCCGTCTTCATAATAGTCTTGGCTGTGCCACCCTCTGAATGCAGCCAAAGAAAATCCCTCCTTCCTGCAGCCGGACACTCTGGGCGCACAGTGCACGGGACCCTCAGCATCCCATCAGCTGTGTGCAGATCTGACACAGTCAGTGTTGATCTGCTCTGTTGGTTCGATTTCATCTTGCTGGACGGGCTCGTGTGACAGGCTCTCTACAGAGTTTGGAGTCTTGCTTCTGTTGCAACCACAGAGCCTCGGGCCTCCTCCCGAGACACCAGTCCAGGCAGTGATGGGATTGCTGACGGGGCAAGGCGAGGACAGTGTGGGTCCCACCAGCTCCTTTCCTCCAGGTGAAGCAGCTCTTGGGTGGGGCTGTGGTGGGCTGGCTGTTCAGCCCCCATTTATACTATCGCTCTGAAACAGAACGTCACTGGGGCTCGGGCAGGTGCTTCGCCAAAGTCCTAATTGAATGTCTGCAGAAAGACCCGCCCAAACCCACCAGGAGCTGGTGCATGTCTCTTGGATGCAGTTACTCATTCAATCCAGGATTAACTAGATAATACACGGTCCTGCCCTGGGGAGCCTCACTCTGGGGGACAAGGCTCAGTGGGGACACCTGCAGGATCCCAGTGGGCACATGCCCCCTTGGCTGGGGAGGTCCATGCCAGCAGGCGGAGATGTGAGGCCCTGCGATGCAATCTGGGTCCTCTCTGGAACGGGGAGGGTGCCCTAGGCAGAGCCTTGAGGGCCTAGGGCAGGGGCAGGATCAGAGCAGGTTCTGGAAAGATCTCAGGAGTCGTGAGGATGGCTGACTGGCAGGAGGGAGGAGCCAGGAGGTTGGCACCAGCTCTGAGAGGCAGAGTAAACAGGGAGGGTGGAAGAGGAGGAGTCTGGAAGGTTCGGGGTTCAGCTCCGTGGCCTGGATGGAGAACACAGCAGGGGGGTTGGGGCGGAGAGGAGTGGAAGGTGGGCTCGGCTTGCACGCACTAGGCACAGCCTGACGTCCACCAGAGACTTGTGACGAGAGGAGACGGGGCCAGGGGTGCCGGCCCCCAGACGGGTGTGCACACGGGCTCCCACATGCGGAGACAGCAGGGGCGCCAGGACCAAGGAGAATGGCTGAAATGAGCCGATTCTCTCCACAGAGGCCAGGAGGCTGATAGCCGGGCGCTGCCCATTGTGGCCTGGGCCCCTGCGAGGCCACGCCCTTGCCCAGCGGCCGAGTGGCCAGGCGTTGCTTCTGCATCATCCACCAGCTTCTGCACCCACCTGGGTGCAGGCCTCTCCCTTGCCCCTGGCCCTGAGACCCGTCCACCCGCATCTTCCTTCTGGGCCCTGGGCAGAGCCTCTGGTCCTGCCGAGTGAACGAGCCCCCACCCCCAGCGGCTCGAGGATGGAGAGCGAGGTTAAGTCCAGCCCCGATGTCGTCAGCCTAGAGGGCTTCTATTCCAGCAACTGATCTCGTTAGATCCAGCATCTGAATGGTCATTAATGTGGTTTATGCAGCTGTTTGGGATTTTTTGCTCCCAAATTTGTCACCAGTCCACTTGATATTGATTGAAAGACAATGGATTGGTGCTGAGTGGAGCGGGCTGGGGGTGGGCAGAGCCGCTGGGCTGACTCCGGGACCCCCAGCCCCACACGCCTCCCTCCCTGCCAGCACCCGCTCCAGCCCTCCCTGGCCCTCACTCAGACCCGCTGGGATTGAGGAGGTGCCAGCGCACAGCTGTGCTAGCAGCTTCTCCAGGCTGCGTGGAAGGCGGTGAGGCAGTTGAGGGGACAGCCCCGGCCTCCCCTCCCCTCCCCGCGAGCCAGGAAGGACCTACTTCACTTGCCTGAGCCCGTCCCACGAGCTTCTTCCAGACAGGGACCCCCCCCAGCCTGGGCCGTACACTGAGGGTGCATATGAGACCCGGCGCGCAGGGCCTGTGAGATGTGTTGTGACAATGCAGGAAACAGACGCACTGAGGCCACTCCAAGGAAAGGGCCTCGTCCTAAGGCTCCAGGAGCCCCTCAATCAGAACAGAGGCTGCCGGTCCAGGCGCCCTCCTGGTCCCTCCACAAGCTGTTCCACGTGTGGAAGCCAGGCTGGGCCAGTTGCTGCCAGGCCCACGGGCACAGGCCACCAGCCAGGCGGCAGGAGTGAAGACGTGGTGGAGACCCAGCCTGGTGTGCACACCCTGCAGGGGTCACCCCGCCTTTGTCCCCCAAACGTCTGTGCCTCCCTCCCTGCCCTCCATTCCTACCTAGCTCAGAGGGCAGCTGCGCACACTGTCCCCTCTCCTGGGTCCTCGGCACCCCCAGACTCTGAGTGAGGTGGCCGGGGGGACCTGCACGCCACCCTGTGGTGTTGGCAAGAGTTTTTACTGGAGTGGGTTTTTCCATCAAAACCGAACCTCTGGGTATGGCTGTTATGACTTACAAATTGCTTTAAAACTTGACCCTCTGAACCCAGCGACCTCTATTCTCTGGCCTGCCCTCCACCTAGCCCTGTCTGCGTGTCCCCCGGTCACTGTGGCCAGGCCTGCTCCCCTGAACCTCAAGGGCCCTCAAGCACCCCTCGCCATGGCCAGGGGCCTGAGCTGACCTCAGGAACACAGGAACACAGGGCTGTGGGTGACCTGGCTCGGCTGACCACAGTGCCACTTGGCAGAGGCCATGCCCCCCAGAGACCCTGCTGGGCTGACTGCAGGGCCAAGGCCAGGGCAAGACCTCAGCAGAGCTGCCCCGCCCCGCCTGGGGTCGAGGATGTCTCAGAGGTGCACGTGGGCAGGAGTCAGTGCTGACCCTGTTGCCGGCAGCCCCACCATCTCTCCTGGGAGAGCAGGAAGGGGGAGGAGAACCAGAGTCCATGCCTGGGAGGGGTGAGGGCGTGCTGGGTCATGGTGGGGACTCCCATTCCAGAGGATCATGGGGGCAGGTGTGTCCAGGGTGGGGTGGGAAGGGCCCACCGCACAGCCCAGCTGACCCCTGTGCAGAGAGCCAGGGACGACCCTGGGGCCAGCAAGTGGGAGCCAGGCTGCCGCCTCCCCCCGCCGCCCACTGGCCTCCCTGGAGCCACACTGCCCTCTGCTGGGGCTGGCGGGCATGGCGGGAGCCCCTCGGACCAGCCCTGCCCCCTGGTTGAGTCCTCACTCAGGGCCCAGTGATTCTCTCTCCCTGTGGCAGGGCCAGCAGCCGGGGGCCTGGAGCTCGGGGACAGCCCGGAGGGAGGCTGGGACAGAGCTGTGCCCCGGATGGTCCAGGCCAGCCCCTGTGGGACAAGGACCAAGACCGCGCGGCATCCGCAGCTCCAGGCTCCTTGCTCCCAGGCTCTTGGGGCCACCTGCACCTTCAGTTTCTCTTCTAGCTGCCATCTGTGTCTGTCTGTCCATCTGTCCATCCATATTTTTTGGGAACCCAAGACTTTAAAAACGTAGTCTGAGAATAGCTGTTCTCCGTGTGTTGGTGGGGCGTCATTGGGCTTCTGAAGAAAGACAAGGCCCCCCAAACCTGGTGGGCGCCCCTGGACCTTTGCGGTCCCAGGAGGCCTCCACCTGCGCTGTGCCCCGTGGCCACCAGAGGGAAGGCGCTGCCTGGCCCGGGCAGAGACTTCCCTACGCTCCTAGGCTGACTGCTGGCCCAAGACCCCCATCCTGGCCTCCCCGCCCGCTCTGACCCTGGGACTCATTTAAGGCTCAGGAAGCCCTCTGCAGGGCCCCACTGCACCGTCGAGGCCTCAGGGACCAGGCAGGGGTTCAGGACCCTTCCACCCCCTCACCCCCATGCACTCTGCGCCCACCTGCCCAAAGTGTGCCTGGCCCCTGGGGACCCGGGTGCCCTTCACCACATGACGGTGCTTGCGCTTTGACTTCTCAAGGAGGGCAGCCCCACGAGGACGTTCCTCAGCTGGAGCCCCAGACCCTGCAAGGGGCCTGGCCCCAGGGAATGGGGGCGGGGAGAAGGGAAGGGGGAAGGAGGGAGGTGGGAGAGACAGAGAGGGTGTCTCTGTCTCCCCCCAGCCTCCCTCCCGACCTCCAGCCCAGCCTCAGACATAGAAAGGGCATGGGCCCTGCAGTGGGTTGGCCTGGGCTCCTGGAGCCTCACCTGTATTGGCGGTATCCCCTTGGCCTCCTCCAGCCACTAGGTCCTTGCCTCTAAAACAGGGCCCCAGAGGGACTGGCCACGTGTGGTGAGAAGTGTGTGGGTCTCCGGGAGCTCCGTTTACTGTTGTTACACACAACTGCACACCAGGCACCTCCACCTGAGCATGGGCACCTCATGTCACAGGGAACCTGTCCTCCACCCAGGCCACCCTCCGGGTCACCTCCTTCCTGTCCAGCACCTCCTGAACGCCCGGCATTCCCTCTCTCCCCTCTGCGTCCAGCCTCATGCCGAGGCCCCATCACCCACACGGCAGCCTGAACCCCAGTGGGCGGGGGCCCTCAGTGCAGCCCGAGGAGCTGCATTCACACCGGCTGTCCCCTTACCGTGTGACCCTAACTGACCCTTGCTCGAAAAATGGATCCTGGGCCCCAGGAGCCCCAGTGGGCTGGGGAGTGTGGACACGTGATTGTCTCCATGCTCAGAGCAAAGCGGACACTCAGCACAGCTGGTACTGCCAAGTAGTCAACGCTGCTAGAACAAGGTCCCGCGTACTCAACAGCTGAAAAGACACACATTTATTATCTCCCCGTTTCCTCAGGCCCGCCGTCCGCATGGGCTCAGCCGCGATTTCTGTTCCTGGTCACACGAGGCCGAAGGCACAGTGTCCGCTGCGCCGCTCTCACCTGGAGTTCCGGGGAGAATCTGCTTCACGCTCACTCGGGTCCTCGGCAGAATCCAGATCATGGCAGCTGTAGGACTGAGGTCTCCATTTCCACTGGCTGTCAGTCAGGGCCTGTCCTTAGCTCCCAGAGGCCCCCTGCCTGTGGCCCCTGCACCTCAGAACATGGTCGGTCCCTCGTGCGCCTCGGCTCTCTCTTGCAGCCTCTCTCTACCCTAGCTGATGGCTCTCTGCTTGTAAGGGCTCCTGTGAATACGAAAGAGCCGCCCAGACAATCCAGGATCATCTCCCTCCTCAGGGTTCCTTTGCCATGGAAGGTGACCTTTTCACAGCTTCTGGCTTCAGGGCACGGACATCTTTGGCCATCTGTCCAGCACCTGCTAAGCTGCAGTGTCCTTACCTGCACATGGAGAGAGGCCCCTGCCTCACAGGAGTGTGGGAACTAAACATCTGGCCCTGGGTTGGGGTTGGGGTGGGGCTGTGTGTATATTTGTGTGCAATTTTATATAAACCTGCATACTTTTATACACAATAATAATTCTTATTTCACTGCATAATCACAATATTATTCTAATGTAAATAAGTACATTATTATTCTAAAGTTATAATAGCGTCACTTTTATGCTGAGAGCCCTCAGTGCCCCCCTTTTATCATGAGAAAGCTGAAATCCCTAAACACAGAGGATGAGCCCCCAGGGTTGGTCCCTGGCCACCCTGGACCCCTGCCCATGGCCAGTGGACCAGCTGGCTGCCCTCTGGGCCTCTCCAGGTTCTGCACACCCTCAGGCCCCCTGCTTCTCCTGGTTCACAGGTGCACCCCCCTAGACGAGCTGGCAGGCACCCACTGCACCCCATCTGTGTCAGCGCTGGCCAGACTCAGGCCCTGGTGGGCGGCGGGGTCGGTCCTGCCCAATCCGTGACCCAGTGCCCAAGACAGAGGAGGCACCAGCAAGAGGGGTCACCCAGGGGAGCGGGGGATGGGAGCGGCCCTGACCTTCACGAGGGCTCTGGTGACTAATGGCTTCGCCACACCAGCTTGACCCCGGCTGGGCTCCGCGCGAGCCCCCAGAGCCGCCCAAGGCTCAGCCTCTTGGACCTGGGTCGCAGATCACAGATGAGGAGGGCGCAGGTCTCCCCGCGGGGCGGAGTGGGGTGACCCGGCTCCTCGAGCCCCGCCCGCTCGTGCTCCCCGCCCACAGGCCAGCTCCGCACCAGCCCACGTCCCTCCTTTTCTCCCCGCCGCGTCTGCGGCGCCCTCCCCGCTGGTGACCCGAGGGAGGGATGGGGCGGGGCTGTAACGTGTGAGCCACGGGTTGACGGCCTGGAACCTCCGAGGGAGGCTGCGGAGTTGGGGAAGGGAGGGGGCGGCATAGAGGATCTGGTGCCCCAAGTCCCTCGTTAACAAGGAAAGCAAAGTGGCCCTTTGTGGCTGGGCTGGACTGGTGCTGGACGGCACCTCCGGGATCATGGAACCCAAGCCCCCTCCCCTGGACACAAGAGGAAACTTAGGCCAGTGGAGAGAAGGACCTGCCTAGGGCCCAGCGCTGGGACTGGACCCCAGACTCCTGCGGGCCCGCCTCCAGGGCTGCCCCGGCCCAGGATGGGGGCTCACTGCTCACCAGGGACATCTGCACCAGCCTGGGGACCACACCCCTTCCCCGATGGCCCTCCCTGCACTTGGGGCTCACCCATGACCAGACCCTGCTTACCCTCCCCCTGGAGACGCACACCCCAGGGCGGTCATTGGGTGGGAGGCTGGCGGCCAAGAGCACCGCGGAGGAAGGATGGAAAAGCAGCGGGAGGAGAGGGGCTCAGAGGCCATCCTCCTGGCCCGGTTGGGGTGCCTGAGGTTAACCGGGAGGCCACCTTCTGAGGCGGGGAGGCAGGCACTCACCCCTAAACTAGCACCAAGAGGTAGAAACCTGACACATTCAGAGGGCTCCCCACCCGTATTTGGGGTCCCTAACCTCAGAGGCAGGACGGTGGCCCCCAAGGACTGCTCCCCAGCCCCAGGGCCTCGGATTCTGGAGATGGAAGGGGCTCCCCACCCCCCACCTTGGGGCAGTGAGTGCCAGGGCGCAGTCACTGCCGAGCCTCCCACAGGCAGCCCGGCCTCCTTCCAGGCAGGCCAAGGGCACAGATGGTGCTGCACCTGCTCAGCAGCCCGCAATCTGGAGGGAAGAGCAGAGGCCCCGGGCTCCGGGGACAGGGTGGGGGTTGGTCAGCAGCCCCATTGCCCACACCTCCTGTTCAGAAGAAAGCACGTCGGGCCAGAGAGTCCTGCCTCCCCTCCTTCCCTCTCCACCCCCCTTACTGCGCGCTGACCCTGGGAGGGTGGTGAGGGACACACATACACGTGCGCACACACGTACACACCTATGTGCACAAACATGCATGCATACGCACACCGGGAGTGTGGGGTCTCCAGGCAGAGAGCGGTACCACGCTAACCAAACAACTGAGGCCACCAGGGGACCAGAGGACGAAGGAAGGGCTTCTGGCTGGGGTGGGGACGACTGGCACAGCCCTTCCTCCGCTAGCCCCGGGGACTAGCCCTGGGGAACAACCCAGCCAGGGAGCTCCACCCAGTGCACAGACAGGGAACAAACACAGAAACGTGGTCCGAGCTGTGCGGCGCTGTGCCGGGCGAGTGGCATATCCGAGGAGGGCGAGGAGGTGACCTCAGATAAGCACAAACCTCAGGACAGCGGGCAGAGGGAGCAGCCAGTGCAAAGGCCCAGAGGGAGAGGCGCCTGGTGAGCTCAGGGACCCGCCAAACGAAGAATGAATGAATGAATGAATGAGTCCGCTCTGGTCCCAGTCCAGCCCCACCCACACACACCCCCCCCCCCGCCCCCGCCTTTTCTGACCAACTTCCTTGTTGCTCCGCTGCCTGACCCTGGGAGCCGGTATCCCAGGACAGCTGCCTGACCCCGCCCGCTCCACAGCTCTCGTTTTCCCACGTGTTGTCACTGGCCTGCTCCCGGCTCGGCTCACACGTGCTGTCACTCAGCCCCCGGGCCCCGCCCCAGACCCGCCCCTGCACACGTGCTGTCACTCACTGGCCCCCGCCCGCCCGAGCACTTGCGCTGTCACTCATCCCGGGTCCTGTCCGAGCAGGAGGCGCCGCTCTGCCCGAGCCGGACACTCACCCGCCTCCCGCCGCCGGCCCATGGACGCCGCGCTCCTGCTCGCCTTCGGGCTGCTGGCCCAGGTAACATCGGCCCGCGCGGGGTCCCTGCCCCCTGCACCGCCGCGACGGCTCCGAGACGGGGACGCCCCGGCCTCCCTGGGACCACTGGCCCCTGCCACCTTGGGGGGGCCCAAGAGCTGAGGGGCCCAGGAGGATCCTGGGTGGGCAGCACTGTCCAGGGCGCTCTGTGCCCGGTGGGCGGATGTCCAGAGACGAGTGTAACCGTCTCCACCTGGACAGGACGTGGAGCCAAGCCTGGGGACCGCCAGGAGACCACCTGGCAGGCCGGCCCCTCCCTCTGGAGGTGCGCCCCTCAGCCTGCCAGAGTCTGAGTGTTGTGAGTCTTGAGGGGGACAGGGACAGAGGGGGAGCAGCAGGAGCACCCCCAGCCCCAGGAGGAGCCAGGAGTAGGGACAAGTTGGCAGTCTTGGGTGGAGTCTGAGCCCTCCCATGTGCCCTGCCAGCAGGGGCAGCCACGGGCTCTGCCCTCCAGGAACCCCTCTCCCTGGGGAGGGCCCTGTGCCCAGGGAAACCAGGTCCCTGCACACGCAGCCGGCCACCCTCCACACTCCCTGTGGGTCCCCAGCCCCCTGGACCCAGTCTCCCACGGTCGGAGCAGGATGGGTGGAAGGAAGCATAGGCCTCTGGCCACCGCCACTCCCCACTGGGGGCACCCCCTGGGTAAGGCCACGTCTCCTCCCTCATGCTCTAGGCTGCTGGGCAGGTGCCAGGCTGGGCCTAGGAGTGGAGTGTGTGGCCTCAGCGGGCTCCTGCTTTCAGGGGACTGAGCTGAGCGAGGGTCATAGGCCAGAGGCGAGGGCCAGGGCTGGGCAGTCTGGGAACATTGTGCATAATGGATGGCCTCAGGGCTCTTAGACTTGACAGGCAATGAGCAGAAGGGCTTAGCACGACCCCAAATTGGTGGTTGCTGTTACGTTCCGGGCCAATCAGACAGCGCTGGACACTGGTGAGAGGAGTTGAGCTTCCCAGCACCCACCACAGGGGCTTTCTGAGTCATCCCTCATTCACACAGACCTCCCAGCTCTGGCTGGCCAGCTCAGGTCTCAGCCCCTGGCAGCTGACCAGGTGCCCACCAGCCAGACCTCCAGCAGCTGGCCCGTGGGGGCACCCCGCCCCTCAGCTCCAGCCACCTCCACCCCTGCCTTTGGGCCCTCCCACTGCCCCCCTCGGAGACAGCACCCCACCACCTGGGCCTCAGCTGCCCAAGTCCAGCTGGCTCCACATGCCTGCAGTCACCCTTGGCCCAGCACAGCCTGGCTGCCCATGCCCTGCACACCCCTAGGCTCCGCTGGTGGCCCCCATGCAGGGCCCGGATGCCCCAACGTGGGGTCCACTCCAGAGGCTCTGTGCCTTTGATGCCCCCTTGCCCTGGGAACAGCATTTCTCCCTCGGCACCCCGACCAGGCGGGCACATGCCTGGAGATCCGCGTTTGGGTCTGGGGACGTCTGCCTTCACTGGGGCCCAGGGGGACTCTACTGCAGGAGAGGGGAGTAGATCCTCTCAGATTCCTCTCCCCATCCCCAGGGCTACTGCAGAATGCACCCCGCCCCCCAGACAGCTGGAGGCTGCAGGGAGTCCGGTGGCGGGGGGAGCGGGGTGGGGTGGTGTGGACCAGCCAACGGGGCCTGGCCGCTCAAGTTCCTGCACTCAGTGTGGCTCAGATTAGCTCCGGTGTGAGGGGAGCGTCTCCTGGACCCGCTAAAGTAAAGCATGTCTGTGTCAGGACCCCACCCGCCCACCCCCACCCGGCTCAGCTTTCAGACTTTCGTCCTCTCCTGTCCAGCCACCTGGGTCCTGTGGCTGCCTTCTGGACACTCGTTCCTCCAGCCCCGTGAGCCCCCAAAGCAGACCGCTGGGATCCAGCAGGGCTGTCTGGGGTGAGCCCCGGGGAGGGTCCCGGAGACGGGACTCTGCACGGATCCACGCACCCCTCCCCGCCTGTGTCCCCTCAGATCAGCCAGGAGGCTCAGAGTGTGTGTCTTCAAAACTAGTCCCTGTCTGTCCCCTCACCCTGTGCCCATGGCATCCCCAGTAGCTGGGCCTGCCCCTGGGACTCCACCCAGCCTTGGAGGCATGGAGAGCAGGGATGCTTCAGGGCAGGCCCACACCCTGCTGGGAGGGGCCCCAAGCCTCTGTCAGCTATGGTAAGCCACAGGGTCTCTGGGAGGAAGTGGGACCTCAGCTGCATTCCTGGGGGCTTTGCAAAGTGTGAAGACCCCCGGGGGCAATGCGGGAAAGTACCAGGAGCAGGACGGCACCCGCCACAGCCGCACACCACCTCCTCCAGCGTGGGCTGGGTTCTTAGACCCCTCAGTGTGACAGTGACTGAGGCAGAACAGGGAAGTCTGGACTACTGTCCTCTCCAAAGTGGGCAGGACTGGGCAGGACTGCCCAGGGTGGTTTGGGGGAGGCAGAGGGTGTCCCAGCAGGAGGGACAGGTCGGAGGAAACAGCTGCCCCTCTCCACCTCCCTTTGCCAGTCATCCTCGTCACTCCCCTGAAGCCTGCAGCAGCTGGAGGGGAGCACAGGAGCCGCTCTGGGCCAGGCTGACAGCTGGGCCCATTCTTGGCGTGTCTGATGCCTGCCAGGCCATCCAGGAATGGGGCAGCCTGGATTCCAGCCTGAGGGGAAGGGGCTCAGGCCTGGGGAAGATTGTGGGGAGTCCAGACCAGGGACCACTCCCCCTGCCCAAGCAAACCCCACCCATGTCCCACCAGGCGACAGGCCCTCCGCCTGGTTCCTAGACTCTGAGAAGCCCAGAGCCAGAAGCAATGTTGGAGGGACATCCCTACACACAAACGTAGGGTCAGCCCAAGAACCGCTCCCCCAGGCCCGTTGCTGTGTCTGCGTCTTGTAAGGTTTGCCTGACAACACCAGGCAGGCTAATAGAGAATGCTCGCTTCGCCTTTATTCAACCAAGACACACACACTGTGGACGGGGCTCCAGCGGGCGAGCTGGGCCCCAGTCAGTAAACCTCCAGCCCAAGCCCAGGCCCCCTGCCCGCCACTCGCCAGGGGGCCACCAGAGGCGGGCAGTGCCAGGAGGGGAAATGGGGCCTCCACTTTCCACCCGGCCTGCCGGTCACCAGCAGCTCTACCCAGAGTTGGTGAGCGTCTAGTCATGCGCCCAGCTCTTTTCCCAGGCTCCTGGGAGATGGAGCCTTGCCTTATAATTCCTTGTTCTGAACCCACCGTGGCTGGTGGAGAGAAGCAGAGAGCTCTGCAGCCACCCTCAGGCCCTCGGGCAGGACACATGTCTGCAGGGGGTGAGGGAGCCAGGGGCCGCTGGCAGGCCCCCTCCAGGGGCCAGTCACTTTCTCTCCATTGTTTCTGAACAGAAACCGTGCTGCTGCATTTGTCAAGCGCTCCCTGCGGGCCCTGGTGTCACCCCACAGGCAGAGCCCCAAGTCGTGGAATGACTTCTTATGGGGCAGGAGCCCAGTCAGGGCTGTTTGACCCATGAAGTCCCGGCTCTCCGCCCGGTGCCTGCCCATTTCCCAGTGGCTTCCAAGAGTCACCTGGGGGCTCGTGATAAGAATCGGGGCTCCAGAACCCCCTGGGCATTCTAATTCAGTGGGTCTGGGGTAGACTCATGGAATCCCTGTCTTTAACCCCTCCCGCGGTGATGGGATCAGTCAAGGTTTGGAACACCTAGCCTGCACTGAAGCACTTCTGCTCCACGGAGTCGCCTGCACAGCTGGTGGGACCTTTGCCCGGTTAGGTCTGACCCGAGAGGAGGCAGATCCCCAAGCCAGGGGGCTGGGAACTTCCTGAGGCCAGAGAAGCGTCGCCGCAGGTAGCCAGCTGCTCGCAGACTCAGGGCCTAGCCGCGGTGGCCTGCAGCTGGACGCACTCTCCCACCCATGCTTGCGCCTGGGTCTCACAGTGGGCGAGGCTGTACCCGCCTCTGCACTGGTATGTGTAATGCACTCACCACTCAGCTGGCCCGCAGCCAGGGCTCTGTCCGCAGTGAGGACCTTTACTATTGGGCAGCCTGGCGCTGGGGACCAGGCCTGGGGCGGACCCCCATGAGGGGCAGTGGCCCTGGTGTCTCCAGGGCCTCCAGACAGGGCCAAGGAGGAGCGTGGGGCTGTCGCTGGGCACCCACTTGGAGGAAGTGGGTCCATGATGCCCATTGGTTCTGGCTCGGCGTGGGGGCAGCAAGGGTAGATGGCGTATGTGAGCACACATCCACTCGAGGGTGCCTTTTTCCTCTGCCCGTGTGCTGTGGTCCGTCTGTGCTGGCTTTGCCCACGTGGCTTTGTCTGGGTACCAGATGTCCTGCGATCCCCAGGCGACTCCCAGGCCTTCCTCCACCCGGCCACGTCCTCTGGGAAGGGGGTGATGGGGGACAAAGGACAAACTGAGAAGGGCCCTGGAGACCGGAGGTTGGCTGCAGCCCAGCCCGGCCACCCCGCCCATCGCAGCCTCTGATCTGGGCGAGGGGCCGCTGCCAAGGTTCTGTGGCTTCTGCTGAATTTGTGAACTTGGACCCTGGACGGATGGGGCCCGGGACGCCCAGGCTCTGCCTCAACCACACGGGCCCTGCGCCAGGCTGGTGGGCGTCCTGAGTGTCACCCAGGCCAGGCTGCTGGCAGGGAGGGGGCAGCCAGAGGCTCTGTGGCAGGCTGGGGGGTGTAGGGGCCAGCCCAGGCGTGGCAGCAGCTGGACAAGGCAGAGTGTGTCCGTCCAAGAGCCTGAGGACAAGGAGTACCATGGAACTGTCCCTCACCCCACGCCCAGCCCACTCCACCCCACCCCCACCCCCACACTGAGGTCAGGGCAGCGCTGCTGTGTCTCTGGGCTTCTCGCAGAGACAAAGGTTCAGACCCTGCTTCTCTGTGGCTCCCTGCTCTGCCGCTCTCTGGCTATGTGACTTTGAGCAAATAAATGCTCAGCCTCTCTGAGCCTCACTCTGAGGAGCTGTGAAATGAGGCAATTACCACCCATTCCTAGGGGCTGCAAGGGCTGAGAGAGGGGCTGGAGGAAGAGAAGGAGGGCCATGGAGGATGCCGAGCTCCATGCTGCACCCCTCCCCCATGCTCAGGAACAGAGCTGTCCCCTGGCACTGTGACAAAGGCTGGCAGGTCTGCACTTGGCAGTAACACCACACTGACCTGGAAGTAGCTTGTGCTCAAGTGCTTTTGGGGAGAAGCCCCAGTGGCCCAGGCTGCTCGGAGGCCAGCGCTACCATCTGTCGGGCTGTGGGGAGCGTGGGGGCCTGGCCAGCCACTTGGTCCTTTCTATAAACACGATTGCTACCCCCTGGACTCCGGGCCCTGCAGTGGAACATGCCCCTGGCCTTTCAGGGGAGGTGGCAGGAGGAGGACTCCAGAACTGGGACCGCCAGGGATGTTGGCTTTAGTTTGGTCATTTACTGCTGTTCTGTCAACAAAGTGTGTGAGGACCCACTGTGCACGGGCCTGGGGACCCACTGTGCACCCTTTGGACACAGAGAGTGAACCCCGGCGGAACGGGGGAGGCAGTGGAGGTGAGAGAGGGCAAGAGGATCAGGTAGGACAGCAGCCTCCTGGCTGAGTTGGCATCTCCTTCCTGCTCCTGCCCCTCCCAAGCACCCCCACTCGCCACCACCGCTCCCTCCCCACCTGAGGCCACCAGCCCAGCCCAGCCTGTGCGGGGTCCTCCCTGGGCTGCGTGGCCAAGAGGGAGAGAAAGCGTAGGGGAAGGACTAGGCGACCAGGACTTGGGGGGCTGAAGGGGTGATGAGGAGAGGGGCAGCCAGGGAGCGTGCACCACCCACCCAGAGGGGCCCTGGGAGCCACCCTATCCACCTGGGCTGGAAGGGAGCCCCCTCCAGAGGAACCAGGGGCCTGGAGACCGGGGTGGGGGCAGACAGCTCCCAGGGCCGTCTGCGGAGCTGGAAGGGGACGGGGAGGAGGTGTCCCCTCTGCCTGCCCCCGCCAGCCTGCCCTGCCTTGAGCTTGGAGGAGGGCAGGGCAGGGGGCAGCTGTGAATGCAGGGGGCGGGGTCATCGCTCACATTCTTCTGCAGCCAAACCCAGCTGGGTCCCAGCAGGTGACCGAGCCCACCCATCCCTGGGCCCTGACAGCCCTTGTCCAAGTCCACCCAGGCTGTGTGCCCCCAAGAGATGCACCAGTGTCGGCCTCACTCGTGACTCGGGGAATGTGGGGGCCCCCAATACCTCCGTGCCCAGCCGGCCCCAGTGCCCGAGCCCACTCTCAGGCCAGCCAGCACCCAGTCGAGAAGCCAGTACAGAAACCGCGTATTCAAACCAGGGCTGTCCCAGGAGATTCAGGACTTTTGGCAGGGCTCTGCCAGCTCTGCCCTTGACTTGCTGGGTGAGTCCCTTCTCTGGGCCTCAGTTTCCTCAGTTTCCCCCTCTGAGTGGTGAGGGGCTCTCTGTTGTCACATGGGGAGATGACTGTGGTCTGGGGAGAGTTTCAGCTGGCAAGCGCCCTCCCTCCCACCCTGCTCCTCACAGAGCTCAGCTGGGTGGTGACGGCCTGGCCCCAGGGCAGGGCCTTGGGTGTGTCTGCATGCCCCCTGCCCCTAGGGTAGAGTTGGGGGGACCCCAGCTGCCACGTGCTCCCCATCCTCTGTCTGCAGCCCCACAGGCTTGGGGCACCGTGACTTCGGGGGGATGTCGCACCCGGGACACCCCCATCCCCTGGGTGTTCAGAGAGAGAGGGCGGAGCCTGCGAGTGTCCCCAGGCTCCAGGAACTAGGTTGGTGTGACAGTCCCATCTGGTTCCGCAGTTCTGGGAGAAAAACAGCACAGGCCCGGGGGGTGGGCGTGGTTTCCACTCCTGGGGCTGCTGCGGAGGGTCCAGAAGACTGCACACTGCCCCTTCGTGCCAGCCGTGTCTTCTCAGCAGCCCGTGGCTCCGGCTATCCCATCTCACCCCCAGGGACCTTGCAAACTGATCCACAGCTTGGTCAGCCTGCATGGCAAATTCAGAGGGAATTGGGGAATTGAGGTGTTCTCAGTCGCTCCTAACATCCTGGGCGTCTGGGGGCCTGGGCCTTCATCCCACAAAGCAGCCTGGAGAAGCGGCGTGGGGGCCACCCCTGCGGACACTTCCTGTAGACCCTCCTACAGCCCAGCCTGGTCCACAGGGAAGCCTGCCCTGGGCAGCGTCGGACACCTGAGGCAGCCCCTTCCCCTTTCTGGGCCTCCTCGGACAAAAGCGTTGTCCAGGTCGACCTCTAGGAACTCTGGAGAATTCAAGCTGTGAGGGAGTGTGCATCACCCCCCCTCAACTGTTCTCAGCCCGGAGCCCCCCACTGCCCCCACACAGATCAGCCACGTGGAGGGGGAGGACTGCTCACCCCCACCCCCATCCACACTCTTCACCCACAAGGGTCCTTGGGGAGGGGCCCTGCCCAGCCTGGCTCTTGTTCCCAGCAGCTGCACTTACTCATCGCGCCGCCTCCTCTGTGCCTCCTCTTCCAGCCCCAGGTTCTGGAGAGCAAGAGCTGCCCTCTGCCCCCTGAGCATCCATGTCCCCCGATCCCTGGCATCTGAGCCTCCCCTGGGCCATAAGGGGGGAGATGAGATAGATGCGGGCACAGCATTCTCAGTTCCAAGCCAGCCAGTCAACAAACATTCACCAGGGCTGGCAACAACTCTGGGTCCCTGGGCTCCGGGGCTCCCAGGCAAGGGCAGGAGACAGACGCCAGGCTCTAGGGGCTCCAGGCTTGGGGGGCGGGGCTGCTGAGGCCCTGATGGGGGCACAGTGCCCTCCAGGCCCTCCAGGGAGGGGATGGTTCGCCCCCCAAGGCCGCCGGGCTCCCAGGCTCCTTGGGGTACGTGCTGTGGGACGGCTGTTTGTGTCTTTGTTGCAGAGCCTGGGCCTGTCTTTGGGGAGCCCCGGACTGAGGAGGCCCAGCACTCTGTACCCCTGGCGCCGGGCACCTGCACTGGGCCGTGCACGGAGAGCCTGGGTCATCCCCCCCATCAGTGTCTCGGAGAACCACAAGCGCCTCCCATATCCCCTGGTGCAGGTGAGGGGCCGAGGGGCTGGAGTGGTCAGGGAAGGCCCGGGCAGAGGAGGGGCTGAGTTTGCTTTAGGACTGGACAACGCTGGGGCCATGGCTGGGGGAGGGGCCGCGGCTGCGGAGACGGTGGGAGCCCTGCCCTGGGCCACCCCCCCAGCCCGTCTCCTCCGCAGATCAAGTCGGACAAGCAGCAGCTAGGCGGCGTCATCTACAGCATCCAGGGGCCAGGCGTGGATGAGGAGCCCCGGGGCATCTTCTCCATCGACAAGTTCACGGGGAAGGTGTTCCTGAACGCCCTGCTGGACCGGGAGAAGACAGACCGCTTCAGGGTGGGGCCTGGGGGTGCTGGGGGAGGCCGGGCCCCTCCGCCCACCGGGCTCCCGTCCCAGTGGGGGGGCATTTGGCCAGACTGCTTCTCCAGCAAGATCCGGTGTCCTTAATGGGGGGCTTGGGGGGCAGGGATTTGGGACTGGGACCTGCAACCCAAGGAGGCAGGTGGTCAGGGTTACGTTCCCATTGAACAGAGGAGCTGGAGCAAATGGAGGCCGGGGGAGGAGGGGCGTGGTCCTACGGGGAGGACTGGGCAGGCTGCGGCAGGACAGCACCACCGGACACTGGTGTGGCCAGTTCTCCCCAAGCCCGGCGGCATGGGTGGGGACAGGCTGTTGTGAAGAATCCCAGCGTTGGCAAATCCCACAGCCGCTGCCCCTTGATTCTCATGGTGGGACCACAGGACCTGTCCCTTGGAGAGATTGGGGTTGTGAGGTCTGAGAGAGGGCAGTGGAGGGAGATTAAGAGCCAGAGACCAAGGAGCAGAGCCAGACCCTCATCTGAGTTCCCTGCAAACAGAGTAATCTGCCCCTCAGCCTGTGGTTCCTTTACACACAAAGTTATTAGAGAGCGTGTTTTTACCTGGAAGTTATATCGTGCCCATTCTCCAAAAGGATAGGAGGCAGTTTAATTTAAGTTTACATGTGCACAGAGAATTAAATTTCAAGAGGAGCCATAACCATATAGATAAAGGGAGAGAGACCAGGAACACTAGTGAGACCATTACTTCAGTCACCCTGAAACATAGCTGCGAGCTTCCTGGTGGCCAAGGCAAGAGGGGAAGAATGGTGGCTGCCCTGCCTGCTACAAGAAAGCAGGCTCCACGGGCCGGCCCCCTGGCTTAGCGGTTAAGTGCGTGCGCTCCGCTACTGGCGGCCCGGGTTCATATCCCGGGCGGGCACCGACGCACTGCTTCTCCGGCCATGCTGAGGCCACGTCCCACATACAGCAACTAGACGGATGTGCAACTATGACATACAACTATCTACTGGGGCTTTGGGGAAAAAAAGGAGGAAGATTGGCAATAGATGTTAGCTCAGAGCCGGTCTTCCTCAGCAAAAAGAGGAGGATTAGCATGGATGTTAGCTCAGGGCTGATCTTCCTCACAAAAAAAAAAAAAAAGGAAAGCAGGCTCCTCTCCTGGGGAGGTCCCATCTGCTGCAGCACACACCCCACCTGTGCTGTTTCTCACTGTTCAAGTTGGTGTTTCCAGAGGGACACAAAGTCTGCCCTTGCTGTCCCTTTTGCATGGCCCTCATGGGAGCCACTGAAATTTGGGGACCACAGTGCCAGCCCTTGCTCTCGGCTTGACTAGCTAAGGGCCTTTGCTCTGGACCTGGGAGGATCCACCCTGGAGGAGCCCACCGACCTGGAGATTGTGGTTGTGGATCAGAACGACAACCGGCCCATCTTCCGGCAGGAGGTGTTCACTGGCCATGTGCTGGAGGGTGCAGTCCCAGGTGAGGCAGGAGCCACACAGGTCCCCGGGGGGGAGGGGAGCTCTGGCAGAGGGGCTCCGGGTAGGTCAGAAGTCCAGGATTTCCCTGCAGCAGGAATTTCAGAGGTCCATCTAAGAGTCTGAAAATAAGAGCCTTCGGGACTGAGAATTTCCACAAATCAACTCCAGCCACTTCCCATTTCAATATAAATCGCAAACCTCAGTATCTTCCGGAATGCAACGGGAGGATTTGTGATGGCAGACTGCTGGTGGCGGCAGCTGCTGCTGCTTCCTCTTCTTCTAAATTGGGGTGAAATTCACAAAACATAAGATTAACCATTTTAATATGACCACACCAGTAGCACTTAGCGCATTCACATGCTGTGCAACCAACACCTCTTTCTAGGTCCAGAACATTTTCATCCCCCCAGGAGGAAACCCCAAACCCATGAGCAGTCTCTCCCTCTCATTGCTTATTCATTCCACATTCTGAGCAAAGAAAACACAGCCCTCTGTCCTCTGTGGGTCTCTACAGGGTGGACGCGCCTGTGTTCTGTCCCAGCGCAGGCGGAACTCTTTCCCGCTGGCAATGGGCTCCGGCTCCCTCCCACCCTGTCCCAGGGCTTTTGGTCAGATCCCAGGCGAGCCTGCACTTCAGAGCTGGGAGAGCGCTGATTCATGGCGTGCCCCTCCTTGGCCACTCGTGTTTATTTTATTTCATCCCAGTTTTTGTTTTTCAAAACTTAAAATGATAATCTTATTTTTTACTTTTAACTTTTTATTTTGACATAATTTCAGACTTAACGGCAAAATTGCAAAGAATTCCTGTACACCCGTCACAGAGAAGTGACTGTTTTTTTTTTCCAAATTTTTTTATAGTGGTAAAATACACATTATATAAAATTTATCATCCTAACCATTTTAAAGTGTGCAATTCAGTGGTATTAAAACATATTCATAATGTTGTACAACCATTTCCCCATCCATCTCCAGAACTTTGTCATCTTCCCAAACTGAATCTCTGTCCCCATTAAATACTCAGTCCCCGTCCCCCTCCCCCAGCCCCTGGCACCACCATCCTACTTTCTGTTTCTATGGATGTGACTCCTCTAGGGACCTCATATAAGTGGAGTAATACACCATTTGCCTTTTCATGACTGGCTTATTTCACGTAGCATAGTGCCCTCAAAGTTCACTCATGTTGTAGCACGGGTCAGGACTTCCTTCCTTTTCAAAGCTGAATAATACTTCATTTAAGGCTGAATAAACACATTTTTGTTTATCCATTCATCTGTCAATGGAGACTTGGGTTGAAGCTTCCATGTTTTAGCTATTGTGAATAATGCTGCTGTGAACATGGGTGTACAGATATCTGAGACCCCGTTTTCGGTTCTCTTGGTATATACTCAGAAGTGGGATTGCTGGATCATGTGGTGGTTTTGTTTTAATTTTTTGAGGAACTGCCAGCCTGTTTTCCACACAGCTGTGCCATTTTACATTCCCACCAACAGTGCACAAAGGGTCCCAAGTTCTCCACATCTGGGCCAACACTTATTATTTTCTGTTTTTTTGATAGCGATCCTAATGGGTGTGAGGTTGTATCCTATAGTTTTGATTTGCATTCCCTTAATAATTAGTGATGTTGAGCGTCTTTTCATGTGCTTATTGGTCGTTCATATATCTTCTTTGGAGAAATGTCTCTTCAAGTGCTTTGCCCATCTTGGAATCAGGTTGTTTGTTTTTTTGTTGTTGAGTTTCAGGGGTTCTCTGTATAACCTGGATATTAATCCCTTATCGGATACATGATTTGCAAATATTTTGTCCCACTCTGTGGGTTCCCTTTTTACTCTGTTGATAGTGTCTTTTGATGTGCAACATTGAAAAATGTTCATGAAGTCCAATTTGTCTATTTTTTCTTTTGTTGCCTGTGCCTTTGGTGCATATCCAGGAAATCATTGCCAAATCCAGTGTCATGAAGCTTTTGCCTTCTGTTTTCTTCTACGAGCTTCACAGTTTTAGGTCTTTGATCTACTTTGAGTTAATTTTTGAAGATGGTGTGAGGTAAGGGTCCAACTTCATTCTTTTACATGTGGAGATCTAGCTTTCCCAGCACCGTTTGTTGAAAACACTGTTCTTTCCCCATTGAATGGTCTTGGCGCCCGTGTCAAAAATCATTTGACCGTATATGGGAGGGTTTATTCCTGGGCTCTCTATTCTGTTCCATTGGTCTGTGTGTCTGTCTTTATGGCGGTACCACACTGTTTTGATTATTGTACCTTCAGAGTAAGTTTTGAAATCAGGAAATGTGAGTCCTCCAGCTTTGTTCTTTTTCAAAATTGGTTGACTTTTCAGGGTCCCTTGACATTCCATATGAATTTTAGAGTGGATTTTCTATTTAGGCAAAAAAATGTCCTTGGGATTTTGATGGGGATAGCATTGAATCTGTAGATCACTTTGGCGAGTACTGACATCCTAATGTATTAAGACTTCCAATCTGTGGACATGGGATGTGTTTCCATTTACTTATGTCTTCTCCAGTGTCTTTCAGCAATGCTTTATATATATTATTTTTGAGGAAGATCAGCCCTGAGCTAACATCTATGCTAATCCTCCTCTTTTTTTGCTGAGGAAGACCAGCTCTGAGCTAATATGTATTGCCAATCCTCCTCCTTTTTTTTCCCCCAAAGCCCCAGGTGATAGTTGTATGTCATAGTTGCACATCCTTCTAGTTGCTGTATGTGGGACGCGGCCTCAGCATGGTGGGAGAAGTGGTGCGTCGGTGCCCGCCCGGGATCCGAACCCGGGCCGCCATTAGCGGAGCGTGCGCACTTAACCCCTAAGCCACGGGGCCGGCCCTCAGCAATGCTTTCTAGTTTTCATTGTACAAGTCTTTCACCTCCTTGTCTTGACACTGACATTCAGAATGACATTCAAGCAGTGATTCTGAAGATCGTCTGTCTGTGAATGTGGGTTTGTGTGGTTGGATTCGGGTTTTGCACTTTTGGTGGGAAGTCCACAGAAATGATGCAGTGTTCTCCTCGGTGCATCATGTCAGGAGGCAGATGTGTCCTGTTCCTGGAGATGTTGACTTTGATCCACCTGCTTGAGGGGGTATCTGCCAGCCTTCTCCACTGTGATTTTCTAATTTTTCCCTTTGTAATTAACAGGCATCTTGTGGAAGATGCTTTGATGCTGTGCAAATATCCTGTTATTCCTCAAACTTACACCCACCAGTTATAGCATCCGCTGATGGTTCCTGCCTGAGTCAGTTATTATTCTGATGCTTGTGAAATGGCAGTTTTCTAATCGCGTCGTCCTTCTCCATCATCAGTTGGCCTCCTGCTATGTGGTAGAATGTTCACCTCTCCCCGCACGTCTGTATCTTGTTTGTTTATATTAGTGTGGACTCACAGTATCTTACTTCATTCAGGTGGTTATAATTCTTTACAATCATTATTTTGATGCTCAGATTGTCCCAGATTTGGCCAATGGGGGGCTCATCAAACTGGCTGCTGTCTAGGCCCTTTTAGCAACAGAGCTGGGATGTGCCTGTGTACGTACAGATGTGTGTGTGTGTGAGCGTGCATGTGCACAGGCTTGTATGTGTGTGGTGTGTATTCATTCACACCTATGGTTGTGTCTCTCTGCCATCATTACACGTCATGAGTTCCCACTGGCATCTCCACTTCCCCTCCAGCCCCGCGGGGCCCTTTCTGGCCCCTTCTCTGTTGGTGAGGACCCTGGCTCCACCCCTGCTGTGTTGCTCACCTGCTCGCCCCAGACTGCACAGCAGGCACTTCCGGAAGAGCTCGCTCGCACCCCGGTGGAAGGGTGTCTGCGAAGAGCCTTCTTTTTGGCTTTAGTCTGGGGTCCAGTGTGGGGCCAGACCCCCCACTTGGCCTCCATCTCCTTGTTGGACCCAGAACACAGGTCTGGCCCTGGCCGCTTCTCTCTGTGGGTGGGGCTGAGGATGGCGCCTGCTCAGCATGCCGGCGCACCCTCTGTCTCCTGGGGGCCCGGGCTCAGGGCCAGCCCCAGTTCTCCAGCCAGCTCGCCCAGTCTGACCCGGTGCCCCTGCCAGCTGTCTCGGTGTCTGGTGGGAGACACAGGTGTCAGCTCTTGATGGAACGTGTGTACCGGACATTCCCACTTCTTCCCCTAAACGACAGGCAGAAGGCTTGGACATTCCAGTTTGCACAGGCCAAGGGGGTGCCTGGCCCTGGCTCAGTGCACGGTGTGCTGCAGGGGAGCAGTGAGCGCACCCTGGAGTTAGGGTCTGGCCCTCGTGGGCGTCGCCCCCACACATCCCTGTCCTTCCCAGGCACCTACGTGACCAGGGCCGAGGCCACGGACGCCGACGACCCGGAAACAGACAACGCGGCCCTGCGGTACTCCATCCTGGAGCAGGGCAGCCCCCAGCTCTTCAGCATCCATGAGCACACGGGGGAGATTCGCACGGTGCAAGTGGGCCTGGACCGCGAGGTGAGGTCGTCCCTGCTCCGCCGCGAAGCCTAAGTCAGGGCAGCCAGGGGCGCGTCTGCTCGTCTTTGCCCACCGAGTGGGCACTCTCGGCCAGATGGGGCGGCTTATTTCGCGTTGGGCCCTCTGCCCCAGCCTTGCCCACCCCCGATGCTCCCTCCCCTACATTCAGAGGAGCCCCGGTCACCGCAGACGCTCACGGGGCTCCGGCTCTGGCACAGACCCGGCATGGGACGCACCTGCCTTGTGGGCGGGTGTGGGGTTCCGTCCAGGGAAGGCGTGAAAAGCCCTCAGCGCAGCACCTGGCCCTGAGGAGTCCTCAGCATGTTTTCTGCTCAAAGCCTCCCCTGCCCAGCGCCTACAAAGCAGCCGGCTCCCTGGCCCGGGCGTGGCCCTCCCCTCTCTGGCCATGGCGACCGTTTGGGCTCTGGAGTAACAGCCACCCAGTCCATCCTTTTCACGCTCTTCCTCTGTTGGGACCCCTGCTGCCCCTCGCAGTCGGGCTTCTGTGTGGTGGTGGCACCTCCAGGAAGCCCTCCTTGGTTTCCCCATGGCCACCTGCGTGGCTCTATCTGGTCACGTGCTGCGTTAGACGGTCTTCATCTGTCTCTCCTGCTCTCTGCCCCTGAACATGGCTCCCTGGGACAGGGAGCCCACACACTGGTGCCCCTCGGCGTCTGGCATGTAGTCAGTGCTCCCTAAATGCTGATCCAATGTGGTCACTGCCCTGCTGTCCACACAGAACAGGCTGGGGCAGAGTCTGGGTTGACAATGGGGCCGGCAGACCTAAGAGGCCAGGCCGCATGTCCGCCCCAGAGCTTGGGAGCAGGGCAGGGTGCTTGGAACCCCTCGGGGCCTCTGACACCCACAGGGCTCTCCTGTGAGGGCAGAGCCCGTGGGTGGTCTGCTTCCTGCCCCATCCCCAGGCCTGAGGTGGCCGAGCAGCCCTGGTCCTGAGCCCCGCTGAGTCTCCTGACTCCACCCACAGGTGGTCGCCGTGTACAATCTGACCCTGCAGGTGGCAGACATGTCCGGAGACGGGCTCACTGCCACTGCCTCGGCCATCATCACCCTGGAGGATGTCAATGACAACGCCCCCGAGTTCACCAGGGATGAGGTGCTGCCACTGTCCACACCCCACCGGCCCCTGCCTGGGCTCCTGGTGGGGACAAGGGGCTTCGTGGAGGGTGGGGGGCTGGGCGTCCTGCATGAGTGGCGCAGAAACTCAAGTTAGGGGTCAGCAGAGGCGGGCACTCGCGTCAGAAGGAGCTGGAAGAGGCCGTGGGGGAAGCAGGCCCGGGAGACCCCTCTGCGGCCCTCGGGCGGTGGGGTGAGTCTTCCCCAGCCCTCGCTGTGTGGGCGGGAGCAGGAGAAGGTGGCACACAGGGTGCCCAACATGCAGCTGAGCCTCTAAGAGGGGCTCCCGGGGGCCACTGCCAGGCAGCAACTCAGGAGGCAGACAAACCTGGAGGAGGGCCGGGGGTGAGCAGCAGAGTTAGCCGGGAGGGAGCACGAGGGGTGTCCCTCCAGGGAGGCGGGGAGGGTTGGGCCTTGGGGTCCCTGTGGACCCAGGAGCTCCACCCACGCCGTCTCCCCGCCCCCGACAACCCTGGCGGGTGACGGAGGCTGGACTCCCGCAGTTCTTCCTGGAGGCCACAGAGGCCGTGGACAGAGCGGACGTGGGGCGGCTACAGGTGGAGGACCTGGACCTGCCAGGCTCCCTAAACTGGGCGGCCAGGTTCACCATCCTGGAGGGCGACCCCGATGGGCAGTTCGCTATCCGCACAGACCCCAAGACCAACGAGGGCGTGCTGTCCGTGGTGAAGGTGAGCGGGGCGCTCAGCTCCCCCAGCCGAGGTCTTGCTGCTGGCACCATGCCAAGGAGGGCACATCGCACCCCTTGGGACCCTGCTGGAGCCCTCTATGCATCCCCTGGAGAGAGCAGAGGGAAGGGATGGAGCCGAGAGGACGTGGAAGGCTGGGGCTGCAGGCTCGGGCCACACTGACCACTGGGCAACAGGGCCGGAAGGGGCCTGTGTGTTATTTACAGCATTCTCCCACTTCCGAGTGTAACCAGTGGGTACAAATGCGGCCTGCACCTGTGCCAGTCAGATGTGAAACCAGAGAAACAGTACACACACTCACATACACGTGCACACACGCACACGTGCATATACACACACACAGGTATAGATGGATTTATATATCAATGTACGAAGCGCTGCATTGCAAGCAATTGGCTCAGGCCACTTCGGGGCTGGCTGGGCGGGTCTGTGGTCTGTAGGACGGGCAGGAAACCCAAGCGTGGAGGCTGCCGTCTTGAACCGAGTTCCCTCTTCCTCGGGAAATCTCCCTTTCGCTATTCAAGACTCTCAGCTGTGGATGAGGCCCACCCGGATTATCCAGGACAACCGTCTTTATTTAAAGTCAGCTGACCATAGGGGTTAATTTAACCACATCCACCAAACACCTTCTCAGCATCACCCAGATGTGTATGTGTGTCAGTCGCTGGGGGGGCCACCCACCAAGGGACACACAGAAGTGACCAAACTGCAGCCAACAAGGTCACCTTGAGTGACGAGTATTTATTTTATCATTTTTACATTGTTCTTGGTGCTTTTTTGTCCTGCGTAATTTTTTTCTCCCAAGGCTAAAAAGGAGAAAAAGGAAAGTGGGGGCTCTCAGAACAGACCCAAAGGGTGACAGTACCACCGTGGGAGGCCTCTCCCCACCCCATAGCCACCTCTGGGCGCCCCAAATGTGAGCTGGGCCCGGAGTCCTGAGCGGGCCACCTGCTCTGCCTCCCGCTACAGCCCCTGGACTACGAGATTTGTGAGCAGTATGACCTCAAAGTGGCGGTGCAGAACGAGGCCCCCCTGCAGGTGGCCGCCCCCCGAGCCGAGTGGGGCCAGGCCAGGGTCAGCGTGCAAGTGCGGGATGTCAATGAGGCACCCGTGTTCCTGGAGAACCCACTGCGGACCAGCCTGGCTGAGGGGGCGGCCCCAGGAACCCCCGTGGCCACCTTTGCTGCCCAAGACCCCGACACTCAGCAGCTGCAGACGCTCAGGTGGGGGCCCCTGAGGGTCCTGGGGGGTGAGGCAGAGGGGGCTAAGGGCCCCATTCCACCATTTCCCAGCAGGACCAGAAGACAGCTGAGGGTACCCCGGCCCCTGCACCCTGAGGGTTCCCATCAGGGCCATGGTCAGAGGGTGGAGGCCTCATCTGTCTGTACGTGTCACCAAGGGTCCAAGGGGTCTTAAGTCCCAGGCACACGTGTGTGTGTGTTGGTGTGACCTTGTCCCATGGAGCAGGGCTGTCCGGCCAGCCTGAGTGTCTGGCCCGTTGATTCAGGGCACCTGTTGATCCCCTGGACCGGCTGCCAAGATCTTGGGTTTTACCCCTGGCGCTGGCCCTGTCGCCACGGCGCCCGTGGGCTGGATCCTGACTGTGTCACTCAGTGGCCCGGGGACCCGGGCAGGTCACCTGCTGTCCCTGAGCCTCAGGTTTCTCATCTGTCAACTGGGCCTAGGGCGAGTGTGTGAGTGTGTGTGTGGTATAGCAGGCCGTGCGTATGCATGGTGTACATATATGTGTGTGCATGTGTGTGCACGTCTATGTCTACATGTGACCACACCCTCTGGGGGTCCTGCGTAGGCTCAGGGTCACCCTGTCCCCTCCTCTCCTCGGCCAACAGCTACTCCAAGGACTATGACCCTGAGGACTGGCTGCAGGTGGATGGAGCCACGGGCCGCGTCCAGACCCAGCGTGTGCTCAGCCCAGCGTCACCCTTCCTCAAGGACGGCTGGTACAGGGCCATCATCCTGGCCCATGATGACGGTGAGCACCAAACCCGCGCCTGGGCTCCCGGGCTCCCTAACCCAGGCTGGGCGTCCCTGCTGCTGCCCACGAGCGGACGGTGTGCACTCCACTGAGCGAACTCTTAGGGTGGGTGGTGGTCTCCAGCCGGGGCAAGGAGCCCACCAGGCCTCTCCTGCCTGCAGCCTCCCCACCCTGCACAGCCACCGGGACCCTGTCCATTGAGATCCTGGAGGTCAACGACCACGCCCCTGAGCTGTCCTCACCGTCTGGCAGCCTGTGCAGCGAGCCAGACCAGGGCTCTGGCCTTCTCTTGGGTGCCGTGGATGAGGACCTGCCCCCCCACGGGGCCCCCTTCCACTTCCAGCTGAGTCCCAGGGTCCCAGAGCTGGCCCGGAACTGGAGCCTCAGCCAGGTTAACGGTGAGCCCCCCCCACCCCCACCTTGGGAGTCCAGAGCCTGGGACCTGGGGCGCACTCAACACCGTGGTCTCACTGCTCCCACCACAGTGCGTCTTCAGGCAAGGCAGGCATTAACTATCATGTCCAGTGGGCAGATGGGGAGACTGAGGCCCAGCATCTCGGGATCCCCACCCACCAGGCCGCTCTGCCCGCAGCACGGGGGCACAAAGGGACATGCAAGGTGGGACGGGCTGTGGGCCCTGCTGACCGCTGGCGCCCTCCGCAGTGAGCCACACCCGCCTGCGGCTGCGGCACCAGGTCCAGGAGGGACTGCACCGCCTCAGCCTGCTGCTCCGGGACTCGGGGCAGCCACCCCAGCAGCGCGAGCAGACCTTGAATGTGACCGTGTGCCGCTGCGGCCAGGACGGCGCCTGCCTGCCCGGGGCCAGTGCACTGCAGGCGGGGGGTGCGGGCCTCAGCCTGGGCGCGCTGGTCATCATGCTAGCCAGCGTCATCCTCCTGCTGCGTGAGTGCCCCTGCCCTGGGACCCCTGCCCTCAGAGACCCTGCTCCCCATGCCCCCCCTGCAGCCCCCCCACCCCACACCCCATGCCCCTCACCGACCTCGCCCCGTCCACCCGCCTAGTGGTCGCTCTGCCTGTGGCCCTCGTTGCACGATCCCGGCAGCAGTCGTGGGACGAGGGGCTTCTGCCGGGGCTGCAGGACGACCTCCGGGACAACATCCTCAACTACGACGAGCAGGGGGGTGGGGAGGAGGACCAGGTGAGGGGGGTGAGGACCAGGTGAGGGGAGGAGGACCAGATGAGGGGGGGAAGAGAGGGAGGAGGACCAGGTGAGGGGGGCTGGGGGACAAGGAGGAGGACCAGGTGAGGGGAGGACCAGATGAGGGGAAGGGGGTGGGGGAGGACCAGATGAGGGGGGAAAGAGGGGGAGGAGGACCAGGTGACGGGGACAAGGAGGATGACCAGGCGGTGGGGGGCACGGCAGTGTAGAAGTGCGGATCGGTGGGAAGGGTCCCGAGGAGCCCAGGGTGCAGGCCTCGTCCCAGCACCCTGGGCCCCGCGAGGAGAGCCCCATTGGATCTTCCAGGAAGGTGCCTGGGATGGAAACCCCACCATGATCACCCAGGGCTGAATTCCACACGCTCCGCTCACAGGATGCCTACGACATCAACCAGCTGCGTCACCCGACAGGGGCCCTGAGCGTCCCTCTGGGACGCCCGCCACTGCGCCGCGATGCCCCATTCGGCCGAGTGCGTCCCCCGCTGCCCCGCGTGCTGCCCACCAGCCCTGCCGACATCGCCAATTTTATCAATGATGTAGGTGCTCTGGGGGCGGGGGCACATGCACTCGTGCACGCGTGCCCATCCACATATGTGTGGGTCCCCCATACCCCATGTACCCAATGTGCCCTGTGTGCCCCCACGTGCCCCCATACATGTGCCTCTCCCTGTATGTGAACCGTCGTGGGGAGAGGCCTCACCGCTGGGGACCTGGCCAAGCTCCTGGGACAGCCCTGAGGAGCTGGGAGCTGAGTGAGGTGGACAGGGGGCCACAGGCACAAATCTGGGGAAGAGGGGGCTGGCGACTGCCTGCCCAGGGTCACGTGGGCCTGGTTGAGCTGGGGTTGGTTGGAGTCTGCCCTGCAACTCTTTCCACGGGGCGCTGGAGGAGAAAACTTAGTGTCCCCTGCGGTGGGAGTGCAGCCATCAGCTGAACCTGGGAGTCCATACTAGTCCCTCTGGACCCAGCATCAGTGACTTCCTGCAGCCAACACAGGAGGTGCCTGGAACACGGGCAGGACCACCGGGTGGCATCAGGGGCACACGCGTAATCTCTCACTAGCGTGCCAGGTGACATGCCTGCCTGCACACATAGCGCCCTGGCTCAGAGAAAGCCCCCAACCGACGCCCAGTGAGGGGCAGGCCCAGGTGCAGGTCTCGGTTAAGAGGGTGTGCAACCCTGCAGGAGGTGACGTGTGCACGGACAAGGTGGCAGGACAGGGTGGAGGCTGTAGAACTGTTCAGAAAACCTTGGGAAGGCAGGACCTGCTGGTGTCGATGGGGGTCGGAAGCCTCCAGCAGTGCCCACAGCTGGAGTGGCTGGGGGGCTCTAACCCCAAGGAAGGAGGGCTGCCCTGAGGGAACCTTCTCTTCTCAAAGCCGCATCCTGGGGCTCCAAGGACCCCCAGGCACCTCTCAGCCCTCCTGCCCGTTCGGGCCTCCCCTTCTGCCATGCCTTGCACTGACCTCGCCCTGCTGTGATGCGGGCTGGTGAGTGCAGGATCCTGAGCCCCGGCCTCTCTGCAGGGCTTGGAGGCTGCCGACAGTGACCCCAGCGTCCCGCCCTATGACACGGCTCTCATCTACGACTACGAGGGGGATGGCTCTGTGGCAGGGACACTGAGCTCCATCCTGTCCAGCCTGGGTGATGAGGACCAAGACTACAGCTGCCTCCAGGACTGGGGCCCCCGCTTTGCTCGGCTGGCGGACTTGTACGGCCCCCCCTGAGGGCCAGAGCGAGGGGGGGACGTGGTGGCTGTGGGCCAGGGGAGGGGCTTCCTGCTGGGACCTGCACCTGCCCTGCTGATGGTGCAACCACCCGGACATGGGGGGCGGGGTCCTCCAGGATGCAGCCTGACCACAGGGGCCCCAGTAGACACACCAACACCTGGCCGTATGGCCAGGAGCCCCAGCTGACCTTTGCAGAGGTGGCCAGAGGGCAGCCTGCTTCTCCCAGGGGAAGATGGAGTCCGGGGGAACAGAGCCTCAGTGGAGTGACCAGAAGGAGGTGACTGAGGGCCCACAGGCCTGCTCTCAGTCGCCTCCACGGGGGTCAGATGCCCACGCCCAGCTCGTCTCCCACCCACGTGGACCTCACCTGTGTGTGAAAGGAAGCATCATTGGGCAAACATGAATTAAAAACGTGCTTGTGTCTCCAGTGCGGGGCCTCTGAGGGGGCAGGGGTAGGGGGGCTGCAGATCCCGACCTCAGGGTAGTGGGCCCACAGGGTGGAGGTGGGCACCAGAAGGAGCCCCCTCCAGCCCCAGGGTTACTACACAAAGATGAGGGTCTCTGCCCAATATGCATAAGAAGCCAATTACCACTCTCGAGAAAAGGAAAGGCTTTATTTCGAGGTCGACCGGCAAGGATACAGGAGGCAAAAGCTCTCAGCTCTGTCTCCCCGATCCAGGGCCTGGGGCACAATTCATGGGAGGAAGGACGAGGCGGCCTGAAGTGTGGGGATGGAAGACTGGAGGTGAGGAGAGATGAGGTCACTGATGACCTACCTGGACAAGCCTCATGGCTCTTCACAGGATGCGTGTTCACCAACTGGTGGTGCTAGCGTGATCTTTTTTTTTTGTGAGGAAGATCAGCCCTGAGCTCACATCCATGCTTATCCTCCTCTTTTTGCTGAGGAAGACCGGCTCTGAGCTAACATCTATTGCCAATCCTCCTCTTTTTTTTCCCCCAAAGCCCCAGTAGATAGTTGTATGTCATAGTTGCACATCCTTCTAGTTGCTGTATGTGGGACGTGGCCTCAGCATGGCCGGAGAAGCGGTGCATCGGTGAGCACCCGGGGTTCTGAACCCGAGCCACCAGTAGCGGAGCGCACGCACTTAACCACTAAGCCACGGGGCCGGCCCTGCGCTAGCGTGATCTGAGGGTGGTGTTTGCATTCCCCTAATGTCAAAAGGTCACCTATTGGGCATTCATGCAGGCCCAGTTGATGGGTCGGTGGTCTCAACTGGCTTGACCTGGACGAGGGGGGACTCTCAGTTCCTGAAAAACTGCTCTTAATTACTCTGTTGATAAGACGGGGTCAGCTGAACTGGTCCCAGTGGGCCCGTGGCCACACCAGGGTGCAGCCTGAGGGAAGACCCAGCAAGGACACTAAGTTCCACGGACGCCTCTCTCCTCCACACATGGTGGGGGGCCCCGAGGGGCCCAGCCTGGGATACCCCTCCACGCTGTCCCCATGGCTCCTCCCAAGAGGCCTGTGCTGACGTGGCCATCTGAAGGGAAGTGTGTCTGTCCAGCGTGGTCACCTCGCCTGGACCAGCTGTGTCCTGGGCCCTGACTGCCATCCCCATCCTGGCTCGCAGGCGCGACTAGGAGGGAGCAATGTTGCTGGGGGTTTGGCCAGCCGGGGGTGGCAGGGCGGTGGGGGCAGGTGGTCCTGGAGGGGGTGGCAGCAGAGAAGCAGAGAGTAAGTGGGGCAAGGCGAGGAGGGCAGAGGCAGTGAACACCACGTGTGGCAGGAGGAAGCCGTGCCGACTATGCATGTGGGTGGGGGGCGGCCTCCTGCAGATGGACACATGGACACACAGGAAGGGGCTGGCCCTTAGCAGAACCAAAGGTGTGGGGGTCCAGGAAAACGAAACTGGTAATTTTTGTGGAAAAGCTTCTCCTCCCTGCCCTGGAACAAGTTTTGTTATTTTCATTAGAAAATTGGAAAACAATTTTTCCGCTGGAATTCTGCCTTCACCGCGGGCTGCCTCGTCGCCCCATCCCCCCACCCCAGGCTTCCATCTCCTCTCCTCCCCCTTCCCCCATTCCTGAGTTGTTGTCCAGACCCTTCTGTGACCATGTCCCCCACACCCCCCAGGAAGATGATCTGAACTCAGGTAGAGATGGAATGGAGCCAGGAAGGCCAGGTGGGCTGGGGGGTTGGGCCTCCCTTCTGTCTGCCCCTGAGTGGGCTGGCGGGGGTCTGGGTGCTGGGCTGGCAGGACAGCCCAGAGCCCCCCGGTCATTGTGGGGAAACCTTGGCTGCAAAGAGGCTGCTGAGGGCAAACACAGCCCGGGAGGCCAGGAGTCCCAGGACAGAGAGGGACAGCACAGTCCAGCCCTGCAGGTCAGGGGACAAAGAGAGGACTCCCAGGCTGCCCACGCCAGGCTGGCCCAGGCCCCTCCCTCCCGTCATCCATGTCTCAGGGTTCCACGGGGCCTGGCCTCCTCGACTCATTCCCACTGCGCCTGCCCTCTGTGCCTGGGGGTCAGGTGTTCCACGTTGCCCCCATCCAAACCAGACCCTTACATTCAACCCCTTAGCACAGGGTCCTTTTGGCCCCTTAACTCTTTGGGCCTCAGTTTCCCTGAGTGTACAACAGGGAGATGGACAGGGTGAAGAGAACAGCAGCCTCCTGCCAACACCCAGTGCCCTGTGCCTCTCTCGCACGGCCCTGGGAGGGCGCTGATCCCAGGACCCCCTGCATCGGGCAGACCCTCAGCCCAAAACGACAACCCTATAGCCTGCAGCACCCGCACTCACACTGGACCGTAGCAAGGAGCAGCAGGGACCCAGGCCCCTGACCAAGGTGCCCAGCAGCAAGGCCTAGGCAGCACCCCCAGTGATCAGACCTCAGGAGCAGGAAGACGGTGGCCACTGCCTCCAGGCCGGCAGCCAGGAATTAGGGCTGGTAGAAGGCGGGCTCACGCAGGGACAGACTGCCAAGGAAGCTGGCTCTGAGGCCCCTGCCGATCAGCCTGGGAGGGCAGCCTGAGCCAGGGACAATAGCGACCAAACCCCCACCCCTGGGTGGAGGGCGCAGACCCCCTCGCCCGCCTGCGCCCTCCCCTCCTCACGCACCGAAGCCCAGGAGGAGTTCATTTCTCCAGGGGACGCCTTTCCTCCCTCCTCCGGCACCCAGGTTGCCCTTCTCTCTGGCTCGTGCGTTACCCACGGCCCAGGAGCTCTCCTTCGACTGTCCTCAGGGTCCACGCCGCTAGCTTCCACCAAGTCCCACAGGATCTTCCTGGCTTGGCTAGTTGCCCCGTGGCCAGCAGCCAGCAGGGAGACCAGGGAACAGAGCTGGGAACCCATAGGGGTGGGGTGAGGATGCTTGTGGGTCCTCCCCGCCGTGATGGCAGGGGTCAACGCCCCCTCCCTGGACCCAGGGGGGCAAGACACTGTGTGGCTTTGTGTCCCTGTCCCATGCCCACGTGCCTGGTGCTGCATGGAGGTGCAGAGGGAAGTGACACACGTGGCCAACACAGTGGCCACTGCCCAGTCTCCCGCCACACTTACCCCCAAAGAGCAGCAGGAATCCCCTGCAGAAGGTGCGAGTCCCGCGTGAGCAGCAGAGTGCCCACCATGGACAAGAGGCTGGCCCCGGGGGAGAAGCCAGGTGCTGCGGGGTGTCGCACAGCTCCAGGCCTGAGCTGACACACATGGCCTGAGGCCAAGCCCTCTCAGGAGGCCCGCTCTGTCGAGGCCTGTGGGGACCAGTCAATGACCTGCCCCAGGGCTGGACATCTGAGGCCAACTCGCTGGCTGTTCCACCTTGGGGGTCTGCCCACAGACAGCAGAGCTCACAAGGAGCAGTGTCCCTCCCGCCTTCTCGGGAAGGGCCCCCCAACAGGGGTGCTGGCGAGGCCCCCCATGCCACCCGATGTCCCCCTCCAGTGGGGTAGGAGGCCTGGCCTGAGTGGGCACCCCCCAGCAGCCCCCCACGGTACTCACAAGCCATGTAGAGGGTGAGGGATGCCCCTCATGAAGCAGCCGCAGGGCAGGGCAGGGCAGGAAAGCTGGCAGCAAGGGCCCTGCTGGCCCCAGGCCCGTGAACAGAACAGGGAGGCCACACTTGGTGGGCAGCAGGGGACACATGTGGAGGCAGGTCAGGACAGCTCAGGGGTCTAGGCGGACCCTGAGGGGGCCTGAGGGGAGACCTGCCGGGGCAGAAGGGAAGGGGCAGCGCCTCACTGGCCACGGCTGTGCCCAAGGGGACACAGCTCAGCAGCCAGCCCAGGAGGTGGCTGGTCTGCTCCAGAGGCACCATCCAGCTGTCCTCACGCACGAGGTTCCACCTGGGGGAGACCAGCCACCTGTCGGCCAGCGAGGGCCCTCCCCCTCCTCCTTGCTGGGGTTCCCAGAATATCAGGCTGGAAGGGGGCTCTAGGTGTCCTGCTCCAATTCCTTCCTGGAGAGAAGGGGAAACTGAGGCACAGAGAGGGTGACGGATTTGCTCAAGGTCACAAAGTGTGGTCTACTGACTCTGGTGGTCTTCGCATGGAACTAGAACAATTCCTGGTCTGAGCCCCCCAGGGGGTAATGACGGGGTCCCCAGGATACCCACACAGAGCCCCACGTCTGTTTCTGTTTTTCTCTGGACTGGGTGTCACCCGCCTCTCTCTGGTTGTCATTCTCCTGCCACACCGGCCCCCTAGTTTCCACCTGCTGTGCCCACGATCCAAGGGCCTCGCCCCCCCCCCTTCCTTGCTCATCTGAGGAGTGACTCTGGAACGGAACAGGCTGCAGGCTGTGCTCTCTCGCTGTTCCCAGTCAAGGGCCCTTGACCCCCCACCACCTCTTCCAGGTTTCTGTGCCTTCTCTCCAAGCTGAATGTACCGTTTGGGGTCACCCTATATCAGAGTTTTTGTTTTGAAATCCGAAGGTTTGTTAGGGCCGGCACAGGGGGCCTAGTGCATAGTTCTGTGCACTCTGCTTCAGAGGCCAGGGTTCGGTTCTGGGGCACGGATCTACACCACTCACTTGTCGGTGGCCATGCTGTGGCGGTGGCTCACATACAAACAGAGGAAGACTGGCAGCAGATGTTAGCTCAGGGTGAATCTCCCTCAGCAAAAAAAAATAATAATAAAATTTAAAAAAAAATCCAACCATTTGTGGAAGCTGGTGGGGTGCTGATCCATCAATACACCAAACAGGAGGGCGGGTGTGAGGAGGAACGGGTGTGGTGGAGGACAGAAGCCCAGAGGTCCCAGGGCCCCACCCAGGCCTGGCAGGCATGTGGCAACCCTGTTCCAGTTTCCACGCTAGGGCCGACCCTCCCGGGGTGGGGGTGGGGGTGGGGCTGCGAGGCAGAGGCTGTCCAGAGGGAGGCGGGGACGGCAGGTCCCAGATGCCCCCCCATCTCTTCCCACGCAGACTCTCGAGTGGGCCCTCGCGCACTGTCTCTAGTCCAGCCTGCACATCCCTCACAGGTGGGAGGCCCACCCGATTCCTCCCTTGACTCAAAGCCTCCTGTCCTGGGAACCCATGTCCATACCCACACAGCCCAAAGCCACAGGTTGGTCAAAATGTCCATGGCACTGAAGTGGACTCCAGGCTGTGCTGATCACCAGGTGCCTACCTGCTCATACCTTCAGCTTAACTCCCCCCGCCCCCAGCACCCCCAGGCTGCCCCCCTACTTGGGCAGCCCTCGGTCCTCAGACTCTGCCATTAGGCCTGGCACCCTGCCTACTTGTGCATCTGCTGCGCCATCCGACAGGAGGGGGCTGACCCCCCAGATGAGAGCCCCAGTACTGAAAGCCCCAGTAGACCAAGGGCAGAAGAATGAGGGGGACAGAGGAGGGGGGACGGAGAAGGAAGCGACGGAGAAAGTGGGCAGGACGGAGGAGAGAGGATAGAGGAGATGGGGGACAGAGGGAAGGGGAAGACGGAGTAACGGGGAAGGAGAAAGGGGAGGACGGGGGAACAGAGGGCGGAGGTCCCGCGCGGAGGAGGGGACAGAGAGGCAGGGTGCAGAACACCCCAGGCCGTCCTCGGGCTGGCTGGGCGCGCGCATCTGGGTGACGGGGCAGCGCGTAGCGCCAGCCGCGCGTGCAGGGCCACGTGCCCACGTGCCGTCGGGCCGGGCTCGGGGCGCTCAGCGCGGGGTCGGGCCGGCAGTGGCGCGCCAGAGCGCGGCGAGCAGCGGCTCCGAGCCCCGCGCCACCCCCAGCGCCACGCACCGCAGCCACGCGGCGCCGGTCAGCAAGCGTCGGGCCGCACGAAACCTCCCCCGGCGCAGCATCTACGCCTCCGGCTCCACCCGCGGGCTCTGCGCTCGGGCTGGCCTAGAGGGGCGGGGCTTGGAGGGGCGTCGGGGCGGGGGCCGGAGGGCGGGGCCTTAGGGGGGCGGGGCCCGAGAGGGCAGAGCAAGACACTGGGTCCTCGGCCGCGGGGCGTGGCCGGCAGGGCTGTGGCCTGGAGCTCACGAGGGTCGTGGTCGGGGCGTGGTCGCGGGGCTGCGCGCGTGGTCCGGTGGCGTCAGGGCAGCTGGCCGCGCAGGGGGTTTTCCCGCGGACCCCGGGCATATGGTCCCTCAGGCGGTCGGGGGCGTCGGGGTCTCGGCGTGGGCCCCACAGGCCGGGGGCGGGCGGGGTTCGCGGGCTGGAAGAGCACTGGATCCCGCGCCGGCCTTGGTCTGGGCCTGCCGAGCGCGGTCCGCCACTGGCCCCTGGCGGCAGGATGCGGCGCTGCAGCCGTGGGAGGGAGCGGCTCGGCTGTCCGGCTGGGACCGTCCAGCTCAGGGTGTCCAGCTCCGGTGTCCCGCTCGGACCGTCCTTTGTCCACCCGCGCTACAGCCGGGCGGAGTGTGCGGGCGGCGTCTGGTCCTCTGGGGTCTGAGGGTCGTCGTGGATTAGTCTTGAGTCGATCTCGAGGGATGCTGACCCGCCCCAGTCTGCAGGGGACTGTCCGGAGCGGCGCGCGTCCGTGGTTAGGAGAGACCCGTCGCCCCACCTTGCGGGCTCTCCCCGGGAACAAGGTGGGTCGCCTTTGTTTCCAACTTTTATTCTTCGCAGGGAGGAAATTACAGCAGGTCCTGGAGATGATGACTGGGTTTTCCTGAGTCAGCTCTGGGGGTCTAGCCCTGGGGGTCAGGATTCAGGCCGGGTCCTTGTCCGGGTCAGGGGACCACACCACCATCTGTCATTGTCACACTGTGGTGGCTGCATGTGGCTGTGATACTGAAAGCTCTGCCTTCAGTATTCCACATACCAGCAGGTCACCGGTGGACAGGTGTCAACGGAGCTTTCAAACTAAGACAGACTAGGACGGAGGACCTGGCCACCCACTTCTGAAAAAAACTGGTCCTCAAAACCCGGTTAATAGCAGGGAGCATGTCTGATAGAGGCAGGAAGGTGAGAGGTTGGCACGGGAAGACCCGGCTCTTACCTGGGACCCCGCCCCCTACACAGGGTGCTAGGAGTCAGAATCCACCGCACTATCAAGAACAGTTTTCTTGTCTTTTGTGAGGAAGATCAGCCCTGAGCTAACATCCGTGCTAATCCTCCTCTTTTTGCTGAGGAAGACCGGCTCTGAGCTAACATCTATTGCCAATCCTCCTTTTTCTCCCCAAAGCCCCAGTAGATAGTTGTATGTCATCGTTGTGCATCCTTCTAGTTGCTGCATGTGGGACGCTGAAGCGGTGCGTCGGTGCGCGCCCGGGATCCAAACCTGGGCCGCCAGTAGCAGAGCGCGCACACTTAACCGCTATGCTGCGGGGCCGACCCCCTCAAGAACAGTTTTCTTAAGTAACTTACTTTCTTTTTGCTTTGTGAAGGGACTCTGGATTGGCATTCTATTTTCTTTCCCAACTGGCGATGTTTTGCATTTAAGAATGTTACTGGCTTTTAAAAAATTTTTGAGGTGAAATTCACATAACATAAAACTAACCATTTTGTGGAACAACACTTTTATCAAGTTCCAAAATATTTTCATCACAGCAAAAGAAAACCTGGTCCCCAGTAAGTAACACTCCCTCTTCCTCCTCCTGCAGCCCCCTAGTAATCACCAACAGAACAGTATGTGGCCTTTGGGGGCTGGTTCTTTCACTTAGAAGAACATTTTCAAGGTTCACCTACACTGCAGCTGGTATCAGGACTTCATCCTTTTGTATGCTGCACAACGTTCCATCGTGTGGTGATGTCCCGTTGTGTCATCCATTCTTCTGTGGATGGACGTTTGGGTAGTTTGCACTTCTCGCCTGTTGTGATGTGCTGCTGTGAGCATTTGTGTACAGGGATTTGTTTGAGCCCCTATTTTCAGTTGTTTTGGGATCTATCTAGGAGTCGACTTGCTAGCTCATACGGTGACTCTAGGTTTAAGTTTTTGAGGAACCACCAAACAATTTTCCACAGCAGCTGCCTATTTTACATTCCCACTAGCAATATAAGGGTTCCAGTTTCTCCACCTTTTTGCCAACACTTGTTGTCTTCTCTAAAAAAAAAAAACACTGGGCCAGCCCCGTGGCTTAGCGGTTAAGTGCACGCGCTCTGCTGCTGGCGGCCCGGGTTTGGATCCCGGGCGCGCACCGACGCATCACTTCTCCAGCCATGCTGAGGCCGCGTCCCACATACAGCAACTAGAAGGATGTGCAGCTATGACATACAGCTATCTACTGGGGCTTTGAGGAAAAAAAGGAGGAGGATTGGCATGGATATTAGCTCAGGGCTGATCTTCCTCACACACACACGAAAAAACCCACAGAACTATACCCACCTAGTGGAGGTGAAGTATCTCCTTGTGGTTTTTGTGTGTGTGTGTGTGTGAGGAAGATCGGCCCTGAGCTAACATCTGCCATTCCTCCTCTTTTTGCTGAGGAAGACTGGTCCTAGGCTAACATCCAAGCCCGTCTTCCTCCACTTTATATGGGACACCGCCACAGCATGGCTTGACAAGCGGTGCTTCAGTGCACGCCGGGGATCCGAACCAGCCAACCCCGGGCCACCACAGCGGAGCGCACGCACCCAACCGCTTGCGGCGCCGGCCCGGCCCCTATCTCCTTGTGGATTTGCGTTTCCCTAACAGCTGGTGATGTTGAGCGCCTTTTCACATGCTCGTTGGCCATGTGTATATCTTTGGAGAAATAACTGTTCAAATCCTTTGCCCATTTTTCACTTGAGTTGCATGGCTTTTGTTGTTCAGTTGTAAGAGTTCCCTACGTATTCTGGATAGTAGGCTTTAACAGATAAATGACTTGCAAATATTTTCTCCCATCCTGTAGTTGTCTTTTCACTTTCTTTCTTTTTTTTTTTTTTTTTTTTGGTGAGGAAGATTGACCCTAAGCTAACATCTGTGCCCATCTTCCTCCATTTTGTATGTGGGACGCCACCACAGCATGGCTTGACGAGTGGTGTGTAGGTCTGCACCCGGGATCCAAACCTGCGAACCCCGGGCCACTGAAGCAGAGCAGGTGAACTTAATCACTAGGCCACTGGGCCGTCCCCTTCACTTTCTTGATGGTGTCCTTTGATGCACAGAAGTTTCTAATGTTGATGAGGTTCAATTGATTTTTCCGTTTATGCTCCTGCTTTTGGTGTCAAATGTAAGAAACCATTACCAAAGCCCACATCAAGAAGATTTACACCTGGGTTTCCTTCTGAGCATTTTATAGTTTCAGCTCTTAGATTTAGTCCTTTGATCCAATTTGAGTTAATTTTTGTATATAGTACGTGATAAGGGTTCAACTTCATTGTTTTGCGTGTGAATGTCCAGATTTCCCAGCACCATTTGTTGGAAGACCTGTCCTCTCCCCATTGCATCATGTTGGCGCCCTTGATGAAACCAATTGTACGGCTACTATATGGACTCTCAATTTTGTCCCGCTGGTCTGTTTGTCCATCCTACACTAGTGCCACACAGTCTTGATAACTAGCTTTGTGCTACATTTTGAAATTCGGAAATGTGAGTCCTCCAACTCTGTTCTTTTTCAAGATTGTTTTGATTAGTTGGGGTCACTAGCAACTCCACATGAATTTTAGGATCACTTTTTCTATTTCTGCAAAAAAAGCCATTGGGATTTTGGTAAGGATTGCATTGAATCTGTAGATCACTTTGGATTGCCATCTTAACAATGTGAAGTCTCCCAGTCCTTGAACATAAGGTGTCTTTCCACTTATTTAGGTCATCTGTAATTTCTTCAGGAATGTTGTGTGGTTTAAGGTTTAAGGTTTAAGGAATTATTTTATAAATTTTCTTTTCAGATTGTTCATTGCTAGAGTATAGACATACAGGGATCTTGTCTTCTACGACTCTGCTGAACCTCATTAGCTCGAATGTTGTGTGTGTGTGGTTTCTGTTGGGTCTTCTACATATAAGATCATGTCATCTGTGAATAGAGACAGTTTTACTTCTTCCTATCTAATGTGGATGCCTCTTTTTTTATTCTTTCTCTGCCTTATTGCTCTAGCTAGAACTTCTCATATATTATTGAATAGAAGTGGTGAAAATGGGCATCCTTGTCTTGTTTCTGATCTTAGGAGAGTTTTTGGTCTTTCACCACTGGTTATGATACTAGCTTTGGGTTTTTCCAAAATGCCCTTTATCATGTTGAGGTATTCTCCTTTTATTTTTACCATGAAATGATGTTGAATTTTGTCAAGTGCTTTTTCTGCATTAATTGTGATGATCATGTGGTTTTTCCCTTCCTTCTATTAATGTGGTACATGACATTGATTGATTTTTGTGTGTTGAACCACCCTTGTATTTCTGGGACGAACCCCACATGATCATGGTGCATAATCATTTAATATGTTGCTGGATTCAGCTTGCTAGTGTTGTCTGGAGCATATTGCATCTGTGTTCATGGATATGGGTCTGTAGTTCTTCTTGCAATGTCTTTGTCTGACTGTGGTAGCAGGATTGTGCTGGCCTCATTGGGTGAGTTAGGAGGTGTTCCCTCCTCTTCTGTTTTTTGGAAGAGTTTGGGATGGATTGGTGTTAGTTCTTTAACATTTGGTAGAATTCACTCACCAGAAGCCATCTGGTCCTGGGCTTTCCTTTCTTGGGATGTTTTTGATTACTGACTCAATCTTTTTACTTGTTATAGGTCTATTCAGATTTTCTATTTCTTCTTGGGTCAGTTTTGGTAGTTCATCTGTTTTCTGAGTATTTGTCCATTTCATCTAGGTTTTCTAATATGCTGGCATGTAATTATTCATAGTATTATAATCCTTTTATATTTCTCTGAAATCTGTAGTAATGTCCCCTTGTTTACTTCTGATTTTAGTAATTTGAGTCTTCTCTTGCTTTTTCTTAGTCTACCTAAAGAATTGTCTATTTTATTGATCTTTTCAAAGAACCAGCTTGTTGTATTGATTCTGTTGTGTTTCTGTTCTTTATTTCATTTATCTGCACTCTAATCTTTGTTATTTCCTCACATTGACTGGCTTCGGGCTTAGTGTGCTCTTCTTCTTGTTCCTGAAGGTGGAAAGTTAGGTTGTTGATTTGAATTTTTTTTATGTAGCAGACATTTACAGCTATAAATTTCCCTCGGAGCACTGCATTCACTGCATCCTATAAGTTTTTTCATTTTTTATAGTCTCCAAGTATTTTCACAGTTTCCCTTGTGATTTCTTCTTTGATGCATTGGCTGTTTAAGAGTGTGTTCTTTTAGGGCCGGCCCTGTGGCTTGGTGGTTAAGTGCGCGCGCTGCGATGCTGGTGGCCCGGGTTCGGATCCCGGGTGTGCATCGAGGCACCACTTCTCCGTCCATCCTGAGGCCGAGTCCCACATACAGCAACTAGAAGGATATGCAGCTATGACATACAACTATCTACTGGGGCTTTGGGGGGAAAAAAATAAAATAAATAAAATCTTTAAAAAAAAAAAAAAGAGTGTGTTCTTTTAATTTCCACATGTTTGGAATTTTCCACTTTGCTTTCTGTTGCTGACTTCTAGCTTCATTCCATTGTGGTCAGAGAGGATTCTTTGTATTGTTTCAGTCTTTTCAACTTTATTGGGACTTGTTTTGAGGCCCAACAAACGGTCTATCCTTGAGGTGCACTTGAGAAGAATGTTTATTCTGCTGTGGTTGGGTGAAGTGTATGTACGTATGTCTGTTAGATCTAGTTAGATTATAGTGTTCAAGTCCTCTATTTCCTTTTCCTTTCTAGTTGTTCAATCCATTATGAATCTAGAGAATTGAAGTTTCCAACTATTTGTGTAGAACTATATCTCCCTTCAATTCTGTCAGGTTTTGGTTCATATATTTTGGGCCTCTGTTGTTTGGTGTGTATATGTTCATAATTTTATTATATCTTCTTGATGGATTCGCCTTTTAAAAATCAATATATAATGTCTTTCTTTGACTCTTGTAACAAATTTTAAATTGTATTCTATTTTTTCTCATGCTAGTATAACCCCCCTGACTCTCTTTTGGATTTACCTCTACCATTTATTTGTTTTCTGTATGTATTATATGTTTTTTATTCCTCACTTCCTCCATTACTGCCTGTTTTTGTATTTGGTTGATTTTTTAAATATACCATCTCGATTCCTTTCTTCTTTCTTTTTCTATATATTTTTTAGTTATTTGTTAGGGGTTACCTGGGGATTACAGTTAACATCTTATGACAACCTAGGTTAAACTTATAACACCCTAGTTTAAATAATACCAATTGGTTTCAGTAGCGTACAAACACTCTGCTCCTATACATCTGTTCCTCTTTTATATTGTTATTGTCACAGATTACATCTTTACATATTGTATGCCCATTAACATGGATTTATAATGATGGTTTTGTACAGATGCCTATTAAATAATATAGGAAAAAGAGGAATTACAAACCATACAAAATACAATAATACTGGCTTTTATGTTTGCCTATGTAATTACCTTTACTATTTGCTGTGCACTGAATTGTGTCCCCCAAAATTCATGTGTTGAAGCCATAACCCCCAATGTGGTGGTGTTTGGAGGTGGAGCCTTTGGGAGGTGATTAGGTCTTGAGGGTGGAGCCCCTCTGAATGGAATCAGTGCCCTTATAAGAAGAGACACAAGAGAGATCTCTCTCTCTCTCTCTGCCATGTGAGGACACGACAAGAAATTGGTATCTGCAAGCCAGGAAGAGGCCCCTCACCAAATCTGCCAGCACCTTGATCTCGGGCTTCCCAGCCTCAAGAACTAAGAGAAATAAATGTTGTTTAAGCCACTCAGACTGTGGTATTTTGTTATGGCATCCAAATTGACTAAGACACTGGTGTTCCGTATTTTTACCTGTGGTTTTGAATTACTGTCTGGTGTCTGTTCATTTCACCCCAAAGGACTCCGGCTAGCATTTCTGTAGAGCAGGTCTGCTGGCGATAAACCATTTCAGCTTTTGTTTATCTGGAAATGTCTTAATTTCTCTTTTGTTCTTGAAGGTCAGTTTTGCCAAATATAGAATTTTCACTTGACAGTTTTTTTCTTTTATGACTAAATATGTCATCCCACTGCTCTCTGGCCTCCATGGTCTCTGAAAAGAAATCAGCTGTCAATCTTATTGCAGCTCCCTCATACGTAATGTCGCTTCTCTCTTGCTGCATTCCAGTTTTTCTTTGTCTTTCCACAATTTGATTATAATGTGTGTTGGGTTGGATTTGAGTTTATCCTGCTTGGAGTTCATTGAGTTTTTTGAACTATATATTCATCTCTTTACTCAAATTTGGGAGTTTTTGGCCATTTCCTCAGTATTTTTCCTGCTTCTTGCTCTCTCTCTCTCTCTCCCTTCAGGAATTTCTATAATGGATGTGTTGGTATCTTTGTCCCACAGGTCCCTTGGCCTGTGTTCATTTTTCCTCATGCTTTTTTCTTTTTGCTGCTCCCTGAATCATTTCGGTTATCTCCAGGTTTGCTGACTCTTTCTTTTGTCTGCTCAAATCTGCTGAACCCTCTAGTGAGTTTTCTGTTTTAGTTATTGTACTGTTTAGTTTAGAAATTTTTGTTTGGTTCCTTCCTATAATTTGTGTCTCTTTCACGTTTTCATTTTATTCATACATTGTTTTCCTGATTTACTTTACTTATTTGTCCATAGTTTCCTTTAGTTCATTAAACATATTTAATATATTTTTTAATACCTATGACTAATAATTTCAATGTCTGGGCTTCCTCAGGGATGGTTTTTGTCAATTTTTTCCCCTGTGAATAGGACATATTTTTCGGTTTCTTCTTAGGTTTTATAATTTTTTTGTTGAGAATTATGTTGTGGTAACTATGGAAATCATAGTCTCTCATTCCTCAGGGATTGCTGAATCTTGAGGGCTGGATTTATTTGTTTGTGACTTTCCCAAACCATTTCTGCCCAGCATGTATTCCTTGTTATGTGTAGCCACTAAAATTTCTGTTCCATTATCTTTGCAGTGAGCCAATGACCTGACAAGGATTTCCTTAAATATCTAGCTCCCAAAGTGGGGACGGGGGGTGGGGGGCAACAACAACAACAACAAACAAATACTGTCTCTTCAAATCTCCAGGAAGCCACTTCAGCACATGGAGGTTTATTTTTTATTTATTTTATTTATTTATAATTTTATTTATTTATTTTTTCCCCCAAAGCCCAGTAGATAGTTGTATGTCATAGCTGCACATCCTTCTAGTTGCTGAATGTGGGACGCGGCCTCAGCATGGCCGGACAAGCGGTGCGTCGGTGCGCACGCGGGATCTGACCCCAGGCCGCCAGCAGTGGAGCGCATGCACTTAACCACTAAGCCACAGGGCCGGCCCCACATGGAGGTTTAAATAATGGCAGTGGCCCTTTGTTCTGGCCCCTTAGTGATCAAAAGCAGCAACTGCAATCAGAACCTAGAAACCCTTATTTGGAGAAAAGGGTCCTTATTGCACACCCTGGCCTAGCAAGCTCCTCCAGGAACTTGGGCTGCTGCCCCCAAGGCAGGGATGGGAGATGGTAGCTGCTATCATGCAAAAGGCTGAAATTTACCTAAATTTACTAGCTTCTTCATTAAGCTCTGCTGCAAATGTGTCAGCCAGACTCCAGATTCCAGAACAGTGACTGCAGACAGCTTCTACCAGCTCAGTAGCTGTTGAGGCAGAGGGGCAGATTCCTGGAGCTTCCTGCTCGTTTTCTGTGATATCTTCCACACACTCTTTTACCAAAGTTCAGCAGCTTGTCTTTCATTAAGCATTCCAGGTTGTTATAAATTTTGTTGTTAGATTCCAGAGTTCTGAAATGGTTGATCCTGACAGTTTTGCCAGTCTAATCTTTGCTTTAATGGAAGGATGGAATTGTGGAGTTCCTACTCCACCCTTTTTGATGATGTCACTCCTGTGTATCTTTTTAAGAAACTGTTTTCCAAGTAGTTGTACCGTTTTACATTTCCAGGATAAATGTACCAGAATGACAGTTCCTCCATGTCCTCACCAGGACTTGGTATGGTCAGGGTATATACGGATTAGTAATTTCAGATGTTCTATTAAATACAAGGTAGTATCTCATTTGCATTCTGGTTTGCATGTTCAGTTGTATGCTGCTAGTATAGAGAAGTGCAATGGATATTTGTATATTGATCTTATATCCAGTAGCTTTTTTTTTTTTTTTAAGATTGCATTGATTTTTCACATAGGCAATCATGTTGACTGGAAATACAGACCATTACACTTCTTCCTTAATAGTCTGGTTGCCTTTTATATATTTTGCTTGCCTTATTGTAGGGGCTAGATTGACTGGTACAACACTGAATAAAAGTGGTGAGAGTGGACATCCTTGTCTTGTTCCTGGTCGTAGGGGCAAAGCATTCAGTCTTTCACCCTTAAGTACAATGTTAGCTGTAGGTTTTTAAAAGATGCCCTTTTTTGGGGTGAGGAAATTACTTTTTAATCCTAGTTTGCTGAGAGTTTTATTTATTTTTTAAGTCAGAGTTGATGTTGGATTTTGTGAAAAGCTTTTTCTGAATCTATATAGATTGTCATGTTTTTTTTTTACTTTATTAATATGGTGAATTACATGGATTGATTTTTAATGTTGAACCAACCTTGTACTCCTGGAATAAAGCCTACTTTGTGATGATATCAGAATTCTGCATCTGAGGAATGAAGATCTTTAGAATTGTTAACTACATGGTTAAATAGATAAGATTTATTTCCTACATTTCTTTAAAACATAATTGCCTATTTAAAAAAATAACACCAATGCAGTATGTAGATTTTCATATATTGTTAAATTTGATTTACTGAAATTTTGGTTAGAATTTTGTCTTCATGTTCGTGAGGGATCTTGGTCCACGGTTCTCTCACGTTGTCGTTGCCTCTTTTTGGTATCAGGATTATGCTGGCCTTGTGGAATAAGTTGGAAAACATTCCAATCTTTACAACTTTTTGGAAGATTTTACATGGAATTTATATTATTTCTTCCTCAAATGTTTGGTGGAATTAACCAGTAAAGCCATCAGAGACTGGAGGGTTTTTTATGGACATACTTAAAACTACACGTTCAGTGTCTTTAATAGATACAGAACTATTCAGGTTGTGTATTTATTCACGAATGAGCTTTGGTAATTTGTGTCTCTCGAGGAATTTGTCTGTTTCATCTAAGTCATTGAATTTATTGGTATAGAAGTTGTTCATAATATTTCTTTATTATCTCTTTAATATCTGGAGAATCTTTTGTGATGTCACCCACCTCTCTCATTTCTGATGTTGGTAATTTATGTCTTTACTCTTTTTTTCCTGAATAGTTTGGCTAGAGATTTATCAATTTTATTGATCTTATCAAAGGACCAGCTTTTGGATTTCCCATTTGATTTCTTCTTTAATCCAGGGGTTTTAAAGAAGCATATTATTTGGTTCTTAAATACTTGGAGATTGTGAAAAGATCTTTCTGTTATTGGTTTGTAATTTAACTCGGTTACAAATGAGAACACATTTTCTATGACTCGAATCCTTTGAATTTGTTGAGACTTGTGTTATGACCAAAGTGTGGTGTGTCGTGATAAATGTCCCCTGTACTTGAGGAAATGTGTATTCTGCGTTTGTTGTGTGAAGAGTTCTATAAGTGTGAATTAGGTCAGTTTGGTTGCTGGTGTTATTCAAATTTACTATGTCCTTGCTGAGTTTCTACCTACTTTTTCTACCTATTATTGAGAGAGGTATTCAAATCTTTGACTACAATTATGGATTTGTCTATTTCTACTTGCAATTTTATCAATTTTTGCTTCATGTATTTTGAAAATTGCCATTAGGTGCATAGACATTGACATGCCCTCTAGATGGACTGACCACATTATCATTATGAAATGACCTTCCTCATCCCTCATAGTATTCTTTCCTAAAATCTCCCTGGTCCTATATTAAAATAGGCATTCTAGCTTGCTTTCTTTGTAAATAAACGTTATTTCACGGGTTGTACAGATAAGAAATGTGGTATAATTTGGGTTCATAAAAGGAAATTTTGAATTTTTAAACTTTATTCCTTTGACTTTGAAAAATAGATCTGTAAACTCTATAGCACAGTCTCTAGCTTTCTCTTGAATAGTGTTAGTATGGTATATCTTTTTCCATCTTTCCACTTTTACTCTGCTTGTATCATTATATTTGAAGTGTATTTCTTATAGGCAACATATAGTTGGGTCTTGATTTTCAATCCACTTGGACAATTTCTGCCTTTAGTTTGGACGTTCAGAACATTCACTCCATGTGACTGTTGAAATGGGTATGTTTGAATCTGTCACCTTGCTGTTTGTCTTCTACTTGTCCCATCTCTTCTTTGTTCTTTTTTTCCTCTATTTCTGCCTTTGGATTATTTTTTGATGATTTCTTTCTATTTCCATTGTTGTCATATTAGCTATAACTTTTCATTGTGTTATTCTTTCTTTGCTTTAGAGTTTTAAATATGTGTTTAACTTATCACAGTCTACCTTGCAGTGATAGGATGCTCTTCACATGGCAGGCCTTCAACAGCGTGCTTCCATTTCTCCTGTGCTTTTCTTTTTGCTATTGTTGTTATACTTTTTATTTCACATGTGCTGTAATCCACATACTGCATTGTTATTTTTTAAACAGGCAGTTATGTTTTAAAGAAATATAGGAAATAAATCTTATCTATTTAACTATGTAGTTAACCATTCTAAAGATCTTCATTTCTTTACATAGATGCAGAATTCCATCTGATATCATTTTCCTTCACTCTGCAGGACTTCTTTTAACATTTCTTGTAGTGTGAGTCTGAGATTAATTATTTTTACTTTTATATTACATAAATGTCTTTATTTCACTTAATTTTTTATTTTTTTCTTATTGTGTTAGAATACACATAACATAAAATTTACCATCAGCCATTCCTACGTGTACAGTTCAGTGGTATTAAATACATTTACATTGTTGTGCAACCATCACCACCATCCATCCCTATAACTCTTTTCATCTAGTAAAACTGAAACTCTATACCCATTAAACAATGACTCCCCATTCTCTGCTCCACCCAGCCCCTGGCAACCACCATCCTACTTTCTGGCTCTATGAACTTGACTACTCTAAGCACCTCATGTAAGTGGCATCATACACTATTTATCCCTTTGTGACTGGCTTTTTTCACTTAGCATAATGTCCTCAAGCTTCATCCATGTTGTAGCATGGGTCAGAATCTCCTTCCTTTTTAAGGCTGAATAAAATTCCATTGTTTCTATGTACCACATTTTGCTTATCCATTCATCCATCGATGGACACTTGGGTTATTTCCATATTTTAGCTATTGTGAATAATGCTATGAACATGAATGTACAAATATCTCATCAAGACCCTGCTTTCAATTCTTTTGGGTATATACCCAGAAGTGGAATTGCTGGATCAAATGGTAATAATTTTTTTTGAGGAACCGCCATACTGTTTTCCAGAGCAGCTGCACCATTTTGCATTCCCAGTAACAGTGCACAAGGATTCTGATTTCTCTACATCCTCACCAATACTTGCTGTTTTCTGGTTTTTTGATAGCGATCCTAATGGGTGTGAGGTTGTATCCTATAGTTTTGATTTGCATTCCCTTAATAATTAGTGATGTTGAGCATCTTTTCATGTGCTTATTGGTCGTTCATATATCTTCTTTGGAGAAATGTCTCTTCAAGTGCTTTGCCCATCTTGGAATCAGGTTGTTTTTTTTTTGTTGTTGAGTTTCAGGGGTTCTCTGTATAACCTGGATATTAATCCCTTATCGGATACATGATTTGCAAATATTTTGTCCCACTCTGTGGGTTCCCTTTTTACTCTGTTGATAGTGTCTTTTGATGCGCAACATTTAAAAATGTTCATGAAGTCCAATTTGTCTATTTTTTCTTTTGTTGCCTGTGCCTTTGGTGCATATCCAGGAAATCATTGCCAAATCCAGTGTCATGAAGCTTTTGCCTTCTGTTTTCTTCTACGAGCTTCACAGTTTTAGGTCTTTGATCTACTTTGAGTTAATTTTTGAAGATGGTGTGAGGTAAGGGTCCAACTTCATTCTTTTACATGTGGAGATCTAGCTTTCCCAGCACCGTTTGTTGAAAACACTGTTCTTTCCCCATTGAATGGTCTTGGCGCCCTTGTCAAAAATCATTTGACCGTATATGGGAGGGTTTATTCCTGGGCTCTCTATTCTGTTCCATTGGTCTGTGTGTCTGTCTTTATGGTGGTACCACACTGTTTTGATTATTGTACCTTCAGAGTAAGTTTTGAAATCAGGAAATGTGAGTCCTCCAGCTTTGTTCTTTTTCAAAATTGGTTGACTTTTCAGGGTCCCTTGACATTCCATATGAATTTTAGAGTGGATTTTCTATTTAGGCAAAAAAATGTCCTTGGGATTTTGATGGGGATAGCATTGAATCTGTAGATCACTTTGGGGAGTACTGACATCTTAATGTATTAAGACTTCCAATCTGTGGACATGGGATGTGTTTCCATTTACTTATGTCTTCTCCAGTGTCTTTCAGCAATGCTTTATAGTTTTCCTTGTGCAAGTCTTTCACCTCCTTGGTTAAGTTAATTCCTAAGTATTTTACTCTTTGTGATACTACTGTAAATGGAACTGTTTTTGTAATTTCCCTTTCAGATTGTTCATTTATTTTTCTTTAGCTTTCAGTAGTTTGAGTATGATGTGTTTAGGTGTGGATTTCTTTGGATTTATCATCTTTAGGATTTACTTAGCTTCTTGAATCTGTAGGTTTATATCTTTTGCATAACTTGGAACATTTCTTTGCCTTTTATTTCCTCAAATTTCTTCAGCACCATCCTCTTCCTCTTCTATTTCTGGGACTCCAATGACGTGAATGTTACACTTTTGGTTGATGTCCCCCAGCTTCATTTTTTTCCAATCTTTTTTTACTTTGTAATTCAAATTGAATAATTTCTGTTGATCTCTCTTCAAGATCACTGACTCTTCCCATTCTGCTATTAAGTTTATACAGCAGTTTTTTATTTTGTTTGCTTTATTTTTCAGTTCTAAAATTTCAACTTGGGTTTTATTTATATCTTCTATTTCTCTTATGAGATGTCCTATTTTAACATTTGTTTTAAGAATGTTAGTGATTGCTTCTTGGGAGTAGTTGCATAATAGCTTATTTAACATATTTGTCCAATAATTCCCATGTCTGTGCCACTTTGGCATTGGCATCTGTGGGTTGTCTTTTCCTGGTTAATTGAAACTTTTGTGGTTTTCATATGCTGAAGAATTTTTTATTGTATCCTGGACTTATGAGACCTTGGGTCTTGTTTAAAAACTATGAAGATTGTTACTGTGTTTTATCAGGCAACCCATCTGGATAGATTCAGGCTGTAAGTCCCAACCTGCCTTCTGCGGGCTGCGGTTCCAGTGTCAATTCAGCTCCTCGAGCCTGTGTGGCACTCTCCTCATCTGTCCCAGTGTGCATCAGCCAGTGGCAGTCTGTGATCTGGGTGGGCACGGTCTCTCTGTTCCGAAAGGTTTTACTGTGCTAATTAGGAGCAGATCCATGCAGGTGTGGGTGGGGCTGAGCCCTGGAGTTCACAGACCTCCTTATGGGATCACTTTCTTGAGCTCCTCTGTCCACCATCTCCTGGTACTTTCTGTTTCCCTGCCCACCCCCTACCCTCTCCATGGCTCCCCACCCCCTGCTCCTCTGGGCAGAAACTTGGGCCTCTAATTAACCTGCTCTGCCATGAGCTTGTGTGTTTGGGCCCACATCCAGGCCTGTGTAGTGGGAGAGGAGAAAGAGAAAAAAGCAGTGGGAGTTGCCCCACCCTCTTGGTCTCACAGCTACTCTGAGCAGAGAAAGATTTCCTTCCTCAGAATATTGCCCCCACACACACACACAGCTCCTGTACCAGCTGCTGCCAGTGCTGCTGTGGAATTGCCTGGGCTGTGAGAGAATGGAGGGGAAAGGAAACGGAGCCATTTCCACACTTGCTTTTTCACTCCTCCAGCCAGAAGTAAGTGTTCTCCTGGATCTCTGTGCCACAGTGCTTACTTCTGGGTCTCTAGCTGTGTTTGTTCAGGCTGGATGATACTGGAAGAAAAGAAAATGGTTAATTCAATACTGGTTTAGCAGTACTTCAGAATTTGGTATTTCCCTGTCCATTTGCTGCTATTTACTTCTCACTCTTCGACTAGCTGTGCCGTGCATTCTGTCAAGATTTTGATGGTGTCTTCAGCGAGAGAGGTGGGCAAAGTGTGTTTACTGCATCTCACCCAGAGCCTGAACCCTCACTCTTGTTGGTGAGTTACACCACTAGCTGCAGTTTGGGGGCCGTGCTGCAGCCCCTCACTTTGTTCATGGTCCTGGGCATTGGCGCAGCCCCCCGGGATGCCCTTCAGCCCAGGTCCGGGTCTGGCTGCCTTCACTTAGGGGTTTTCAGTGGCTCTGTTGAGAAAACCATTTTTTGTCTCAGCGGGCACCCCTCCCACACACTTCTTTTGCTAATTATGTGGTGTGTTAGCTCAAATTTTTTTCTATCAAATTATCTCAGAGTATTTTCTAATTTCTCTTGTAATTTCTCCTTCGATTATTTAGGAGTGTGATATTTTTTAGTTTTCCAAGTTTCCTCCTGTTATTGATTTCTGATTTCATGACAGTTTGGTTGGAGAACATACGTTGTATTATCTCAGTCCTTTTAAATTTACTGAGGCTTGATTTGTAGCCTAACATGTGGTCTTTCCTGGAAAATATTCCACGTGCATTTAAGAAGAATAAATACTTTGCTGTTGTTGGGTGGAGTGTCATATAGATGTCCGGTTGGTTTATAGCGTTGTCCCAGTCTTCCGTCTCCTTGCTGGTCTTCTGCCTGCTTGTTCTATTGACTATGAAAAGTGAGAGTCTGGAAATCTCCAGCTGTTACTGTTGACTGTCCATGTCTTTCTGGTCTGCCAGTTTTTGCTGAGTCTCTTGTAGGTAGCATATAGTTGAATCATAATTTTTTAAAAACCAATTCTGCTAATCTCTGCCTTTTAATTGGAGAGTCTAATCCATGTACATTTAAAGTAATTACTGATAAGACTTCTGACATTTTGCTGTTTTTATATGCCGTAAATCTGTTTTGTTTCTCAGTTCCTCTATTACTGCCTTCTTTTGTGAAGAAGGCAGTGATAGAGTATTTAAATACAGTAAATTAGTATTTAGAAAATATCTAAATACTTAGATATTTTCTAGTGTTCAATTTAAATTCCCTTGTTGTTTCTTTGACTATATGTTTGAGCTTTTATTTTTTTTTAAATGATTGGTGTGGGGATTACAGTTAACGTCTTAACTAAAACAACCTCAGTTGGATGAATAGTAAGGGAATCTCAGTAGTTTACAAAGACTTTGCTCCAACATAGCCATCTCCTCCCCCTCCTTTGTGCTACAAATTACATACAAATCACATCTTTATACATGCTAAGCCCTTCAATACAGTTTTATAAGTATTGCTTTATGCAGTTGTCTTTTAAATAAGACAGAGGAGTTAAAAACAAAAATAACATACTTTCTTTTATGTTTACCTATATACTTACCTTTAGCAGTGTTTTTTATTTCTTCATGTGGATTCAAGTTACTATTTAGTGACCTTCAATTTAGCCTGAAGGACTCTTTAGTATTTCTTGAAGGGCAGATATGCTAGCAATAAATTATCTGTTTTAGTTTATCTAGAAATGTCCTGATTTCTCCTTTATTTTTTGAGGAGTATTTTCATCAGTTATAGAATTTTCGTTGATAGTCTTTTTTTTCCCCAGCACTTTGAATATGTCATCCCACTGCCTTCTGGCCTCCATAGTTTCTGATGAGAAGTCAACTCTTAATCCTACTGAGGGTCCCTCCTGTGGATTGAATTGATTTCTCTCACTACTTTCAAGATTCTCTGTCTTTCACTTTTGACAATTAGATTATGATCCATCAAGGTATGGATCTCTTTGAATTTATCCTACTTGTAGCTGATTGAGCTTCTTGGATATAGATTAATATTTTTTATCAAATTTGGATAACTTTCAGCCATTATTTCTTCTAATATTTTCTCTGCCCCTTTCCCTCTCTCTTTCTAGGACTTCCACGATGCATGTGTTGGTACACTTCATAGCATCCAACAGGTCTCTCCATTAATTTTTCTTCACTGTTTTTTCTTTCTGTTCCTTAAATTAGACCATCTTAATTGACCTATCTTCAAGTTTGCTGATTCTTTCTTCTCTCAACTCAAATTCAGTTATTGTACCTTTCAACTACAGAATTTCCATTTTGTGTTTTTTTAAAAAATAATAATAATTTCTCTCCCTTTATTGATATTCTCTATTTGGTGAGATACCATTCTTGTACTGTCATTAATTCTTTTTTTTGTCATTCTTTAGACATGATTTCCTTTAGTTATTTGAACATAATTTATAAAAGCTGATTTTAAGTCTCTGTCAATGTATTAGTAGGGGTTCTCCAGGGAAGCAGAACCAATAGAAGATAGATGGATGGACAGATACATAGATCTTAAGGAATTGGTTTCCATGATTATAGAGGCCAGCAAATCCAAAATTGAAGGTTAGGCCAGCAGGCTGGAGACACAGGGAAGAGTTGATGCTGCATTTTGAGTCTGAAGGCAGTCTGCTGGCAGAATTCCCTCCTCACTGGGGGATGTCAGTCTTTTTCTGTTAAGGCCTTCAGCTGATTAGATGAGGCCCATCCATATTATGGGGGGATGGTAATCTGCTTTACTCAAATTGTAGTGATTTAAACATTAATCTCATCTTTAAAAAACCCTCATAGAAACATGTAGAAGAATATTTGACTAAATTTCTGGGTATCGTGGCCTAGCCAAGTTGACACATAAAATTAACCATCTTTCTTCCCCTTTCTCTCTCCTTCTAGGACTCCTTTTATGCATATGTTGGAACATTTGGTTGCATCCTACAGTTCTCTGAAACTCTGTTCATTTTCCTTCATTACTTTTTTTTCTGTTCCTCAAATTTGATAATCTCAATTGACCTCTCTCCAAGTTTGCTGATTCTTTCTTCTGCCCACTCAAATTCAGTTATTGTAATTTCAAGTACTGAATTTCCATTTTCTTTTTAAAATAATTTCTCTCTTTACTGGTATTCTCTATTTGGTGAGACACCATTCTCTTACTGTCATATTAATTTTTAGACATAATTTCATTTAGTTCTTTAAACATGACTTGTCAAAGCTGACTTAAGTCTTTGTCTAGTATGTTTAACACTGGGCTTCCTCAGAGACAGTATCTATTGGTTGCTTTTTTTTTTCCTGTCTGTGTGTCATCCTTTCCGTTTCTTTACATATCTCCTAATTCTCTGTTCAAAAGTACACGTTTTAAATAATATAATGTGGTGACTCTGGAAATCAGTTTCCCATTCCCCAAATTTTATTTTTTTGTTTGTTTGTTTGTTGGTTGGTTGCTGCTGCTGCTCTGTGTTTAGTGACTTTCCTGAACTAATTCTGTAAAGTCTTGAGTTCCCTGTTGTGTGTGGGCAGTGAAGTCTCTGTGCTGTTAGCCTGGTGCTCAGCTGATTGATTGGACAGAGGTTTCCTTAAAATCCTTGACCCGATAAGTCTTCCACCCTGTGCCCAAAGGCTCTTCAATACTCTCGCAGGTTACAGCTCTGCCTTAGCCTTCACTTCCTGCTTCCACAAGGCCTCAAGGTTAGCCAAAAGTGAGGAAATAGGATGTTCTCAGTTACTTCCTGGATGTGCCCACAGACCTTCACATGTGCACGGCCTTCTATATCCCAAAGAATATGTCAGCGTTTAGGAGTACCCATGGGCATCTTATTCCCCAGATTTTCATTTTAAATTTCGTGGCCAAGCTTGTTTGCCCCTACTGGTGTCACCGCCTCAGGCAGCTGTGATATTAAACAGTTGTCACTGATTGTTTTTGACAAACCTTCTGGGAAGAGGGCTTTTCCCACTGAAGGAACTGCAAGTCAGGTCAAATAATTACAAGCCCTACAAATGGAGCTTTTCCTGGGAGCTGCCCAACAGGTCAAATGGTGACGGTCCCTCAGAGACAGGAGGGCATCTGAGGAGCTCCACACCCAGTCCACCCCTCTGGTGGCTGCTAGTTTTCAAGGCTAACATGTAGCTGACAGAGAGGAATGGAAATATGGAAACTTAAAATGACAAAATCTCACTGTCTGTACTGAGATTCAGCTATTTTTCTTGAATTGGATTGTCACAAGGCTTGTTTGATTTCCAGAGTTCTGAAAAAGTTGATTTTGACAGGCTTTTTTTCCTCCAGTGTTGTCATTGCTCTTATGGAGGAGATTTTTGGAGGCCCTTACTGTGTTCTTCTGGAAGTCCCACCTCGCTTTCCATTCACATTAATTCACTCTACTTTATCTTCTCCATGTCTCAGAGGTTCTGATCTGTGATGTGATCATTCTCTCTTTAGTAGGCCTACTTTAAATTTGTCACTATTCCCCCCTTTTCTCATTTTTTTGGATTTTGACCGGAAGGTAAATGGCTCTGGCTGCCCTTTTAACTTGGCATCCTGCATCATATTTTCCAAAGTATGTCCATGAATATCATTCTCGCTTCCTGGGAAAATGGAGAAAGGTCTGCTTTTTTAAAAAACTTTTTTTCTGTGTGTGAAATATAACAAAAAGATGCCAAAAACATATTTACTGCTTTGAGTTATCATAAAGCAAATACCCATATAGCCAACACCCAGGTCAAGAAATAGTTATCGCCAGCACCCCTTGGAGGCCTCACATGCTCCACACAGTGACTGACTGCTCACACTGTGGTTTTGTGTTCCTGTTTTTCTGAACTTTATATAAATGGAATCATACAAATTGAGTATGTAGCTGGATTTTGTTAATTCTCGTTGCTATATCTAAGCAGTTCTCAGTGGGGCTGATTTTGCACCCCAGGGAACATTTGGCCGTGCTCAGAAACGTTGCTGGTTATCACAGCTTCAGGTTGGGGGTGGGAGGTCCTACGGGCCTTAGTAGGTTAAGGGCAACTGTGCTGCTGAACACCTGCAATGTACAGGACTACTGACGCAGCAGACTCATCGGGCCAAATGTCAGCAGTACCGAGGCTGAGAAACCCTGCTGTATCTACCACAATTTATTTGTCCTTTTTTCAAGAAAATGACATTTGTTTCTAGTTTTTTACTATTATAAGTAATTCATGTATGCCTGTGTTTGTTTGTAAGTGATGATCTGTGCCCAGAAGTGGGGTTGTCGGGTCTGTGCCATTTCACTACCCACCAGAAGAGGAACTCAAAGCTCCAGCTCTGGGTGTGGCAAGCACCCCCAGCCCTGTGTTCCTTTGCTGCCCCTCACTGCATATTGGGTTTCTTCCCTGCTGGTTTCAGTCTCTCATTCTGTTTTCCAACAAATAAAACCTGAGCCAATTCTTTCCACCATCCTGTGCGCCTGTTGTTAAGTCCTCCAGCATAAAGAAGAAGAAAGTGTATCTGGGAGCGGTGTTCCCCACTCCCTCGCCTCTGTTAGGGAGGAGGCAGACGGACTGTTGGGAGCCCACACAGCACAGGAGCCCGCATGCTGAGTTGGCTCACGTGAAGGACTTGCCTCCTGCCAAGGTCATCAGCTCGCACTCAACCATCCAGTCACCACTTGGGCACTGAGCCCCCTCGATGGAGATCCTGTCTTCCTGCCATCTTAGTTTGGGATTGGACACTGTGAGGTCACCTGTCCAGCCCCGACCTCCAGGCTCCCTGCAGCCTGGGAATGTTCACTCCTCCTTGGCTGCTTTCCATGAAAACCCCTCACCTGCTTCCAGGTTGCAGAGTCTGCCATCAGCTTCTCTCCTGTGAGTTGGAAAAAGCCCCTCATTTCTTTCCTCTCTCCATCCAAGCTGGGGGGTCACGGTTCCCTGAAAGAAGGACCCTGTGTCTGAGCGGGCGCACTGGCCCATGCCACCTGGGGACCAGGCATTGGTCTCGAGTTTGTTTTGATGCTAACGAGGTTCTGAGAGCCTCTGAAGGTCCAGGGATCAGCAAGTGTCTGCAGAGGCCTTGAACTACAGGTGGTGGACCCTTTCGCAGGCGAGAAGTCAACACCTCTTTGCCAGAGCCAGGACCCCAGTCAGCAGTCGGGGAGGCACCAGGTGCATGGAGCAGGGGCCCGTCACAGGACCCCAGTACCTGGGGCAAAGTGCTGCCTCTTCTAGCTCAAGCCAGACCCTCCTGATGGCAGCCTGGCGCCCACACCTACAGTCACAGGCCTCAGGGACTGTCAGCAGTGTCTCCAGACCAGCTGCACTTCTGGACTCAAGGATGTTCTGAGAAACTCCTGTACTGACTCCTCAAGTCCAGACAGAGATGAAAACTAGGAGCAGAACCATAGACAGAGCCTTTGTTCTGAGAATTTACTTACGAGTGGTGCTCACCTCCACGGAGTGCAGACCAGGGGTCTGTGTTGTGTCTCTTGTGGCAGAAGTTGTCTGATGGGGCAGCACAGTGTGCACAGACCCTGAAAAGGGACATTGTGACAACATCCTGGTACCGACTGCTTGCAGCTGCAGGACCATGAGCTACAACAGACGGTAGAGGTGAGAGGGGCCTCTGAGCTGTCCGCACCTAAGTGCACGGTGCATGGGCGCCCCTGGGGCATGCGTGCTGTGCAGACGGCCCACACACATGGGCCCGGGAGTCCGAGATCCCTGCTGTTGTGGCCTGAAGACTCTCCATGCGAACGAGTGCAGGTTGGCGTATGTTGTTGAAAAAAGCAGCAGGGCTACCATGATCAGAGTTCTGTGATTAGGAAAACCACCGACTCATGCCCAGAAAACACACTGGAGCTCCAGCTCCACACGAGCACCAGCCTGGAGGGAATTCGCACAGAGGACAATGTCAGGAGGGGGGGGTGCCGTTGCTCCAGCTCCCAGGCATGGACCCAGCGAGGGGCCACACCAGGTGCTTTGGGGACACTGAAGCCCTGCCCATGGTCCAACCCGAGAGAGCCCAGGCCAGGCCGAGGAGCCTCACCCACACCCGAGGAGGAAAGGGTCACAGACCACCTCAGGCTGCTCTGCAGGGGACGTGGCACCAGGAATCGTGCTCAGGGACACTAGTGGCACACAGCTGGGCTCAGTCCTCTGTGCGGGGTCATTTTTGTAGCTCCCACTGCGCCCGCCAGGTGCAGGAAGCACAGAGAACAGGGTGCAGTGTCCCAGGATGTGAGTGAAGACAAGGTCTACCCCAGCCCTCGCTGCCTGGGCCTGTCGTCTCCATGTACCATGCATCCTCCAGTGCCCTGGCTGTCAGGGGAGCTGACTCTGCAGGAGCCAGACACTGGAACAGAAGTTGTGTATGGGACGGGGTGAGCACGGTCTCGTTGGGGAAAAAGCCACCTTGGGAGCCCTTGCTCAGAAGACAGTCCCCATGCGCTGTCTGCCACACCACGCAGCCACCATGCTGGTTCTCGACTCATCCCTACAGTGTGCAACCGCCCCCTTGGCTCAGGGCAAGGCCCGGCCCCTGCTGGGATGTGCTGGGCTCAAACCTCTAATTCTTGGGTTCCCAAAGTGGGGACACTGCACCTGCTGCAGCCTCACTGGGGAATCTGTTGGAAATGCAGACTCTTGGCTCCACCCCGGGGCCTGCCCGCTCCAAGTGGAAGCTCAGGGTGGCGGCCTGCTCTCTCAGAGCAGAGAGCCTGGCCTTCCTGAGCCAGTCACCTGGGAGCAGGCAGAGAGCTGGGAAGCGAGAGCTGACCGGACCCAGACATTGCTCTCTCCAAGGCTGTGCGGCCCTGGGGACCTGCTGCTCCAGAGGGAAGTGACTCTCTCCTGTTTCCTTCCTACTTCAGACAGGCTCCTCAAGACAGACGACTCCAGGCATCCTGTTGGGTTCTGGCAGCCAGGGGCTGGTCCTCGCCATGTCCCCACGACCTCAGCATTTTGCAGGAGCTGCTGGCTCTGCCACGTGGCATCTGCCTGGGGCATGAAGACATGGAGAACACAGGGAGCCAGCCCTCACCCTCACCTGCCAGTGCCTCCCGTCTCAAGCTGAACAGCTCCTGGGGCAGCAGGGGTTGGCCCCTTGGGTCCCAGAAAGGGCAGGAAAATATAATTTGTTCCAAAATTAAAAGCTAATAATTTGGGAGGAAAAATGTTGAGGACATTGGAGTTTTCAGTGGAGCGAGCCCTTACCTCATAGGTAAGGGGCATGTTGGCCCCTGCCGGGGAGGGGACTGTCATGTACAAAGAGCATTTAATTAATTTATTTATTTCTTTACACATAACTGAAGTGATGTTACAGTACATAAGTTATTTACAACTGTGCAGTAATGTGTTGCAAAATAAATTATCTAGAAGGCAGCAAAAGTACATTGTGAATGTGTATAAAACTGTACAGCGTTTACGGGAACACTTTTTATATGATTATTGGCTCTGTAGTGTTTCAAGTTATGTTCTCAGAAAGAGAAACAAAATGCCCAAGATTAAAGGAAAAAATATACAAACCACGTGGATTTGACTCCAATAAAAACACAACTGGAGAGTCCTGGCTCTGTGTCCCTCTGTGACAGGCGGGCGGGTGGCGCAGCCAAGCCTCGCTCGGCACAGCGTCCCAGCCCCGGGCTGAGGCGTGTGGCCATTGGCAGCTCGGTGGCAACAGGACAGCAGCCCGGATGGTGCTCCCCCTGCCCTCCAACCTGGAGGTCACTGTTTCTGAGAGGTGGAAACCTTAATTTTATTTCCTTTAGTTGATCAGAATGGAAGAAGAAATTTTAAAAACTGCACTCCATTCTGCAGCTTCTGAAATGCCCGTGCAGCTGGCTGGAAAACAGACCACAAGGCCGCCATGTCCGTGTCCCCGAAGTCTCCTCATCCTCCCACAGCAGCTGGTATAAAAGGGCCGTGCTCCAGGGGGCAAAGTGCAGGGTTTCTCCCTGGGTGTCCCCACCTGAGGGACAAGGTCTCCTTCCACTGCTTGGACTTGGCAGCAGCGCTGGGCAGACATGTGTGGCCCTCGCCTGTGTCCTGTGCGGCCATCCCACAGCGTGTCAGGCTGGCAGAAGCACGAAGTCATCGTTGACGTCAACCATGGGCACGTAGAAGGAGGGCACCTCATTCACACATAGGGACTTGTGCCCGGCAGGGTCCAGCTCCTGGACCTTCAGCTGCCACTCCATCCTCTGCACAGCATTGAGGGCCGCAGCCTCATGCTGCTGTCGCATCAGGAGACACGTCTGCAGAGAACACACAGCAGGTGAGGAGAGCAGAGGCAAGACCCCAGCCCACCCCCCAGCTGCCCGAGCAAGAGGACTGGGCCCCCATCACTGCTCTCCTTGCTAAGACCCCACTGGGAGGACAGGGTCAGGGGACCCGGGTTGAGCTCTGGCTGCTGGACAGCCTGTCCGTGGTAGTCTGTGCCTCTGCATGGCCCCCAACACCGTCCTGCAGGTGCCTGACTGCCCCCGGCCTCTTCACATTTGAGTCTATCCTGCCCTGGGAGTGGTCTTGCCCAGCAGTGGTGCTGACCACACAGGGGTCTGTCCCTGCCCTGTGCCCATTCCGTGGACATCACCATAATGTCTAATTAGAATTTGTAACCTCTTTGCTTTTTCATTTTCGTTTTACAATTATCTTATTTATGGCTGGTGATGTTGGTTTCATTTGCATTTATAGTAGAAATTATGCCTTTTAATTTGTGTGTCTGTGTGTGAGGAAGATGAGCCCTGAGCTAACATCCATGCCAATCCTCCTCTTTTTGCTGAGGAAGACCAGCCCTGGGCTAACATCCATGCCCATCTTCCTCTACTTGATATGGGATGCCACCACAGCATGGCTGGACAAGTGGTGTGTCGGTGCGCGCCCAGGATCCGAACCTGCAAACCCTGGGCCACCACAGTGGAGCACGTGCACTGACTACGCCACCAGGCCAACCCCCATGCCTTTTAATTTTTGAAGAGTTATCTAGGGTTTAGTACTCAAGTGTTCAGTATTTGTGGGTATACTGTTAATAGGCACTAAATAGTAGTGAACAGTTAGACTATTTAAGCCTTTCATATTAAGTAGACAGCAAGTTGAAAACTGAATGACGACTCTAACCAGATTACCAAAATGGGACACAGCCAGATGTGGCACATGGATCCAGGTGGGACACGTTTTGGGAACTAAGGGGGAGATGTGAACATGGCCGGGCAGTGGACGTATGAACACTGTCGTATTAACAAAGTGTGACAGTGTTAAGTGACTGTGCTGGAAAATTATCTTCTTTTCTTAGATATGCACACAAATACTGAGGGTATATATCAGTGTCTAATTTGCTTTGAAACAATTCAGCTTAAAAAAAAGAGGGGGAGATACATATCCTCCTCCTTCTTCAGTCTTCTGGAAATAACCACCATGGGCTGCAGCGTGGCAGCCACGTCTCCAGCCCTCACAGCACATCTGTGCGTGACCATATGTGAGCCTCGGGGAGACTCACAGACACTCTCGCTAGTCGGGCTGTATTTACCTAATTCAAAATATTATACAGTATTTCAATCTTTGGATGCTCCCATGCTCCAATAAATTACTGACAGGCTTCTGCGTTTCCATTTGATAGGGTTGTTCCAATGAACATTTTTGTACGGATCCCTGAGTTCTGAATAACTAAAGTGAGACTGCCAGGTTAGGTGGCCAAAACACTGTGAAATTTGATAGCTCCTGTCTGCTGACCATGCAGAACGACCCAGTGACGTGGTTCCAGGACTGCAGGGACAGGCGAGGGAGGCTGTCAGTCTGTCTTAAATAGAATCTCGTTACCTCGAGGTTCTGAAACGAGTGGTCATCTTTTCATGAAGGTGTGGCCACTTCATTTCCTTCCTGCAATGACTCCTAATACACTTCATTAATTTCTTTTTCTATCCACCTTTTTTCTTAATAGTTTGTAAGTTCTTTACACAATAGAAATTAATCTTATGTGGCATTTTTAATGTACAGAGTCTAACTTTAATGTCATCAAATACTATTTTTTTTTTATAGGCAAGTCTTCCTGTGGCCGCTTCAAGCCTGGCTGGTGGGCGGAGAGCGACGGTGTGCCATGCACCCATCATGGTGGACTCTGTTAGACACACACCCGCACTGTGACCAGACCCGGAGCCTGGAAATGCCACGTGGGCTTGTCATTCTCTGCCCTGGGCTTTCTGTCCACCCGTGCTGACACCTCCCTCTGTGCACGGCTGTGGCAGCATGATCACGGGTCACTAGGGATGGTCTAAGGGACGCAGACGTAGCTGGAAACACCATATTACTCTCCAAGAACAGGGCTGGCGTGGGGAGTCCTGGATCACCCCCATCAGCTCTCCAGCTCCCAGCAGGAAGGGCAGCAGGCACAGCCCACGTGGCCCTGCCTTGTGGAGCTTCCTGGGGCAGGGGGTTGCTGGTGTGTGTGTGTAAATCCTGTAACTGGCATGTTCTTGGTGGTAAGGTTTTCGGTTGGTTCTCCTGGGTTACCCCACGTGCAACCCTAGCAACTGCAGGTGAGGATTTGCTTCTTACTTGCTAATCTTTCTACCTCCCACCCATCCTCTGCCTGCTGCACTGGTCAGCATGTCCAGAGCAGTGGTGATGGGTATGTGCTGTGACCTTTGAGGAGGGCTCAAGGTGGGGTCCCACAGAGGTCTGACCGCCAGCTGGTGACAGGAGCTGCTCCCCGCACACCTGGACAGGAGGGAAGACACTCTAAGGAAGCAACATGGGGGCAGGCAGACCTCGGACCCCAGAAAGTGTCAGCTGCGTTCAGAGAGCGTCTGAAACTGTCACCTTCAAACCCGGCCCGGCAGCGGCCTCCCCCGCCCCAGAAGACTCCTGGGGAATCCCAGCCCAGCAGCAGCTCGGGGAGCAGGGCACACTCACCTTCATGCGGTCGTACTTGTCGTCCACATCCTGGAGCCAGGAGATGAACTGGCGGGCGTTGAACCGATCCCGCACTGACTTGTTCTCGTCTCCCTGGAGGAGAAACAGATGTGGACATTGGCCAGGGAAGAGCAAGGGCGCTTGGCGGAGGCAAACCTGCGTGAGCTGCAGGCCCTCCTTTCCTATGTGAAGAATGGAAGCTGCAGCCTTATCCCAAGTCCACGCACTGCACATGTGCTCAGGGCCTGACGCGAATGACCACCCCCATCCCAAATCGCTTTCATAGTGCACCCAAGGAAGCCATGGAGCCGTCCCAGACACAGCGTCCCCACAATGTCTGTGGTGCAGCTGCCCCAGGGGTGACTCAGGACCCCCCACGAGGGCATCCTACATGTCTGTAGGAGACAGAGATGGGGCCCCTCAGACTCTGGCCTCCGTTTCCTTTGTAGGCCACAGAGGTGCACAGTAGAGTTGCCAATGGCATCTGTTTTAATTTCTTCTGTTTGTAAAAACTGAAAGTAATTTTTTTCTTTGAAAAGGACATCCGAGAGGCCTGAGGTGGCCGGGGCCCAGCCCCTGGTTTCACTCTGCAGGGAGTGCTAACTTGACATCACCATCCTCACGAACGGCAGTATCTGTGTGCGATGGACTATGGTTTACCAACGGGGATGGAGAGGGAAGACACGAAGCAGGTGGTTGTCACTGCCTCCTGCCATCTGGGTTTGCTGGGTCTCCCCGGGGTCTGGGCAGCTCTCACACCGAGAAGGAAAACACAGCAGAGTCTCTCTCATCACAGCCACAAAGGACCGCCTGGAGGGCTGAGCGTGGGCCCCACAGCAAATGTATTTGAGGAGAAGAGGCTGCAGCCTGAGACTCCTCTCTCACATTCAGAAGCAACCCAGGAAATCCCTTCAAGATTATCACATTCCTTTTCTTTTTTCTTTTAGATACAAAAAGCAAAACTTCCAGACATCCAATCCCTCAAGTAATCATTCAGTTCCCAACCAAACCTTTTGTTTTGTGGCTTGTTAACAAATGTTTTGCTTTAGAAAAAAACTAGTCATTATGCATCGTATGTTAAATGAACAAAGTTTTAAAAGTATATCCTTGAAGATCACATGTGAGTGGGAAAATCTTTAATGTACTAATAAAAAAAAGTTTTTAACTAAAAACCACTGAACCACTGTGTCACCACACAGCCAGCCCAGGAATGCAGCTCAGAACCCCAGGGGTCCACATGATCCCCCATGAGCCTGCGCTGCAGCGGGAGCTCACACTGGCCAGGGGGTCACGAGGAGGCATCTGTCAGGATGGACTTGGCCCCCAGCAGGACAGGCCCAAGGGAACAATGGTGTTTGGACAAGTCCATGTGAGCAGGGGTGCGGGGCAGAGGGCAGGCCCAGAATGACACACTCTGGGTTGTTATCAAAAAGTCTCAGTGGTTGCTGGGAGAGAATCAATCAGGGAGTAAAGCCTGGGGAGACAGCCTCAGGTGGCCAGGCCCCAGCACAGTGGGCAACAGGAGGTGGGAGAAGCAGTGGGCTCAGGATGGAGGATGCGGGACGCATACGTGACAGGCTGGGAGGCAGCTGGGAATGGGCAGCCGGAGGGGCCCCTTAATGGTGTGGGAGCAGTCCTGCACTACAGCGAGCAGAGAGGTGGGGAGACCCACGGGCTGGGGGTGCCCACACGTTTACTGACAGGCCACGTGGGGTGGAGGGAAGCACAGGGTTTGACCATGTGAGACAAATCTAACCCTGAGCTGGACAGAGGCAGAATGACCAACAGTAGTGGACAAAGCAGGGCCGCTCTGGAGGATGGTCGGAGCAAACCACGTGTTTAAATGGACGGGCAGTGCTCTGGACCCTGCTGCCCAGCCTGGCCCAGACCTGTGGGTCCATTCTAACAGGACCCCAGTGCCTGCGAGCATCGATGGGGAAAGCACTACTGTGCTGAGCAGCCCCAGGCTCCTACAGCTCTTGGTCCTTGGCTGCCCTGCCTTGCTGCCACTGTCACCTGGCTGGCGCAAGGCCACCACTGTCCCCAGCATGACTGCCTCCTATGGGGCCTTTGCTGTGGAAGGCCCTTGATGCAGCAGCTCTGGGTTGCAGACTGAGCTGGGATCCACACACCCTAATCATGGGCATGTTTTGGAAGAAAATTTAAATAACTCAATGTGAGACTCACTGAGGCCCAGCCCAGTGACCTGAGAGCTTGTACCTGGGAGACCGTGGAACGGGGCCTCACAGAGCCACATGGCATCTTGTGATACCAGCATTAAATGCACTGTTGTCTCATCATCCCCGCTTTCCCCGTCCCTGGGGCAAACTAGCGAATCTCTGGGCCCTGCCACATGCCCACGTAACCAGGCTGGGGTCTGTGGGACGTGGGTGTCTCCTGCTCGCTGCCTGGTACACAGCCACAGCCTGGAAGGCCCCAGCTCTTCTTGGGAAATGGGCAAGTGAGTGCCCAGCCTGGGTGGCCACCAACCTGGCTTTCCAGCGGCATGTTATAGACCTCGGAGTCCAGCAACATGGTGCAGGCGCTGAATGGCACCGCCTGGTTCGCAATGGTCCTCGCCGCCCGGCAGTGAACCCGCAGGATCTCTTGTTCACAGGAGACGATCAGCTTTTCCTGTGGGAGAGAAGCTGGATGAGCCAAGACTAACAAGGGCCAGAGGCCCCCTGGGCTGGCCCAGGCACCCCACACCCGGGACTCCTCTTACCCGCTCGATGCTGTGCTGGAGACGCAGCTTCCCCCTCACAGCCTCCTGCTGCTTGAACAGCTCTTTCAGGGGCTCCGCCAGCGAGGGAGGGGGTGCGATCTGCAGTCACAGAGGGTGAGAGGGAGGGATCAGCTGGGGCCATGAACCTGCACCAAGAACCCAATGGACCCAGCAAGCCCACTTGGAGGCGTCTGCCCTGAAGACACACCTCTGGTCACACGAAAACAGAGATGCACCGAATACTCCCTGGAAACAACTAGATGCTTGAACACAAGGGAGCAGGTTAATGAACTATGGCATGCCTGCCCCGCACCCCCAAGAGGAGCAGTACACGGTGGTGAAAAAGAATGAGGGGAGTGAGTTCCAGAGATGGTGTGAAGGGAAAAGCAAAGTGCAGAGTGTGTCCACACTGCTACCCTTCGTGCAAGAAAGGAGACAATATGTACACAGGGCTGTCTGTGCAGAAGAAACATGAGAGAGAAGGCAGGAACGAGAGGGGGGGCCGGGAGAGGAGAGGGCGAGGGCTGAGCTTCCTTCATCTACAGTGAGGTTTCACACACCCGCAAACAATCCATTAAACCAGCTGGGATTTGGTTGCCAAGATGGAACATGAATGTGACCAGTGAGGCTGACTCACTCACCAGGGAGTCAGCGAGGAGTAGAGGGCTCCCTAAGTCACTGGGGAAAGACAGCGTGGGAGGAGACCAGAGGAAGCAGCACAAATGCCATCCTCTAAGCAGAAAAGGCACTTCTCATGGGGGGCAGCACTTCCGACCTAGATCGCGTGCTCTGGAAGTGAGGAGGTCAGTAACTACATTGCAGAGAAGCAGCACAGGGTCTCTTGCACGCAGAAGGAAGGTGCAATACAGGATGAAGTCAGGGTTTCCACCGCAGACCCGACTGGAGGGATGCAGAGTAGCACACGCACGCCCTGGCCCTGTCCACCAAGGGCCGGGTGCTGTGTCACCCAGGACATTGAGCACACTCTGCGCCTAGGACTTGGTTTCTCAACACCTTTGCCACCAGAAGGGACCACGTGGTTGATGACAGGGCTGAGGCAGGAACAGTACAAGATGAGCTGGGATGTCTTGTGGTGCCAGAAAGTGACAGTGTGCTCAAAAGAGATGGGGCAACCTGCAGGAGCGCCTATGGCCGAGGCTGGAACAATGTGCACACAAAATAAATGATGGTAACTCATGTTGGATCACAACCCACAGGTTGCAGGGGCAGCTCCTCATCTAGGAGAATTCCAGTCACTAAACAGAGGAGGAGCGGGAGATGGAGAATTGGCATTAGGCCAAACCACAGGAGTAACTTGCAGACAAGATCCACTGCAGAGACTGAAGTTAGAGGGCACAAGCTTGAGGAGAACAGGACTGACAGTCTCAAAGTATCTCCCCAAGATACTGACCAACCATGAAGGGAAAGACAGGACTGCACAGGGAGCCGCCAGGGGACCTGAGCTGACACCGTCAGGACTCCTGACACCAGGGACACGACATGAAGCATCAAGGCCTTGCATCACATCTGTGGGTTCTCGCCAAAAAGTGTAACTTCAGTCCAGTCATGGACATCAGACCAAACACCTCATCAACATGCTTAAAAAGTGTCAGGGGGCCGGCCCGGTGGCGCAAGCGGTTGGGTGCACGCGCTCCGCTGCAGCAGCCCGGGGTTCGCTGGTTCGGATCCCGGGCGCGCACCGACGCACTGCTTGGCAAGCCATGCTGTGGCGGCGTCCCATATAAAGTGGAGGAAGATGGGCACGGATGTTAGCCCAGGGCCGTCTTCCTCAGCAAAAAAAAAAAAAAAAAAAAAAAAAGAGGAGGATTGGCGGATGTTAGCACAGGGCTGATCGCCTCACAAAAAAAAAAAAAAAAAGTGTCAGGTCACAGAGACAAGGCAGGTGATCCTGTGCTTTCAACTTTCCTGTCTAAAATCGGCTCAAAATAAGAAATTAAAAAGTCTAGCCAAGTCTCTCCAGTTGCACACCCCTCCCACTGCACCCTGCTCTGTCCTCTGCCTTGATGGGCCCAGCCCCGTGGGTCCCCTGCACTTCTCTTGTCTGACTCTACCTGGGCACCTGGAAGGGGTACGTCTAGGCATGTTTCTTGTTTTGCAATGGGTATTTCTCAGGCCCCACGCCTCTGCCTAGTGAGAAACCCAGGAACACCTGACCTCTGCCGGCCCTCACCTGACAGCCTGGCTGTTCAATTATACGGAGCCAGGAAGTAAAACGGAGCTCTCTTCCAGAAAAGCCTGAGTCCCAGCAGAAGAGAAGAGAGTAGGAGATGCAGGAACTACTGACAGGTGAACTCTGGGGGGCAGGAGGAGTGACCTCTATTGGTCTCTTTTCTCTACTTGCCAAATTTTCTACGGTGCTCACGGTACTCTGTTGTGTTTCGATAACTAAAATTTAAACAAAAAAGTCTCACTGAACAGAAATCTTAGACCGGATTTTTCTGAATCTAGTGACCCAGATGAGGCCAGGCAGCTGGACCCTCCCAGGCCAGATGAGCACAGGGTTGCCTTGGTCTCCCCTCCCCAGGACAGCTCGAGGTGAGGGCACCAGGAGAAGGGAGTGATGCTGGTGACATTGTTCTGGGTTCAAAGCTAGCCGTGCTCAAGGACAAAGCATGGGCTGGGCTGGGCGAAGAGGGTGGTGGCACAGGCAGTGGTCCCCTGACGCCTCGCCCTTTGAATCTGGTGCTCAAGGCCACTCGTCCTTGTTCAGAAGATGCTGAGTGTCCATCCCAGGTTCTGCCTGGGGGAGCCAGCACGGGACGACTCTCAGAACACCGAGGTCTGACAGCAGAGTACACATATCCCACGAGGCCCTCCTTCAGGACCGAAGTGCCCTCGAGACTGGCTGTGTGGGCTGTGTGCCCAGGCCTTCCCCAGGTGACCAGCATTCACTCAACTGCCATGACTGAGGCCCATTCTGGGCCAAATGGACAAAACCAACCAAAGTTGTGGCTTTTCTTCACAGGGCTGGGATGGTCAAGAACACAAAGCAGCTCAAGGGCACACAGTGTGAACAGGTGACGCCTCGGGAGCGCCACGGGCCAGGGTCCTCGGAGCCAGAGGAGGCAGGGCAGGCCACACCCTGGCTGTGCTCTACAAGAATCCCTGTGCCTGCTATGCTGAGAACAGACCCCTATGGGTAAGGAGGAAGCAGGAGCTAACCCGGGGGAGAGTGGAGCCAGGGAAGCAGTATGTGAAAGATGTGCTGCCCGCAGAGCCCCGTTCAGCAGAGTCTGCTGCCCAGCCCAGACGTGGGCATGAGAGGGCGGAGGGCGGTGTGCACGGTGGGGTTTGGACATGTTACCTCTGCACATATGCGGCCATTGGGTCCCAGGGGAGTGGGGCATGAAAAGAGAGGTGGAGTGGGGTGCTGGCTGAGAACAGTCCCACCAGGGGGAGAAGCTTGGAAGCCTGATGAAGGGTGAGCTTCCAGGAGGTGGGAAAGGTGCCAGGGCCACTGAAGAGTCACCTGGACACACCCTCACGGGCCAGGGCGGCCTTGGCACTCACCACAGGGATGTGCAGCTTGCTGAGCGGTTTGCCATCCAGGAGGTAGGAGCCCGTGTAGGTGACGTACTCGGCGTAGCACTGGGGCGCCTGCGGGGTGATGTAGCAAAGGATCTTCCGCTTCTCTTCGATTTTCTTCCTGATCTGCAAGTATTCAAAGTACGGGTTGGACCTGTCGCTGTGGTAGGGCTCGATGTCGTCCAGCTTGATGGCATCCACGATGGCGGCCAGGGTCTGCTGGATCACCTCCCGCGTCTGCTGTGTGGACGTGTTCATGTGCTGTTGCAGCTGCTGGCTGGAGCGCTGGAAGCGGCGTTTGCGCGGGTGCTGGGCCTGGGGGTCCTCCTCCTCCGAGCCACGGCCCTTCGCTCTGGGGGCAGGGGTGGGCTCCTTCTCAGAAGGGGGTGAGCTATGCTTGTTCTGGTTGGCCAGCATCTGAGCCCGGTTCCTGGTCATGCGCTGGGGGATCTCCTCCACCTTGGGGACCTTCGGGGCTTCGGCAGTGGGTTTGGGTTCTGGTTCTGGAGCTTCGGGCAGGACACTGCTCGGAGGCCCCTCAAGCCCGGCACTGTCGTGGGGGCCAGCCCCATCCGCCTGTGCCGAGCAGCCCACAGGGGCGTCAGGTGCACTGTGGGATGCAGCCGAGGGATCTTGGCCCTCGGCCTCCTCGTCAATACTCCCTGGTGGACGCTGCTCCGGGAGGGCCGGCACAGGTCCCAAGCTGGCATTGGAGTCCTCGGGAGCCCTCCCCTCCGACGCAGCCCCTGCTTCCACTGTGGCTTCCAGCATCACGTCCGGCTTCGGCTCCTCCAGGGGCTTGGGCTCGGCAGCGAGCCGGGGGTCCGCCTGGTCAGGAGGCAGCACGAGTTGCTCCTCAGCAGCTGATGCAGCAACATCCCCACTGTTCAGGACCACGGGGTCCCCTGCAGGAGTATTTTCTGGAGGAACAAGAGGACTCTCTTCTACAGGTTCTGTTTCGACGTCGGAAACATCCTTAGTTTGAAGAGGAAGCTCTGGCAGCGAGAAGGGTCCCAGATCTAATTCGTCCTCAGCGGGGGTGAAGGCATCAGGCCAGGGCACTGGCTCCACCTGGCCAAGGACAGACAGGTTGTGACCGTTTTCTAGGAAGTTATTTTCCAGGGGCCCAAGAGCGTCCACCTGAGCCACGGTGGTCACACATGCAGGCTCTGGGGGCACATCGGAGGGCGCTTCTGGAAGTGACTTGCAGTTACTGAAGAAAGACTCCAGCCTGGAGGGAGGGGCAAAAGGAGCTGGTTCTTCTGAAGTGGAGATGGCGGCCGGGATTGCTTCCACTGCAGCATCCTTGACTTCCTCGAGTTCTGGCTCAGTGACCGACAGAGGGTATGAGGCAGGGGACACTGGGTAAGGGGGCTCTGTGGCACCGAAGGGCCCCGGGGCAGCAGGGTGGAGGGACTCTGCAGGACAGAAATGTTTTGGGGACTCTGGGAATCTCTGTGGCGACTTTAGCAGAAGGTCTGACCCCATGGGCCAGCTGACAGGGTTTTCGGGGGTGGTCCCAATGAGGCTGGAAGAGAGATCCTGCTCCGAGGTAGCAGTGTGCGCCCACTCTACCGGCTCCTCCGTGATGACCGTGTTGAAGGGGCCCTCATCCAGGGGCTCCAGGTAGCTGGGCTCTGGGGGGATGATGGCAGCAGTGGCCTGCTGGTCCTCTGTGGCATCCAGGGGAATGCCCAAGTCAGGGGGAAGGGTTCCCTCCATGGATGGGGCCAACAGCTCATCTCTGTGTGAAGCGGGGGACTTTGCTTGTAAACCAGAGAAGGCGCCCTCTGGGGAAGGGGTGACATGCACTGCGGCTGCGGGCGGGCAGTGTAGACCGTCCGCTTTGGGGGAGGGGATGCCGTAGTCCGGGGAGTAATATCCCGGAGACAAGCACACAAACTTCTCAGCAGGACCCGGGGGCACAGGGGCCTTGTCCTCCAAGTGCTGTCCTGGTGAATCGTAACTGGACGCAGCGGGGACACTCTGCTGTCTGAATAGCTTGTCCCCAACGCTGAATTCTTCTTCAGGGGTCCTCCTGATATCAACGGAGACTGAACGATAAAGGTTTGTGCACACAGGCCTCGTGGGTGTCTGGCTAGGGGTTTCTGAAATTCCACTCGCTGCCCCGGAGAACCTGTCAAAAAAGGAGGGGGAACAGGCGCTGGCAGCTGTGCTGGAGATGGGCGGGGGGTCTGTGCAGTCGAACACGAGGTCGGGGTAGTCGTCAGTGCTGCAGGACGGAGTCCTGGGCGTGTGCATCGCCTCCTCGTAGCTGGGGCAGGACACCACCGACGCAGGAGCAGGGACCCCGGTGGGCCGGTTCTGATCAGGCCTGGGAGAAGCCGGCAAGACCTCTTTCATATGAGGTCCCGCCAACCAGTCTCTGGTGTCCACAGCTGGTCCCAGGTGGGGCTTATTCTCAGCAGCTGGAGGAGCAGGAGCTGCCTCCTTGAGCTTCTTGTCTTTAAGGGCAGGGTCCAGCCCCAGCGGCTTCTTTGGAGGGACATCCAGACTCTTCTTCCGCACGTCCTCAGCTGGCTTCACCCTCTCCTTGAGCTTAGGGTCTCCAGACCTGTGCCTCATCTTCTCCATCTGTTTCATTCTCTCCTTGTGCCGTTTGTGGCGCTCTTCAATCTCCAGGTCTTTCTGGGAGAGCATTCTCTCAAAGCTAGTCATCATCAGATCGCCATCTCCCAGAAGCTTCTCTCTGGGCCTGATGTCCTTCCTGCCCGGGTCTTTGGACGGTGGTAACTTCTCATTTCCATTGCTGAGCTTCACCGAGTCTCCCTTCTCCTTCTCTGGATTCTCCTTGAACTTCTCCTTCAGCTTGGTCTCACTGAGCTTCAGGCTCTCGTCCTTGGACCTCTCTCTAAGAGAACCTGGAGGGCTGTCCTTGTCTTTGGCTGCAGACCTGTGCTCATCCCGGGGATGTTTCGGGACACCGTCCCCATGCTTGTCCCTGTGTTTCTCCTTCTCCTCTCTCCACTTCTCCCGGTGCTTCTCTCTTCTCCTTCTCTCCTTTAGGACGTTGATGGTACCAGATCCATAAGGCTTCAGTTCCTTTTCTATTTTCTTGGAAGGTTCTCTTTCAGAATCATTTTTGTCTTTCTTTTCGGTAGAAAAAAATTCCATGGTTTTTTCTAATTCGTCTTCTATGTCAGCTTTCGTGTTGTAGGAAATACTGTAGGCGTCAGCATCCAGGAAATCCTTTTCACACTGGCTGGAGTCCCTCCTGCTGCCAGTCTCCTTATAATCCTCACCCTTGTCTTTCTTCTCGGACTTTTCCTTCTTGACTCTCTCCCGATCGTGGCTTTTCTTGGATGAGGAGGAGGAGTGCCTGTGCCTCTCCTTCTCCTTCAGCTTCTCCTGGGGGCAGCTGTCCTTGACCTTCTCCTCAGGGGGTTCTGGGGCAGCCGCGTCCAGGAGGGCACTGGGGCCCAGGTCCTGCCCGCGGTCAGTGAAGCTGTCGGAGGACACCTCGCTGGCTCTGTCGTGGGAGTCCTCCCTGCACTCCCGTAGCGCCTCCTCCTCCAGCTTCTCCAGCAGGCTCCTTTCCAGCTCAGCGCCTTTCGACACCTTCCTCTCCCGGCCGTGCTCCTTGTCTGGCCTCTCCCGGTGCCTGCTCTTGGCCTTGTCTTCAGCGCAGGGCTTCTTCTCCACCTTCTCAGGAGGCTTCTGTTTGTTTTTCTTTTCCTGAGTGGAGTCAACTGATGTCCGGTCTTTCCTGTCCTTGTATTTGTCTGTGGACTCTTTATCCTTCTTCTCTTTGTGCTTTTCAAAGGTCTTTTCTTTCTTGTCTTTCCCCCCTTCCATGGCTCCTTTGTCCTTTCTCTTTTCTTTGGGTTCTTTCTCTTTCGGCTTCTCCAAGTGCTGCCTGTCTGCCAAGTGCTTCCGGTGCCTGTCCGGGGGGTGAGGCTCCCTCCCCTCGTCTTTCTCCTGGAGCCCATCTGCCCGTTGCACTTCACTGGCCTCTCCGATTTTGAATCCGCTTGCCATATAATCATCTTTTTCATCTTCACTTTCATCTGTGAATATATCTGCGATATACCAGCTTTTCTCTTTACCCTTTTTTTCATCTTTTTTTTCAGAGAAGTCTTCTGAGATAACTCCAGAGAAACTCTTCTCCTTTTTTTCTTTAACCTGGTCAAAAGACGCTTTTCTTTCTTTGTCTTTGCTATGTATATCTTTATGCTTTTCCTTAGTATCTTTTTTCTCTTTAAAACATTTATCAAATTCTTTCTCCTTCTGACATTTTTCAAGGATTGATTTTTCGTTTTTATCTTTGTCACTGGACTTGTCTTTATATTTTTCCAATTTTATTTTTTCTTTCTTCTCCTTCTCGAGGCCGTCTTTCTTCTCCTTCTCTCTCACGGAATGATGCCTTTCCCAAGGCTCCAGACTCTTCCCAAAGTCGCAGTCAGACCTGTCCTTGAAGACACTCTCACAGCCGTACTCCTTCAGGTCCTCCCTGTATGCCTCCTCGGGCTTCACTCGGCCATCTTTCCGCTCCTTGGTGCCCTCGATGGGGTCCTTCCTGTCCCTGCAGATGTCGCTCAGATCCCTGTCCTTTCTGTCTCGCCCGCCTTCAGCAGACTCCCTCCTCTTTTTGTCTTTTTCTGCAAGATAGCTGGGGATACTTTTGTGCTTTTCAATTTGGTCTTTCCTCTTCTCAGAGTTCTTATCCAGATAGTCCCTGTCTTTCTTTCTAAAGAAAGCATCTTTGTCACTCCGCTTTTCGCTATAGTCTCGCTTCTCCCGGGTTCTGTTCTCCCGTTTCTTCTCCTTACTGTCCTCTTTCACCGTTTCCAAGATCAGCCTTGCCACAGAGTCATTTTTAATGTCCCTGTAGTCTGTCACCGGAGAATCCCAACTATCTTCCCCTTTGAAATCAAAGGACGAATCGGACAAGTCAGAAAACCACCTGTCTTGCTGATCATCAGAAAGGCTGAATTTGGTGTCTTCATTCTCCAAAAACTGACTTTTGTTACAATAGTCATCAAAAGCAGAATCTTCCCTATAAACTTTTTCTTTTTTAAGTTTTTCTTTATCTTCTTTGAAAGTCTTCTCCTTCTCTTTTGAAATTTTATCCTCTTTAAAATCATTCTTTTTCTCTAATTTTGAGGGCCTGTCTTTGGACTTTTTCTTTCTTTCCTCTTTGTATAGTCTCAGTTTTTCCTCTTTTGGAGACTTTTCCTTCACTAATTTCTCCTTTTCAGCTTTATTCGAACGGTCTTTTTCTTCTCGGAAAGGCCTGCTCACGTCTTTATTCATGTCTCTGATTCTTCTGAGCGATTTGTCATCTTTGGAGACCTTGATTATCTCATCTTTAAAGAGCCATTCTTTTTCTTCTGACTTCATTTTGCTAAGTTTCTCTTCTTTCTTAAAGTGGTCTCTATCATGCTTCAATACTTTTAACTTATTTTCAGTGGAAATATCATTGTCTAATAGTATAGCCTTATCTGACCTCTGTTTGGAGTCCTCATACTCATAAGTGAAACTTTTCAGTTTGAGTTCCTGACTGACTGAACACAGCCCTCTCTCCCTGTTTTTGTGTTTATGTTTTGTTTTGTGTTTCTTGACTACTTTCCCCTCCTTGTCCAGCTTGGGAATGGCGCCGTCCATGTTGGAGTGGAAGGAGTTCTTTTTCTCAGACAGGGTGCCCCTCTTCCTGTGCTCCTGTTTCTTCCTCATTGGCTTCAGCGATTCCACACTGGAGCCCTCAGAGGAGCAGTCAGACTCGCTTGTCAGTCTCGTCCTTGTGGAGTCTGATAAAGAACTAACCTCCGACCAGGCAGGAGAAGAAATGGTTTTCCAATTGTCTGTCCGCCAGTGCTTGGCGTGCTGGTCTGTGTGACTGGGGTTCTGCTTCTGGGCGGCGGAGCTCCCATGAGACGAGGTGGAGGAGGCGGACAGGGAGCTGAACAGGGAGGGGTCCTTCAGCACCAGCGGGGACTCCTTAAGGCCGCCAGGAGTCCCCACCGAGTCCCTGTCGTCCTCGCCGCTCCCCGAGGACTCACTCTCTGACTCCGAGGAGCAGAACTTGTCGTTCCTTTTCCCAAACCGCACTTCTTTGCCTTTTGTTTCTTTCTTTCGCTTCTTTTTCACTTTATTTTTTTCCTTCTGCTGTTTGGAATTCAAAGGTTCCCGTGTTTTGTTGCTGGGCAATATCGTGTGTGCAGAGAGTCTCAGTTTCTCTCCTGTCCCCACAGGGACACTGATGTCCTCCTCGTCCGATGTGTCTGATAAGATGCGATGAGCTGCTTTCTTTGGTGCAATCGTGTTATTTTTAGTGTAACTTTTCACTTCCATTTTGGGTATAGAAATAAAACTATTTGATTTAGTTTCCTTTCTGTAATCCTTTTTCAGTAAGTGTTTGTCATCCACTGGAGGGACTCTGTCCTGCTCATCATCCTCGTCAAACTCATACTCATCCTTGACAGGGGTCACAGTTTTCTGGGGCTCTGGATTCTTAGCCTTGTGCTTTAGGCCTTTTTCAAATTCAGAGTCTGTGTTATTGCCGTCAACTGAACTAGAAGGTGCGAACGACGGGGCATCTTCCTCCTCTGAGCTCTCTGGTGGAAATAGGGAGAAATACGTCAGAGGCAGGTTCAGAACAACTCCATAGACACAGACGGGAAAAGGAGTCTGCAGAGGTGACCTGGAAAAAGGCTTCCCCAAGTAGTCAGCTGCCCTAGGGAGGGAAAGGGAGGCTTCCCTAGAGAAGCACTTCATTTGATTTAGTTAAATCTGTGGCCAACTATGGGCAGAAGGACATCAAAAAGAGGTTTACTCAAAGACAGGGCTGGCATCTTGGGAGTAAGCCTACAGACTTTTGGGCACTGGAACTTCGCAGTCCTGAAGTTCCTGTAAGTGCCAGGTGTTGAAGAATCTAGGAGACCCCGTGTGGTGATCTGCACATGAAAACCCACATTGCCTTTGGCATCACAGCAGTACATGGAGGCCCCAACCCTGTAGTATCACACAGCCTGCTCCCGCCCTCACCCTGCACACGCGCCTGGCACCCAGCCACTGACCGGTCGAGCTCTCTTCACTGGACGTGTAGGTGCCCTTGCCTAACAGGAGGTTCACCATGGTCGGGGAGTTGGCCACCTTCAGTGGCGTCTCTCCTTTTCTGTTGCTCTGCTGAGGATTTCCTCCATACCGTAACAACAGCTTCACCACCTACAAAGCAGCAACAGGCACATTAGGGAGCTTTCTGAGAAACACCAACACACTACTACTACGACTGCGTAAAACTGCGACCGTTCAGAGAACCGCACGCTTAACCAAACAACAGTCCCAGGCTGAGGCCGGAAGCTATCTGCACAGCACCGGCTGGCAGAGTCTCTAAACCTGTGCCTCTTCTGCAGGAAGGACCCTAACGGCCTCTCCTCCAGGTGGAAGAGTCCCAGCTTCTCAGAAGTCCTCCCTCATGACGAGCTGACCACCTGCCCACAATCTTCTCACACAGGCTCTCCCCTTCTGCCAATGATGAGTTCGCCACTGGCAGGGTCCAGTGGTCGTGGAAGTTTTGGCCACGTAGGAGGTTACAGAATAGAGGAAACAAAGACGAAACTTCTGCAAGCAGGTTTATTTTATATTTTCATTTATTTTAAAAAAGACTACCTCTTCCTTGCTTTATTTTACATGGGTAAGGATGGTCACGTAAAGAACAGAAACACTCAGTGACAGTTCAACAGCTCTGTTCAACTGTTTATAACCAGCAGCCTGTGCATCACATGCCCAGGACAGCTGATTCACTGAACTCAAGTACAAATACGAAATTCAGTCTCAACCTTAGTCCAGTCTGAGACTAGAGTGTTAGAAGAATCCTTCATAAGGATCAATACAAACTCTCGTTACTCATGTCATCTAGCTTCACTTAGTACATTACTTGGGACAAAGCCTCCTGGGGACGAGTTTCCCACTGCTGCTCGAATACATGGCCATCACCTTAGTTTTACGATCCTGGAAGTCAGAAGTCCAAGATATTGGCTCCTTCCTTTCCATGCACATGGGATTCCTTGCAGTGGTGGGACTCTGGTCCCTATGTCCTTGCTATCTGCCAGCTGAGGGTCATCCCAGCTGCTGGAAGCCACTGCATTCCTTGGCCTGTGGCCACTTCCTCTAAGGCCAAGAGTGCAGGTCGAGTCCCCCTCACCATCTACTCCCTCCTGCCTCTCCTGGTAACTCTGACCCAGCGGGGAAAGGATCTCTGCTGCAAGGACTCTTGAGGGCCACTGGGCCCGCCCAGATAATCCAGGATCATCTCTCATCTGCACAGTCCCCTTACCACTTGAGGTCCCATGTTCACAGGTCCAGGATCAGGACAGCGATACCTTTGGGGGCCATTAGCCTGCCTCCCTCACCATGTTTCCACCTCTTTGACATTTTCCATAATAAAAAGTTTTAAAATGATAATTATGACAGTAGAGAGAGTCAAATGATGACCCCCTTGCTCCCAGCTCCATCACCTACCAGCTCACAACCAGCCTCAATTCACCCACACCTGTCCTCTCCCCCAGGTATTTTTAGCAAATCCCAAACATTTCATAAACTTTTCGGTACATTTCTCTAAAACAGCCCTTAAAAAACAAAGAAAACATAATGCCATTATCTTCCCTAAAATTAACTGTAATTCCTAACATCAAATATATCATCATGGTTCAGATTTCTCCAGTCTCAGAAACCTGTTAATTCAGAGCCCTGCCCCCTCTCCCGTAGCGCCTTGTCACCTCCCAACTGCGCTGCTCAGTCTCGATGCTGATGGTCCCCTGGCATCTGCCTAAAGCAACCAGGTGGTGCTGCTACAAGGAGCTGTGGCGCGTCCTGGTCTGTTGGTGTCTCCTTGCCATGCTTGACTGTCCTGTCTGTGGCTCTCGTAGTGACCATTAACAAGTCCCTCATCACCTTTGTGTACCACCCTGCTTTCTGGCAGCACAAGATATGTCAGACACATCATCTGCATCTCCTGTTTCAGACCTGATGGTGGCCGTTTCCCCAAGGGGGCCGAGGCCTCGCAGGGGAAACTGTGCACTAAGTTGCTCACTGCTCATGGACTGGTGACAACGGTCATCCTGGGTATTGGCCACACCTCTCAGCGTTGCATCAGTCCAGGCCTTCCAGGTCTGACGGTACCACAGGGACAAGGACAGGGCCTGGCAGCAGCCCCTAGAGCCCCCTTCCTATGGTCCGATCATTCACCAACACAAATCCACCTGCATGGCTGGAGCAGGCCTGTCAACGTGCTGCAGTTGGTGTTGACTGTGAGACTGCAAGAGGCCAACCCAGGATGAGAAAGCTGGGCTGGTCAGAGAGGTGGGGGCAAAGACTCACTTCTCAGTTACCCAGCAAACAGGAAGGACAGTGAGGACAGAGAGAAAAGAACCACAGAACGATGCACAAGTCGGACGGCTGGCCCACCACAGGGTCTGCGGAGCGGTGCCCACCTTGTAGTGCCCGTTGTTGGCAGCGTCGTGCAGGGGTGTGTCGTCATCCAGGCCCTTGGTGTTCACCTCCGCACCCGCAGCCAGCAGCTGCTTTGCGACGTCGTAGTAGCCCCGGTTACAGGCCTCATGCAGCGCTGTCCAGCCTGGAAACAGACACTTAGGACATATGTTACTTAATCCTCAGGAACAACTCCTGGCTCACTCCTGTCTTGAGGCAGCACCCCAAGGACGTACTAAATGACGGGGACAGAGGTCTGGAGAGCGTCCCTCGCACTGAGGGGCTCCATTCTAGGGAAGCCCTGAATGTTCCTCACTGTGGCACCTCGTCTGCTCAGTGACATCTAGCCTGTTAGCCCTGCAGACTAACAAGCTGCAGGGGTGATCTGGAGCAATAATACAACAAGGGACAAGGAGTGGTGAGCACACTGTGACGACAGCAGCTTAGCCCTGCTCAGCCATCAGCACACAGGTAACAGGGACGGGCTGAGAAGGCTTGGCAGAGCTCGCTGCTATGGCCACAGCTCTAGAAATATGCCCTCTGGGAAGCACACCAGAGTCCACCAGGGAGGCTTCCCCTGGTGGCAGCTTCCGCCCGGAGCCTCAAGCTGTTACCAGGTAAAGTGGCTGCCATGTCAGTGTGCAAACAGGGCCCACCCCCACGGACACACATTCCAGTGCCTTGGAAAATCCTGATTTAGGAAAATTGCTTTTTTTTTAAAAAAAAAAAAGGTGGTAAATTAGGTTTGGGTCAGATGACTATCAACTAGGGCAGAGGGAAAAATCTGGGATTCTACAGGAAGACTGTTTCGCTCATCTTACATCCTCACTCATTTGGAACAGACAATTCTAGAATCTGCTGATGCATCACAGCACAATGGACGTATTTTATGCAACAAAGGCAACACTGAACTGCACTCATAGGGCCTTAAAGCACTCATAGGGCTTTAAAGTAAAGAGAGGACCTCGCCTGTCTCAGGGCGGGGAGGACGCCCATTTCTGTCCTAAATTAAAGGAGAGTCCAGGGTGACGCTTCTTCCCTGGAAGGTAAGAGGGTGTCCTGGGCTGACAGGCACAGAGTCAGCCTCTGCTGGGGCGACACAGCTAAGTACGTCAGAGGCAGACCCTCCAGGAGCCAGGAAAAAAGAATCCCCCAGCACAGAACTGGGGTTTATATAACACTGCAGAGTAATATCTAAAAATCTGTCAATTCACTTAAAAATAATGAAAAACAAGAAAACGACTTTATTTTGAAATATTTCCCAAGAAGCACTAATTCCTCCTTCTCAGAAACAGCAAATTACACTGATATAAAGTGGGGTCTGCTACATGCACCCGTGCACATGCCCACAGACACACTCACACCTGAGGAATGGCTCCCACTCCTGCAGTGCAGACCCCCAGGGGTGGGGCCACTGCCCACTGCGTCACTGACGCTCGCTGGGCCAGAGGGCTCCACCCATCTCCCCCCCTTGGGGAGGCAGCCTCAGCCTGTGAACCCTCTGCCCGCGGGCGGGCGCCATGAGCGCTCACCTGCGAAATCCTTGACATTGACGTCTGCCCCCTCGTTGATGAGCTCCTTGATGCGCCGGGCGTCCCCCCGGATGGCAGCTCGGTGCAAGCGGGTCTCCCCACGCTCGTTTCTCTTGTTTACTTTGTCTTTGGTTTTTGAGGCAGAGTTAGGCGTCCCCTTCTGACACACTGTCGACTGGGAGGGGTGCTTTGGTGTTGTATCTACTGCAGGCCAAGGAGAAGACAGACGCAGCATTACTAGGGGTGGAGCCAGCAGGGCTAGGCTGGGGGTGTCCCTGCTGTCCAGAAACCTTCAGGACCTGGGCCGTTTTCACCAGGTACACAGGTGCCCACCCCAGGAAGAGAGCCTCTCCTGTCCCAGGGACCACCCACCACCCCGGGGGCTCACCTGGGCTGTTTGCAGACTCCTCGGCTGTCATCTGCATGAGGAGAGCCACCTGCTGGCGCTCGGAGAGTGGGTAGCCAGCCCGGATCCCAGACAGCCCCATGCCAAACAGCAGCCCAGCCTTCCGGGTGACAGGCTCCTTCTTAATCCTCTTCCGCTCAGGACCCTGCTTCTCTGTGACGCGGTGGAGGAGAGAGGGGGGAGATTTCATGCCATGGAGTCCTCAGAACCCAGAGCCTGACCTGGCGCTCCCAGGGAGAGGGGGGAACAGAGCTGGCAGCGCCCTGGCTGCCCATCATCACCTCTGCCAGCAGTAACTGTGAGAGACACAACTCTAACACCTGGCTGTTAGCCAATGAAGCCTGGTAAGCCTTGTCCCCACCAACCATTCACTCCACTCCAGGTGCCTCCCCAAACCGCCCACCACGCAAGAGGCGGTGGACAGCCGATCACAGATGTCCTGGCTCACACAGGACAGGTCTCCATCTATTAGACACACGTGTCTATAATCCAATTCCTCCTTCCCGTCCCGCCTCCAAACAGTACAGATATAAAATGGCAAACACAGTTAGAAATACATAAATAGATCAAGGCCGACTGGTCAGTACTGTACCTTTCTTCTTGCTTCTAGGAACCTCCATTTCATGCCATGGCGCTTCGAGGAGCGAACCAGCCTTGCAGTACCACGACATGGACTGAGCTGGAGGCATCTAAAGGTATCAACACAGAGCACTAACGAGATACGATGGAACAGCTTTGGCCGTTCCTGTCTCAGCCTCCTCATAACAGGCAAATCCTCCACTTATCTGACCCGTTACAAAACACCCTGTCAACCTCGAACAGAAACACATGTGCTGTTTCTTTTCAAAGAGGCAGGGAGTAGGGGAGAGAAGATACCCCCAGACTTCACGAAGCAGGAGCCAGAAGCTCACTTTCTTCCTCACCCTCCTCGCCCCTCCTGCTGATGGGAAATTAGGGATCCATCGCGAGTCTCGGAATCCGCCCCCCACTACCCCATGCGTCCTGGGAAGCCCGTGTGGGGCCAAGATGGTTGCGGGGTATTCTAGGTCACGGAGTGTGAACTGCAGGCAGGGGAGGAGGGCCGCAACAGGAGCGCAGGTCTCTGAAACTCTCCTCTGAGGGTCTCTCTCTGCTTTCCACTCAGACTCTCCAGGTCCACGGAGCTGGCTCCCTGGCTGGGGTCTGACCCTAGAGGGTGGGCGACGTCTGGGATGCAGGCTGAATGGATCCCCTGTCTGCCTCGTCTGCTCTGCTCCCAGAACAAGAGCTCTCGCTATTCACCACCTCAGGCCCCACAAATGTGTCATTTCTGAAGAAGAGTTTTCTGTAAACTGCTATTTCCTTAAAAATAATTTTAAACTGCCTTTTAAAATCTGAGGTTGTAACTTGCTGAGAATGCTGACCCATGTGTTTTAGGTGGTAATCCCCAGGCACCACAGGCCACCACCAGCTGCAAAAATTAGTTTTTAACCAATCCACCAGGCACAGGTCCAAGACAGGAAGTAAATTCCAAAAAGAATGCTTCTCATCGATGACCAAGGACCCCAGCTCCTCTGCTCCGCCCCCCATTCTCCCTACATCCTGGCAAAGGCATAGACGACGGTGTGGCGGGACCTCATGGTGCATCCCAGGGCAAGCCTCTATGGGATAATGAACTAGAACAGCAGCTCCTGTGGCTCCACGAAGTCCCAAGACACTAGGCCACAATTTGGAAGTGACGGGGCCACAGTCCCGGACCAGGGCATTGGTGTCAGTGCTCACAGCTAAGGCTCCGCTACTCTGTCTCTGCACCTGCCCCACGCTCTCCTCACCTTCACTACCTTTACCCAATTGGCCACACAGCGCTTGTGTACACGTTCTGATGACGCAGGTGACCAAGAGGATGAAGCTCTCCACGGCAAATGTATAAACAATAACAGAAACAAGACCAGTGGGACGGCGGGACCTCCCTCTGTGCCCTACAGGCACAAACCAGCTGACCAACCGCCCACAGAAAGGGTGGCGACCAAACCTCCAGATGCCGCTCCACTGAGGTGTTTCCAGCACAGGGTTCTGAGTGTCCACCGCCTCCTCTCTCATGAAGGCAGGAGGAGGGCATGTGCATGCTCCCCACACTGCGCATCTCCTGGGAAGCACTGCGTGGTCTCCAACAGTCAGAGCCTCTAGCCTCTCAGGGGCTCTTGCCCACCGTGCCCCACTGAGCACAACACTCGCCTAGGGCAGTGGAGACACGACGTCCTCTAAGAGGATGAAAGTAGAATCTTGGAAAAGCACACACAGCCTTCGAGTCTGCACACACAGCGTTGAGAACCCTGGCTGTAGGTGACATTTGCTAATTACATGGAATAATTTCAGAGGTCAAAGTGAGCAGATCAGCCCTGCTTCTCTGCTGTGTGCAGATGCCCAGGGTGCTGGGGCGGACCTGGAAAAGCAGGGCAGAACCTGAGTGGGCTGTTTTCATGATAGACATGACAGTGATTTTAAGACGCCAGAGGAACCCAGCAAAAGGACACCAGAGCCACTATCTCCAAGCAAGAGTGCAGGCAGTGGACTCTTTACAGGTCAGGGAGGTGGCAGTGGGACCTGCACTTCCTGTGAGTGGCAGCTGAGAACAACCGTGGCCTTCTGCACAGAGGGCTTTCTGCAGCAACAGAATTTGTCTCCAGCGCAGAGCAGGACCTAATGGAAACAGGCATGTGGTCTCAAGAAGAGACAAAGGTCACATGGGAGTGTGGGGACAGCCGGGGCGGAGGGGCCAGGTAGGCGGCACCCTCCTCACAGTGCCACACCCCACCGCCCACTTCTGCTGTCACCAAGCTTTAGCAAAGGCAGGACTGTGTCTTCCCTCTCTCCCCTGGCCAGGAGAGCTGTAAGCACTCCAGATAATACGCTAAGGAAAGGCACAGACACTCCCTCCTGTGATGAATTCAACCCTCACAGAAGCCTCGTCTGCCCCACACGTGGAAAAAGAGCAAACTTCTCACACGGACCTCCCCAGGCTTAAACAGCACATCTTATGTGTCTGAACACAGCAAAAAACTCCAAAACGTAATCGGATCGTCTAAGATGCCAATTTCTCAATGGCAAAATGTTTTCTACAAGCACCTGCAGCTATCAGTACTAGAGGGTTCGAGTCCAGCCAGGCTGTGAGTCTGGGGGAGCGGGAGAGCCCACTGAAGCTCTGCCCGCAGAGGGAGCTCTCCATTCTGGCCCAGCCAGGACGAGGCTGAAGAGCTGAGGCCCGACATGCACACAAGGCTACAGAAATGGTCCCGCCTGCCCCTCCTACCAGATGCCGCACAGCCCAGCTCACTGCGTCCTGTTAGCAAGGGCGGACCCCTCAGAGGCAGAAGCCTTCAAAACCTGTCTCCCTGGGTGAGGCAGCCCCGCCGGCCAGCACGGTGGGGGAGCAGGACAAGAAGAGGACCACTGGCAAGCTCCTTTGGCATTTGGCTAATTTTTTATTTCTGATATCCAACCGGAAGCAAAGAAGAACTTATGAGTTCCAAATGGCATTTGCCAAGTTTCAGAGTGGAGACCTGGAAGGTCCGTGTGACAGCAGAGCAAGCCCTATGTGAGGAGCAAGTGCTGGTCGAGGCACCACCCTGACAGGCTCTGTGAACACCTCCTGTGGTTGGCGGGGGTGGGGGGGCGCACGTGGGGCCTGTGCTCTGCAGCTTCCACAGGCTTTGATGAAGAGCTCTGAGGGCTTTGCAGCTGACCACAGTGTGGGGCCCAGAGGCAGAGCCACAGGAAGGCGGAGTCTTGCAAAGCACGGGTGGGAAACAGCTGAGCCCACGATCCCAACGGACCCCAATGGCTGGAGCAAGGCCAAGGCTTCCTACTGGATCTTTCCTTCCTGTTCCGTCAGGTCTGTGTGCATCTCCCTCATTCCTATTGTACTCCTGGTATTCCGACGTCAGCTGTGGCACTCCTGGTAGGCTGATGGGTGGAAGACGGTTTCCCATGAGCCTGGACAGCCTCTACATCATCTTCAAGAAAACATGGTGATGACAGTGTCTTACACTTCAAGAGCACCTTTATTTTTGCACACAGTCACCTCACCGGTCCTCGGTGACGTCAGTGTCACGTTCGGTCATTCCTTCCTGGTGCGCAGTCACCCAGCTGGCAACTGCAAAAACTCCCATCCTCCCAGGCCATCACTGGGTTTCCCAGTAAACCCGTTTCTCCTTCTCGTCCCCAGGCCTTCTGGAATACGCTCCTCCCACACTCTACTGCAGCTGTCTGGCTAGAATATGGCCTTTTCCTGGGAAGGGAGGCTGCAGAGGGCAGATGGTTGTGAAGGACCTTTGTTTTCAGAAGTCGGCGTCCAGAGTCCACTTTCTGCTGCTTAGTTTCACCCCTTAGTAGAACTCAGACATCATCCACCAGAGAAAAGACTTTTCTAAGTTACTGTGAATTCTGGCATCAAGGAAAACAGAGTGAGCTCTGGGAGGGTTTCCTCGTTGGAACCAGTCAGGATGTCCAGCTGTCTGGGAGGTTCCTGGGAGGTCGGCCTGCTGCTCTGTGGGCAACGTCTCCTCTCCCTGGACACTTTCCATGCCTTCTCTGTGCTGTCTTGTGATTTCATCACAGAATACTCCCACGTGTAACCACTTCTCTCTCCCCTGCTCATAACACATTACACTCCCTGAACTTAAGGACTCCCCATGTTCACAAACACGGAGAGTTCTCGTCTTCTCTGAGCACCAGTGGTCTCCTTCTCTCCTCTTGGAACTCTGTCTGGATGAAGATGTCGAGTCTCATCGTCGTCTTCACCTCGCAAGCTCCTTCATGTTTCCCATCTCTTTTCTTTCCAGGCCTTAGTCTAGGCAATTTCTTTAGCTATAACTTCCAATTCATTAATTCTTTTTTTTTTTTTGTGAGGAAGATCAGCCCTGAGCTAACATCCGATGCCAATCCTCCCTTTTTTTTTTTTTTTTTTTTTGCTGAGGAAGATTGGCCCTGGGCTAACATCCGTGGCCATCTTCCTCTACTTTACATGGGACGCCCCCACAGCATGGCTTGACAAGCAGTGCGGTGGTGCGCCCCCGGGGTTCCACCAGAGTGCGAGCACTTAACCACTATGCCACCGGGCCGGCCCCCATTAATTCTTTCTAATGTTGTATCTAATAAGCTATATGATCTGTCCATTGAATTTTTAATTTCAGTGATAGTTTTCATTTCCATATGTTCCATTTTATATGTTTTAAAAATCTACATGATCTTTCTTGACAGTATCTTGTTCCTTGCTTGTGTTTTCAATTTTCTTTTATTTCCTTCTACTGATTTCATATTTTGTATCTAATCACCCCAATGCGTGAAGCCCCTGGGGCTGACCCACTCTCAAGACTGCTTTCTTCCTCATGGTCTGTAGTTCTGACTGGCACTCGTGTTTGTCTGAACTCTGGGGCCCAGGGAGCTGCACCAAGGCCATCTCTCCAGAGAGGACTGGCTTTTGCTCTGGTCTGGGACTGGTGGGAGTGTGAGGGACTTCGAATGGCATGAGGTAGAGGTAGGGCACATCTGAGTGCCAGCCCTCCAGGGGGCAGGCGGGGTTAGTCTCTGGGGAGACCTCTCAAAGCCCCCCGCCCTGTATAGACACTGCCAGAAGAGACAAAGGGCCTTAGCTAGGGGATGGTGTCCAAGGGGTCCGCAGGTGTGGCTCTCATGGGCACAACCTTGTGAAGCCCTCAGCCTATCCACTGCCACCCCACAGATCTGCAGCCGGAGCAGAGACAAGCCCCGACTCTCACTGCCCTAGACGCCTAGGGACTTCTGAAGCGGAGCTCGTTGTCCATTACGTTCATCACTCACCATCTCTAATTCCTAGGCTTTTCTAGCAGAGAGCTCTTACAGGAAACATAGTCCACCATATTGCCAAAAAAGGAAAATCTTTAACTCCTATGTCCCACCGTCAAATCCTAAGATGTCAACACCACCTTGATTCTACTCCACAGGAGAACATTTAGTGGTGCTGTTGTGAAATCACAAAGTTCACCGCGATATCCTGCAGAGCTCACGGAAGTCCGACAGCAGGTGGGGTGGTGGGCACTGGGGATGCTGCTGTCCCTGACAGTTCCCTTGTGTCTCACCTGGTCTCAGGAGGACACCTTCCACACCAACACTATCGCCTAACCTTGACGTTCAGAGTCATGAAATACAAGAAGCCTAAGGCATGGACAGTCCACCTAAATGTCCACACTAAACAGAACATCCAAATCAGACAATGAGTTACAAGAGGGCCTACCATTCTTACCTAAGCATTACACTCAAATTCTTCCAATGCAGCAAGATGGAAGACCCGAGGTCCAAACAGAACGCTGTCCTGCTAACCACTGCAGTGGAGCATTCTCTAACGTTCTGGTTGCAGTTACAACTGGCTTTTCCTCCCAATCTCCTGATGTGTGTCTACTTCTTTCTTTCCTTTTTTAAAAGGTCATCATCATTGAGCATTTAAAGAAAGAGGGGGTCTGTGGGACCTTCAGCAGATCCCTGACTTCTCCATCTCTGACGTCTGGCTTCTCCTGCAGTGTAGGTGGAGGGCTCGCCCAGCTCACCAGCCATGTGACCTCTACACTTGGGTTTCTTCATCTCTAGATAAGGGCGACGAGAGTCCCCATTCCACAGGTGCTTGGGAATTCAATGAGGGCTGTCATAACCATAAATAGGAAGCCAGAATATAAGAAAGTGATGTCAGCATAAAGGGCCCCGAAAACATAATTTCCCAATCTCCGCCCCTCCCTTCCACTACCCCAAAGCATGTTGAGAACTTTAAAAAATAAAATAAATCATAATCCAATCCTGCTAGTCCCTGGGCCTGCCTGGACAGGCCTCCGACCGTCCCTGAGGCTCCCCCAGCCCCAGACCCTGGGAGCATCCTCGGGTGGAGCAGCCACATCCTGACCCAGACACCTCCAAGAGCGGCCTGGAGCACTCACTACGACCACACACAACCTCACAAGTCAGGACCACAGAATCCTCATGGTTTAGAGCTTTACAGATAAAAACACTGAGCGGTACAGAGAGATGAAAAAATACGCCCAAAATCCCACAGTATCTACCAGGGTGGAGCCTGGATGGGCTCCTCATTCCACCTGCCACCCTCAGCCTGCTGCCCTCGCCTCCACAGGCTTCCTGGGTCGACTATACCCCCGGGTGTCGTCACAACTCCATGCCGGAGAAATAAGTGTGTCCTGTGACTCCACAGGGAGTGGACTCTGGAAGCTGTCACCAGCTTCCCTGGACTTCGCCCAGGCCTCTTCCCTGTGCTGACTTTGCTGGGGATCTGGGCACCGTCATCAGTCTCGGTCATGAGTAAAACTACATGCGGAGTCCTGGGGGTCCTCCCAGCAAATCACTGAACCCGGGGTGGTCATGAGGACCCAACTCACCTAACACTACGTTGACAGCATGGCCTGGCTACCAGCCAGAGCACCCCTATGAAGGGCCCTGAGGGAGCCCAGGATACTCTGTAGATTCACACCTTTTCTGCAGCCGGGGCAAATAGAGAATTTTAAACAGAAAGACCCTTCCTTTGCTGGTCCAAACTCCCCTCTGTATAACAAGAAACTGCTCACGTTTAGAGAGGAAAAATAACTGAGAAATAATTTGACCAGAGGTCAATCACATGGAATTCTTAAGTATTTGAAAGTATCCTACTTGAACGTGCTTCTTCATGAGTGACGACGCATGGTTATTCAGGGGCCTCTCACCCTTACACTCCAACCACCGCAAGAAGGGCTGTTGCTGGGCCCCCTCAGCTCCTTCTGCTCACCAACTTCCACATCCCATCTCTTTTCTGCATAGCAGAACTCATCCTTATTCAGATAGTGACCCTTCTTTCACAAGACCATGGGAAGGTGACCCCCAATACCTGGCCTTACCAGGCCAGAGTCACAGCGGTCACCTTTCCCAAGGCGGTGGTGGGCCAGGAATGGGCAGGCCCAAGTCTAGCCACACAGTGCGCTGAGACAGCCATAGAGACGTGGTTCTCGACTCTGCTGAGAGGGGAGGTGATCAGGCGCGCAGTGAAGACAAGGCAGGACTTTCTGTGGCGTGTGGCTACAGCACCCCACACCAGTCCTTCCGGTTTTGCGGGTCTTGTCAGAATGCACCCACCGAGTCCTGAGAGCTCCCAGGGTCACACTGCGGGTGGCACAGGTCCTTTCTTGCCGGAGTTTTCACAGTGGTCTCATTTTCCCACAGTGCTGCCCTGCTCTCTGTCCACCAAGGTCTAGCACTCAGTCAGCGAGCAAACAAGTGGGAGAAGCCTCTTTGTCATCACATACACGCCACCTCCAGCACTCAGCAGGGCACGGTGATCAGAGTTCCAAGAAGTCCTGCAGATGCCAGCAGCAGAGCCAATGTCTTCCTTCCACAAACGGGGACAGCCCCAGAGCAGAAGTAACAAAAGCCAGCCTTTTCCTCTTATGGAACCAGGGGACATGAGTCTCCCCAATCCCTAGCACTGAATGATGAGCAGTTCACATTTCAGAGCTTCTGAATAAACACCAGATACCAGAAACAAGAGTCTTACTCACAAGGGAAAAGCAAAATAAGAAAATCTTCATTTTTCCTTATTCCAAAGAAACAGGTGCAGGAAGCAGCAAGGCTGTGTTCAGACTGAGGGACAGAACACCGTGATGGGGCAGGAGGCTTGTGTAGGAGCCTGAGCAGGGGAGGCAGTCATCTAAAGCAACCTAAACAATATTTACTTATAGATTTAAGTTGTGGGGAAATTTAAATATATGAAAAGTAGACAGAATAGTATAATTTGAAGGAAGTCCCAACCACCATGTAACTTCATCATGAACACTGTAGGTGGTAGAAGGCTTTACACCGAGACTGGTATCAAGGCAGCGGTGGGCAGACCGGGCAGGCTGAGCTGGGCAGGAGGGCCGCCCCAGACCACCTGCCCGGAAAGGCCGTCTGCAGGGATGTGCCTCCTCTCTGGCTGAGTGGCTGCCTTCTTCTGAGGCCACAGGAGAAGCTGTCTCTGGGCCTGCTTGTCTTTCTTATACAGATGGCCAGACCTGCCTTGGGTCTTGGGTCTGCCTGGGCTGGAGGGGCCTTGAGATGGCATGTGCAAGCCTGCTTGCCCCACCCTGCACCCCACCCTGCAGAGACCTGGCTTTTGGTAAGCTGTGCAGCACTTCTGGAAGGACGGGGAAGCAGTTTCTGCCTCACCTGGACATGAGGAGTCCAGGGTACTATGCAGGCAGCTATAAGGATGAATGACCTCAGGGTGGACTGACTCTGCTCGGGCTTGGACGTGCAGAGTATTTCCAGCTTTCACCACAGACGGAGCCGTATTGTTCTTGGCAGGACGCCCCCAGCCCTGACTAAGCACTGTAGAGGCCGGCCTCCTATGGCCTGGGTCACGTGCGGCCACTCCTGTGGGTCTAGGAAACAGGAGAACCTTCTCAGGCAGTGTGGTGGTGTCTAGGGGGAGGCTCATCAGCCTCTTCCCACTCGGAAGGGCACAGCTGAAGAAACACTATCTGCCATCAGAACTGGGATTTCTGGAGCCCTCTGCTGCAACCCCCTCACAGTGAGTGCCAGGCTGCATCTTCCCACCAGAGGGCACTGGAGGGACATGGCAGGAGCAGGGGCCGGGCAGGGCGGGACAGTCAGATGCCTCGCACCTGGTCATGATCCTTTGCGGATCCCTCCTGGCCCCTCCAGGTCTGTTGCTCCTGAAGATGCCCCCTCAGCCTGGCCTGGCCCGAGGGGACCAGAGTCTCCTCACCTCAGTCACCCGTCAGTTAATGATTCTTATACACCGGTCTCCCGTGTGGCTTCTCCCTCCTCCTAACTCAGCGGGAGGCACAGCCTTGAGGGTGGGTGGGCAGCTCCTGGCCAGAGTGTGCACCTCTCAAACTCCACCCCATTTCTGTGCAAGAAACGTTCCCGTGGTTAGCGGGGAGTTAGTGCCTGGCACAGAGGTCCTGCTCACCAGGAAGTGAAGGTAGGAAGACAGGGAACCTGTGCGTAAGTAACCTGGGCCTGCAGGGCAGCCTGGGCCCCGGGGCAGCATGCCTCCTGCTGCTGTGCAGAGTGCACCACGATCCCTAGTTTAAGAGGCTCTTGATGCATGAGATGCTTGACACTCCCCAGAATCATCTTACTGGAAAATTTAGTTTGTTACATTAGCAAAGCAGGTATACAAGAAAGTTACTCATGAAAATCTGCCCTCAAAGGATAACAAACAGAATAAGACTGCAAATACTGTATTTCACGTGTATTGAGATTTTGTAACATAGTCCTTGCCTGGAAAAGTCGATTTTCAAAATGTTCTTCACTTTTTTCCTACCTCACAGTGACTCCCTCCCTGCCCTCAAGGAGAAGAAAAGTGGCCGCTCCCCACATGCCCCGAGGATCTCCTAGACAGCCCAGGGAACCCCCATGGACTCCATGAACCGACCTAGCCGCCTCTCCCCAAGGTGCTACCCATCAATGGAGGGATCTGTAAGTCCTTCTGGAAGCACAGGCCCAAGAAGCCACCATCACGATCAAATTGTCACTGCAAAGAAATCCTACCAACCAGAACTGGGTGGGCAGCCTACGGACATCCGCCCACTGGGGCACGCTCAGGCTAATGCAGCCCTGTCAACTCTGTTTGAGCACCTTCTCCCAGAAGCGGAAGCTCTAACACTGTCTCCGTGACTCTGACAGTAAGGTTCCCAGAGTACAGAGGAATGTCCCAGAGGTCTGACGCCAACCTCCAGACCCTACCATCCAGACAGCTAAGAACCAAAGAGCAACACCACACCCTCTACAACCAAAACTGGCAAAGGCACCAAAAACAAGAGAGAGGATGTCCAGGCCTGGTCTGATTTCCTCTGGACCTGAAGCCCGAGTCACAGAATCCCTGTGAGCCCCTCCGTTCTGGCGGGAGCCCCACGTCCACGCGCACCTACCCCCTCCCTCCTCTACTCCAGTGCTCTTCTGCGGAGTATCGGCACCTCTCCTTCCTGTCTCCAAAGTGCCAACTCAGCGACAGGAGCCATGGGCTCGGTCACACCTTCATGAAGGATCCCACAGCCCTGCCACCTTCCTCCTATCTCAGCCAGCAAAACCAAATCCATTTTGCTGCCTTTTAACTAACCAAAGTCTCTGTTTGGCTACTGTGAACCCTGTGGGGACATACGCTCAGGGGGCATCCTGCACAGGATGGGGGTGGGGAGGAGGAGGAACCTGCGACCTTGTGAATAAAAGCTATGACACAGACACTCATTCCCAGGCTGTGCCCTCTGCCATTTCTCCCAATTTCCTCATATGTTTATCTCATTTCAGCACCCGCCACTTTCCCATTACCTGACAAACCTTCACAGTAGGAAGCCCTCCCACGACCCGTCCTGGCAGGGCCTCTGCTCCTTGCCCTATGGCTGCATTCCGGGGAAGCCAGGCCAGCCTTACGGTTCTATGAGTTCACCCCAGGCTCTGTGGCCTCCGGGTTTTGGCACCCCTTCCCCCCGGCCTATGACTGGCCTACAAGTCTGCGGAGCAGTCAGATGACCAGCAAGCTGGGAGGGCCCCTGAGCACCAAGATTAAGAGGAAGAGAGTGCAGGCCAGCAGGAGGGAGGCTGGGTTCCTGCCTGGACCCAGTGTGTCCCGTGAGCAGTTCAAGGTGGAACTAACTTGAAAGTACACACACCGAGTACTATTAACTCCTCGTGTGCACACACAGACATGCACATGTATACACGCTCTCACACACGTACACACTCTCACATACATGCACATGCACACACACATAGATGTGCACATGCTCACAGACATATGTTAACATCCGCTCACATACATGCACATGCACTTATGTGCTCGCACGCACACACTCACACTCCTGGCTCTGCATCCCCAGGCCCACCCGCACCTGCATGAAGACTGCACTGGCTCTTGCTCACTCTCAGTGCTCCCTTTGGCTTTTATTTCAAACAAGTGGGTTTAATTTATGTGCTTTTGTCACCCTGAGGGAAGGCATGTTTATCCTCCAATGTAAAACCTTCAGGAGTGCCTGGGGGCCTCACAGGAGAGGAGCCATGTCAAGCCCACAGCTGGACACATACTGGGAGGCTCCAGGGGCGTGCTGGGAGCTGGGGGAGTGTTTCTACTTTGTGCACTTGCGGGAATTCTCTGTGTCTGAATCTTCCCTATCAGCTCCAAGTCACCCTGAACATGAGGAAAGAGGAGAAGGCACGACGAGGCCTCACTCCAGACCCTAACCCAGGTCTGCAGCAGGACTCCTCAGAGGGGTCCCAGAACAAAGCCAAGAGGTGCAGAGAGGCTAGGAGATACCCGTCCTGGGGGAACAGCCCAGGCTGGTCCAGTGTCAGGAGACCTCTGAGGGGTGGGGATCAAGGACACTTTCTACGGAAGAGAAGAGTCTGGCAGGTGTGATGTGGGAATGGGCGTGGTACAGATGACCTGGAGGCAATCAAGAGGAAGCGAGGGGATGGGGGACACGGTGGGGGGGGGCGGAGGCGGTGCGGTACCTGTGTCCGAGTCCTTCTGCTCTCCATTGGCCCCCACAGTGAAGGGCAGCTTCCGTTTGGTCGCTCTTTCTCTCACCTCCTTCCCTCCATCACTGCGGTCCAGCTTTGGGGTCTTGGTTAGAGAAACTTTATCTTTATCCTAGAAAAGAAAGTGACCCCTTCAGACATCATTCCCAAGTTAAATTCTCCAAATCCTGGGCCGGCCCCGTGGCTTAGCGGTTAAGTGTGCGCGCTCCGCAGCTGGCGGCCAGGGTTCGGATCCCGGGCGCGCACCGACGCACCGCTTCTCCCGCCATGCTGAGGCCGGGTCCCATGTACAGCAACTAGAAGGATGTGCAGCTGTGACATACAACTATCTACTGGGGCTTTGAGGGGAAAATAAATAAATAAATAAAATCCAAAAAAAAAAAAAAATTCTCCAAATCCTCACATCTACTACGATTTCATTTCATGTGCCAGGAAAAGCAAATCTCTTATTTGAGCAATGAACAGCTCCTCCTGCTGCCTCGTGCACATGTGGCTTCCTCCATAAGCCAGATAGCCGCACGCGCCAGTGAGGCACCTCACAGACCAGAGCTGCAGCTGAGCCCTGACCATGACCCCACACGGCCCCACTTCTCGTCCAGAACCTGGAGGAGGCTCAAAAATTGCTGCTAACGACTATTCTTGTGTATATGAAGAAAGCAGAGCAGACACAGTTGCCTCCAACCCCATTTTCCCAGGGAGAGATTAGATAACGCAATACAAGAGCTAGCTTTAAAAAGAGGTGTTGACAGGTGGAGTCCAATTTTCTGTTATAAACTCTCCCTCTGGAACGAAGGTGCCCAGCTGCCCTGCCTGTCTGGGCCTCCCACCGTGCAGGAGTGTGTCCACACGCCGCAGGAGCGTGTATAACTCCTGAGATGCTGCACTCTTCGTTTCCCATGAATAGGGCAGGCTCTCCTCCTTCCCCATCTGACATCGCCCACACAGCCCTCAGTGCTCCTGCTGCCTTTGGCCTCCCTGCAGGCCTGTGACACTGCGAGGCTGTCTTCAGGACAGATCATGCAGGCCAAGCATTGGTCCCACAGCAGAGCCCATGGCTGCAAACCTGCATGCAGGCACCCACCCCAAAGCCAGAGCTGGCTGGAGAGCAGGTGGGGTGCGTTGCCATCACCCCCTCCTCCCCTGTTCTAATCTCAGGCCTGGTCCTCCTACAGGGTAAGCACCAAGAAGCCCGAATTCCAGCCCCACCCTGACAAGCTGGCCAACCCTGGGCAAGCCTAGCACTGTGTCTGCCTCAATGTCATTCATCATCTGTAGAATGGGAGACAGTGCCCATCTCAAGGCGCTGAGCAGAGGCTCAGTGCACGACGGGCATGATGTACACACAGCCGCTCACCGTGCAGCTCTGCGCCACACAAGGTGAAGAGCTCCTGGGTGGAAATGGTAGTGCACAGAGCCCTGGGGGGCAAGAGTGGGGCAGCCCGATCCCAAAATGTAGGTGGTGGTGGGGGCGCGAATAAGCTGTGGAATAAGCTGTGTAGAGCGAGAGCCCCTGTTTCACTGGCTGCAGCAGCTGGACGTCCTGGACCCCCAGCCCTCTGGCTGATGGCATCTCAGTGGAGTCTTTCGAATTCTAACCCACACCTTGGCTGTTTGCTCCAAGCACACACAGAGCCATGTGGGAGAGGCATCATCACTCCCAGCCCCCGCCCTGTCCACGGAGAGCAGTGCATCAAGCCCTACGCAGGCAGCACACACAAAGCCCGCCACAGGGTCAGTGTACTTGGTGTGATGCAGAAGAAGGAACTGCTACAAATACACGGTGCCCTATCCCACCGGCAACCTTTCTTTCTGTAATCTTCTCCAGGGAAGCGGCTGGCAAACACAGTGCAGTCACAGCCACACCCCCACACCGCCCTCACAGCACCGGGGCCCTCAGGGTGCTCCTAGGAGGAGCTGCCCGCCAGCACCGAGCACCGCAGCAGTCCCGCCTCCTGTGGCCCTGATAGTCCTCCAACTCAACCAGTCAGCCACAGCGTCCACAACCTTGGCAGTTAATGAGCAACACCTTCAAGTGAACAGGGAGGTCTCCGCCAGAACATACTGGCATCTGGAGCACAAAGAGGGGCCGCGGGGCAAAGCCTGAGGCATAGCGACGTCACTGGAATGAGGAAGAACTCCCAGAAGACTGAGCCGTGCAGATGCTGGACGCACCATCTCCCCCAACAGTCTACCTGAGGCACCAAGACACAGGCATACCTGTCATTACCTGCGCCCTGCCACACCCAGCACCGGGAGAAGGACGGGACCCATCAGCAAAATCCCCAACTGTAATAAACACCTTCCCACCAAGAAAACTCCTGGCCCAGTTGGTAAATCTGATCTATGGATATACAAAAGAGACAGTACAAACAATAACAACCACAAAGTATTCAGGAATGCAAGAAATTTAAAAATCAATATAGAGAAGTCAAGATGGCAGCGTAGGCAGACTCTGAACTCACCTCCTCCCACGGACACAGCCAATTTACAACTACTCGTGGAAAAATTACCCCTGAAGGAGAACTGAAAACTGGATAAGAGGAACTCCTGCAACAAAGGACAATCCCAATTGAGGTGGAAGAGGCAGAAATTCCCTTCTGGAGAGAAAAAACGCCGCCTTCACAGGCCGCCAGCCTCCACAGGTCGCCAGCCTCACGGCTGCCCGGGAGCAACCCACAGGTACGCAGCCCTCCCTGGAGGAGCGGGGTCCTGAGCCGGGGAACGCTCCCACTGTGGGCATTTTGTGGACCCAGCACAATCGAGACGAGTGGCATAATATCTGACTTTGCCTGCTGCTAAAACATTGGGGAGTACCCCCAGAAAAGCTGGTTCACAAAGAAATTAAAACGGGCTCTTAAAGGGCCCACGCACAAACTCACGCATTTCAGAAAGCAACGGTAAAATCACCAGAAAGAAAGGTGTACAGTGCTTGGGTGAAAAGAGACTCACCTGATAGGCCCTGAGTGCATCTCGGTGAGAGGTGAGACCTCTACAGAGACTGGGGACGTTGGCGGCCATTGTTGTGGCCTGGGGTGGGCGAGCTGACATAGACACCATTGGAGTTCTCCCTGGGGCGTTCTAGCCCAGGTCTGCCCCACCCACTAGAGCACCGATTTAATCCAACTCAGCCAGGGCAGGCAGCCCACCCTAGAGACTGGCCCCACCCAACAACAAGCCTCAGGGAACTTGTGGGCCTGCACAGACTGGTGACTGGATTCTCTGCAGCCTGGCAACTGAGCCCACTTCTGTGGGGCAGGGCGTGCACAAGAAGCAAGTGGAGAGTGTGGGGCGGTGGTGGAGAGTGTGGGGCTCCCACTGTGGAGAAACTGGGTCCACTTGAGAAGGTCGGGGCGAGCACACGGGGCAGGACTGTGTTGACTGTGTGTGGACCTGTGGGCGGCAGGGCCTGTCAGCGGCAGAAGACTTGTGCTTCTCAAAGACCCACATAGGGGTTTTGCCCCACCTTACAAAGCCTGAAACAATTGGGTGTCCTGTGCCTGAGGCCAGCCCCAACCAGCTGCAATCCTCAGAGAGCTGACAAGAGACCTAAAGGCTGGAGGCTTAGAGCAATGTAAGACCCTGAGCCTAACAACCTGCCATGCTAGGAGCCTACTCACTTAAAAGAAATACTGCAACACAAATGTGGTATTAGATCTTGCAGCCAACTGTGCTGGGGCTCTGCACACCTGATAAAGAGACTGAAGGGCCCACAACAACTACAAACAGCTGAGCATTACAACAGCGGACCAGGAGCATAACTCGGCCTCCCTGGCGCCTACAGGGAGAGCAAACAGGCCACAACAGAAGGACACACATAGCCCACATAGGGGTCACCCCTGGAACATTGAGAACTGAGAGAAGCACACTGCAGGCCTCCTAAGGCATCACTTATATAAGATCACCTATCCAAGAGCAGGAGACGTAGCTGACCTACCTAATATGTAGACACAAGCACAGGGAAAGAGGCAAAATGAGGAGGCAAAGGAATACATTCCAAGCAAGGGAAGAGGACAAAACCCCAAAAAAGGAACTAACTGAAACAGAAATGAGCAACCTACCTGACAGAGAGTTCAAACTAAGAGTGTTAAGGATGCTCACTGATCCGGGGAGAAGAATAGATGAACTCAGTGAGAATGTCAACAAAGAAATGGAAGATATAAAAAAGAAGCAATCAGAAATGAAGAATACAATACTGGAAATGAAAAAGTCACTGGAGGGATTCAAAAGCAGAGTAGAGGATACAGAAGAACGGATCTGCGAGCTGGACGAAAGACTAGAAGAAATTACCCAGGGCCGGCCCTGTGGCTTGGTGGTTAAGTGCGCGCACTGCAATGCTGGTGGCCCAGGTTCGGATCCCGGGTGCGCATCGAGGCACCACTTCTCCGTCCATCCTGAGGCCGAGTCCCACATACAGCAACTAGAAGGATGTGCAGCTATGACACACAACTATCTACTGGGGCTTTGGGGGGAAAAATTAAATAAATAAAATCTTTAGAAGAAATTACCCAAGCTGAACAGGTAGAAGAAAAAAGAATTAAAAAGAGTGAGGACAGTCTAAGGGACCTCTGGGACAACATCAAGCGCACTAACATCCGTGTTATAGGTGTTCCGGAAGGAGAAGACTGAGACAAAAGGGCAGAGAATCTATTTCAAGAAATAATAGATGAAAACTTCCCTAACCTAAGGAAGGAAACAGACATCCAGGTACAGGAAGCACAGAGAGCGCCAAACAAGATAAACCCAAAGAGGCCCACACCAAGACACATCATAATCAACATGTCCAGAATTAAAGATAAAGAGAGAATCCTAAAAGCCGCAAGAGAAAGACAAGTTACATACAAAGGAAACCCCATAAGGCTACCAGCTGACTTCTCAGCAAAAACCTTACAGGCTAGAAGAGAGTGGCACGATATATTTAAAGTGCTAAAAGGAAAAAACTTACAGCCAAGAATACTCTACCCAGCAAGGTTATCATTCAAAATGGAAGGAGAGATCAAAAATTTCCCAGACAAGCAAAAATTAAAGGAGTTTGTCACCAAGAAACCAGTACTACAAGAAATGTTAAAGGGACTGATTTAAGGGGAAAAGAGAAGACCACAAATAGGAAAAATTATCTATTTCCATGATAAGAGGGGTAATGGATAGAAATGCACAAAAAAGAGGTTAGATATGATATCAAAAACATAAAATGAGGGAGGAGGGGAGTTAAAGAGTAGAGCTTTCAGACAGAGGTCAAACTAAAGAGACCATGAATTATGTATAGAAGGAGAAAGGAACAGAGAAGGACTATTAAAACACTGAGGGAAAAAAAAGGCAAAAATGGCAGTAAGTACATACTTATCAATAGCTACTTTAAACGTTAATGGACTAAATGCTCCAATTAAAAGGCATAGGGTGGCTGATTGGATAAAACAACAAGATCCATATATATGCTGCATACAAGAGACACACTTCAGACCTAAAGACACTCACAAACTGAAAGTCAAGGGATGGAAAAAGATACTCCAAGCAAATGGCAATGAAAAGAAAGCTGGGGTAGCAATACTCATATCAGACAAAATAGACTTTAAAACAAAAACTGTAAAAAGAGACAAAGAAGGGCATTACATAATGATCAAGGGAACAATCCAACAAGAGGATATAAAACATGTAAATATCTACGCACCCAATGTAGGTGCACCTAAATATATAAAGCAATTATTAACAGACATAAAAAGAGAAATAGTAACACAATAATAGTAGGGGACTTTAACACTCCACTTACACCAACAGATAGATCATCCAAACAGAAGATCAATAAGGAAACATTGGCCTTACATGACACACTTGAACAGATGGACCTAGTAGATATATACAGAGCATTCCATCCAAAACCGAAGAATACACATTCTTTTCAAATGCACATGGAACATTCTCCAGGAAGGATCACATATTAGGCCACAAAACAAGTTTCCATAAATTTAAGAAGACTGAAATAATACCAAGCATCTTTTCTGACCACAATGGTATGAAACTGGAAATCAACTATAGGAAGAAAATCAGAAAAGCCACAAATATGTGGAGATTAAACAAAATGCTACTGAACAATGACTGGGTCAACGAAGAAATCAAAGAATAAATCAAAAAATACCTGGAGACAAATGAAAATACGACATGCCAGAATTTATGGGATACAGCAAAAGCAGTTCTAAGAGGGAAGTTTATAGCAATACAGGCCTATCTCAACCAACAAGAAAAATCTCAAATAAACAATCTAACAATGCACCTAAAGGAACTGGATAAAGAAGGACAAACAAAGCCCAAATCAGGAGAAGAAGGGAAATAATAAAAATCAGAGCAGAAATAAATGAAATAGAGACTAAAAAAACAATGGAAAAAATTAATAAAACCAAGAGCTGGTTCTTTGAAAAGATAAACAAAATTGACAGACCTCTAGCTAGACTCACCAAGAAAAAAAGAGAGAAGGCACAAATAAGTAAAATCAGAAATGAAAGAGGAGAAATTACAACAGACACCTCAGGAATACAAAAGATTATAAGAGAATACTATGAAAAGCTATATGCCAACCAATTCAACAATCTGGAAGAAATGGATAAATTCTCAGAATCATACAACGTTCCAAAACTGGATCAAGAAGAAGTAGAGAATTTGAATAGACCAATCACCAGTAAGGAGATCGAAACAGTAATCAAAAACCTCCCCAAAAATAAAAGTCCAGGACCAGACGGCTTCCCTGGTAAATTCTACCAAACATTCAAAGAAGACTTAATACCTATCCTTCTCAAACTCTTCCAAAAAATTGAGGAGGCGGGGAAGCTCCCTAACTCATTCTACGAAGCCGACATTACCCTGATACCAAAACCAGACAAGGACAACACAAAAAAAGAAAATTACAGGCCAATATCACTGATGAACATCGATGCAAAAATCCTCAACAAAATACCAGCAAATCGCATACAACAATATGTTAAAAAGATTATACACCATGATCAAGTGGGATTTATTCCTGGTATGCAGGGATGGTTCAACATTCGCAAATCAATCAACGTAATACACCATATTAATAAAACGAAGAATAAAAATCACATGATCATCTCAGATGCAGAGAAAGCCTTTGACATGATACAGCATCCATTTATGATAAAAACTCTGAATAAAATGGGTATTGGGTATAGAAGGAAAGTACCTCAACATAATAAAGGCCATATATGACAAACCCACAGCTAATATCATCCTCAATGGTGAAAAACTGAAACCTATCCCTCTAAGAACAGGAACCAGACAAGGATGCCCACTCTCACCACTCCTATTTAACATAGTATTGGAAGTCCTAGCCAGAGCAATCAGGCAAGAAAAAGAAATAAAAGGGATCCAAATTGGAAAGGAAGAAGTTCAACTGTCACTCTTTGCAGATGACATGATTTTATATATAGAAAACCCTAAAGAATCCACCAAAAAACTTTTAGAAGTAGTAAACGAATACAGTCAAGTTGCAGGATACAAAATCAACATACAAAAATCAGTTGCATTTCTATACACTAACAATGAAGTAGCAGAAAGAGAAATTAAGAATACAATCCCATTTACAATTGCAACAAAAAGAATAAAATACTTAGGAATAAACTTAACCAAAGAGGTGAAAGATCTGTACACCGAAAACTATAAAACATTGCTGAAAGAAATTGAAGAAGACACAAAGAAATGGAAAGATATTCCATGCTCTTGGATTGGAAGAATTAACATAGTTAAGATGTCCATACTTCCTAAAGCAATCTATAGATGCAATGCAATCCCTATCAAAGTTCCAACAACATTTTTCACAGAAATAGAGCAAAGAATCCTAAAATTTATATGGAACAACAAAAGACCCCGAATAGCTAAAGGAATCCTGAGAAAAAAGAACAAAGCTGGAGGTATCACACTCCCTGATTTCAAAATACACTACAAAGCTATAGTAACCAAAACAGCATGGTACTGGCACAAAAACAGACACACAGATCAATGGAATAGAATTGAAAGCCCAGAAATAAACCCACACATCTATGGACAGCTAATCTTTGACAAAGGAGCCAAGAACATACAATGGAGAAAAGAAAGTCTCTTCAACAAATGGTGTTGGGAAAACTGGATAGCCACATGCAAAAAAATGAAAGTAGACCCTTACCTTACACCATACACAAAAATTAACTCCAAATGGATTCAAGACTTGAATGTAAGACCTGAAACTATGAAACTTCTAGAAGAAAACATAGGCAGCACGCTCTTCGACATCAGTCTTAGCAACATATTTTCAAGCACCATGTCTGACCGGGCAAGAGAAACAATAGAAAAAATAAACAAATGGGACTACATCAAACTAAAAAGCTTCTGCACAGCAAAGGAAACCATCAACAAAACGAAAAGACAACCTAACAATTGGGAGAAGATATTTGCAAACCATACATCTGATAAGGGGTTAATCTCCAAAATATATAAAGAACTCAGGCATCTCAACAACAAAAAAACTAACAACCCAATTAAAAAATGGGCAAAAGACCTGAACAGACATTTCTCCAAAGAAGATATACAGATGGCCAACAGACACATGAAAAGATGTTCAAAATCATTAACTATCAGGGAAATGCAAATCAAAACTACAATGAGATATCACCTCATGCCCGTCAGAATGGCTATAATTAACAAGACAGGAAACAACATGTGTTGGAGAGGATGTGGAGAGAAGGGAACTCTCATACACTGCTGGTGGGAGTGCAAACTGGTGCAGCCACTATGGAAAACAGTATGGAGATTCCTCAAAAAATCAAGGATAGAACTACCATATGATCCAGCTATTCCACTGTTGGGTATTTATCCAAAGAACTTGAAAACACCAATGCGTAAAGATACATGCACCCTTGTGTTCACTGCAGCGTTATTCACAATAGCCAAGACTTAGAAGCAACCTAAGTGCCCATCAAGGGACGAATGGATAAAGAAGATGTGGTATATACACACAATGGAATACTACTCAGCCATAAGAAACGATGAAATCCAGCCATTTGTGACAACATGGATGGACATTGAGGGTATAATGCAAAGTGAAATAAGTCAGAGGGAGAAGGTCAAATACCGTATGATTTCCTTCATTAGTAGTAGATAATAACAACAATAAACAAACACACAGAGACAGAGATTGGATTGGTGGTTACCAGAGGGGAAGGGGGGAGGGAGGAGGGCGAAAGGGATAATTCGGCACATGTGTGTGGTGATGGGTTGTAATTAGTATTTGGGTGGTGAACACGATGTAATCTATGCAGAAATAGAAGTATAATGATGTACACCTGAAATTTATACAATGTTATAAACCAATGTTACTGCAAAATTAAAAAATAAAAATAAAAAATAAAAGAAAAAAATAAATAAAAAGGGGGAAAAATCAATATAATTCACCACATTAAGAAGATAAAGGAAAGAAAATCATATCTCAGTAGCTGCAGAAAAGGCCTGACAAAGGGCATCTAGGACCCGACGGCTGAGCCCGTGCTCAAGTGCAGACGACGGGATGCTCCCGAGAGGGGTCAAGGCAACGATGCCAACCATCACCACATCTACAGGAAAACAAAACAACCCATTTTTTTAAATGAACCAAGATCTGAATATGCACTTTGCAGAAGAAAACATCCACATAGCCAGTTAATATCTGGCGAGGTGTTCCATGTTAGGAAAATACAAGTGAAAGCAGAAGGAGATATCAACACTCTCGCCAGAAGGGCTAGAACAAGAAAGGCAGACAGTATCAAATGCTGACAAGGACGTGGCAGAGCAACCAGACCTCAGGGGCACTGCCTGTGGGAGTGACATGACAGGACCCCCTGGAGTTTCTACGAAAGTGAATGAAGTGAACACAAACGAGCTGTTCACAAACAAGCATGGCAATGTTCACAGAAGTTTTGTCCATAATAATAAAAAAATGAAAAATACCATCACCCATTAAAGGGTAAGTGGTAAACCAATTCTAGCACAGTCATAGATGGAATATTCCACAACAATGAAGAGACATGCATACAGGTGACAACATGGTGACACTCCAGGGGCACAGCACTGGGCTCAGTGACCACGTGGAGACACGTCGGACACAAAATAAGGTCTCCTCTGGGATCAGATGGGGCTCCATCCCTATTTTCCTTTTTTTCTTCCTGAGAGATGACAAAGAAGTCTTAATCTTCAGACTATATGATTGTATAGCTGAAAAACCCAAAGGAATATACAACTTAACTATTCAAATCAGTAAGTGAATTAGAAAAAAATGTTGGATACAGAAACTAATTGATTTCTATATACTATAAACCATTAGGCAATGACATTAAATTCACTTAAATTAATATCAAGACATCACATACATAGGAATAAATCTAACAGAAGAGATTCAAGCTCTCCACAGACAATTACAAAACATGACTGAGAGGAAATAAAGGCGGCTTATAAAAATGGAGAGTTACATTCGTGGGTCAGAAAACTCAATATTGTTAATATGGCAATTCTCCCCAAACTGATCTTGACATTCAAAGCAATCCAATCAAAATCCCAGCAGGCTTTCTGTGGCAATCAACCAGCTTATTATGAAATGTATACGGAAATGCAAAGGGTCAAAGACACCAGAGACAAGTCTGAAGGACACAAAGCTCAGGAAATTAAACTACCAGAAACCAAGCTATAAAACAACAGTCATCACTACAGGTAGTCCTGGATAAGGACCAAAGACTCAGGACAAAGAGCAGGAGCGGAGGGCCCCCGACTGGTGACCAAGGCTCTCCGCAACACAGTGAGCCCCAGTGACCATGTGGACATCCACAGGGAAGAAAACAAACCCTGATCCCTACCTTACAGCTCAAAAGAGAAGCAACTCCAGATGCATCACAGACTGAAGGCTTGAGAAGACAGTGTAGGAGAACATCTTCACCACCAGCAGACAAAACCACAAGGCGCCACTACACACCCACCAGAGTGACTTAAGCCGACAACAAGCATCAGCAAGAACGTAGGTCAACCCAAACTCTCACAGCTGTGGGGAGCATGGGGCTGGAAAAATCACTCCGGCAAACTATGAAGCCAGAGGGAGCACTGTGGAAAAGCCCAGCGTTCATATGTCCATGTCATTACGGTGTTGTGTCTCAAACTGAGAAGAACCCAAACGTTCCACAGCAAAAGGTGACCGTTCACACAATGGAACACCACACAGCAAGAGGAGAACCACCGACAGGACAGAACCCCATACATCAGACGCAGCTGAACAACCCACCCCCTCTCAGAAATCCCAACAGTGAAAACGTGTCCACACTGACAGAAGTCAGAACAGAGGTCACTTTGGTCAGGAGCAGTCACTGCAGATTGTACAGGAAGGACCTGCGGATACTGGTAATACTGTGTTTTTGATCTGGATGGTGATTGTCCCAGGTTTTAAGAATGAAATATAAGACATGATGTGCATGTATACCTCACTGAAGAAGTTCACAGAAGTCGTCAAGCCCAGGACCTCACAGTGAGCACTAGCTGCACCTACAGTGCACCTGGAGACGTCGGGGCTCCAGCCTGAGCTGACAGCAGGGGGCGGCGGGCACGGGACCCAGGAGGCTCTCGGGGCAAACCTGGTTCAGACCCTGGCTGAGCCCCGGGGCTGGGGCAGGGAGATCATTTACCTCACTGGGCTTTCCTCACTAGTAAAACAGGGATCATAACAGGACCAACATATACATTACAAAATGTTTTCATTTCCTAAATGGTAAAAGAATACCTGAAATATTAAATTCAACTTTTATCAGCCACCTCCGTGTCAGATCCTGATATGCCATAAAAACCACCAGGGTGGTAGCAGCTATGGCACAAGGACAGGCAGTGACCCTGTCAGTCTGTGTCACCTCATGTATTCTCACAACAAGCTTGGGGAGAGGGGGGGGTTGGCCTATTCACTGTGAAGGCGTCCCAACACTCTGGGCTCTTAGCCACCACAGTAGGAGTTATCAAGTTCGCCCACGGCAGGTTTGCCCCACCAGCTCTGTCTCCTCATGGGCACAGCAGCACACGCCCACCCCCAGCTGCACCCAGACCCTTGCAGGCCTCGCAGCCATGTGCACCTCTCCCGTGTGTGCTCTGCCTGCCTCCAGTACCATGCTGTGGCTTCCTGCACACAGCGTGAGGCCTGGAGGACAGAGCAAGTGGGCAAGGACTCGTGGACACAACTGCCCAGACATCAGGGTCTCTGAGGCCCACCTGGTTATTCTGATGAGCACCTGAGCACATCTGTGTTCATGGACTGCTTCACAGTTAACCTAAACTAAATGAACCATATGGCTCTGCTTGCTTATTTTCTCACATGGAAAACATGCTATCCTCACACCCCACCAAATGCAGCATCACCAGAGATACGGGCATGAACTCACGCAGCAGCAGCAGGAAGAACCAACAGAGACGGCACAAGCAGCAGCTGGGGGCTTCTGCTCAGACCCAAGCACCAGGACAGACGGGGCCTGGCAGGAGGGCAGGGAGAAGCAGGATGGGCAAGCAGGGACAGCAGCCAGGTGCCCCCTGAGCACTGAGGCCTGGAGCTGGAGTCAAACCGGTCACAGTGTGGACGGCCTGCCCCATGGCGTCCAGGGAGGCAGAGAAAGGCGCAGGAGTAAAGGGTGGTGACGGCAGGACAGTGCAACCCCACGGGCAATCCAGCACTGGTACCTCACCTCACCCGCACCTGTACAAGATGTTCCTTTTCGTACTGTGGAGATGAGGAACCTAGTCTCAGGGCAGATAACTGAGGCATTCGTGGTCACCATGCACTGGGCGTCCCCAAGCCCAGTATCACCCCACGGCACCACAGGACAGCAAGTGCATGCCCAGAGCCCATCATTAACAGCACATTAATAAGATAGGGTGATTTAGATTTACATCCCATTTTCCTATTCACATTGAGAACAAGCCAAACTGGAAATAAAGTTATCCAGTAGTGTTTCTAGTCAGGATAACTCAAATATGATTAAATGTCAAATTTGGTCTCACTGAAACCACAACAGGAATCCTGTGGTCCTGGGGGACAGACACGTGGGGCCAAATCGAAGTGATCTTAGACAGTAATTTCTATACATAAACCTATTACTTAAAGTTTAACTTTGGTCCCCAAATAATAAACACATCCTTACAGGAAGCAAGACCTCTTTGGCAGGATCACTCCTGTCCACACCCACCAGCCAATGGCACCTTCTCCATGCTGGCTACAGAGGACACCCCACCAAGATGGGGCTGAGGAGAGACATGATTCCACTGAAGCAAGGGACACCCAGAGGCGGCAATGAGACATTCCAGCCCTTACCCCGGTCTAGACACAGTGACTGTGCTGAGGAGAGGGGAATGAGGAAGAGAGGAGAGGAGGAGGAGGAAGAGAAGGGGAAGAGGGGAGGGGGAGGAGGAGGAAAGGGGAGGGGGAGGATGAGAAGGGGGAGGATGAGAAGGGGGAGGAGGAGGAGAGAGGAGGGGAGGAGGAGAGTGGAGGAGGAGGAGAGAGGAGGAGGAGGAGAGAGAGGAGGAGGAGGAGAGAGGAGGAGGAGGAGGAGAGGGGAGGAGGAGAGAGAGGAGGAGGAGGAGAGGGGAAGAGGAGGAGGAGGAGAGGGAGGAGGAGGAGAGGGAGGAGGAGGAGAGGGGAGGAGGAGGAGAGGGGAGGAGGAAGAGGAAAGGGGACGAGGAAGAGGAGTGGGAAGGAGGAGGAGAGGGTGGGAGGAGGAGGAAGATGAGTAGGGAGGAGGAGGAGAAGGGAGGAGAGGAAGAAGAGGAGGGAGAAGGAGAGGGAGGAAGAGGAAGAGAGGAGAGGAGGAAAAGAGTCAGACATGTTACCTTTTTCCCCGTTTGTTTCTCCACCATGTCGTTGCTGAGAGGAAATTCTTCTTGCTGTGGTGTTTTAGAACACCCACCCTTGGGCATCGTTCTTCTCCCCTCACTTGACCTTCATTTATACGGCCATCGCCTCATCATCAACCGTCTGCTTCAAAAAGAGAGGACACAGAGTGTTAAGATTTGTCAAACAAAACTCAGGCAATCTCATACTCATGTAACAGGATGGACTGAACGTAACCAGCTGTTCTGTCCAGGGCGACACTCCACATCAGGACCAGCGTTCAGGAAAGGACCTTCTCAGGATGCACCACCCAGGTGGTCAACCCCAACAGGAACATCTACATTCTGTGACAGAGGAATACAGTGGGGCAAGCATTTCACAGATAAAGACAGGATCACCCTGCAAAGGCGATGCCGTGTTTCTGGGAGTGGTGGCCAGCACCTTGGACCTCGGAGTGCATGCTGGGTCCCAGTGGCTCTGGCCTTGCTCCGCGGGGTCGGCGCCACACATGCTCTGCAGCATGGGCAAGGTCACACCCAGAGGTGCAGCGCCCTGTCCCTCAGGTCCGGCAGATCACGGCCACCACCGTCTTGGCCACGGCCTCAATACCCACTCACCACCTGGGAAGGCAACTCCCTTCCCACACTGCTCCCCCGACAGAAGGTCAAAATGAGAATCATTCTGCTTTTCAAAAAGCACCAAGCACACCCAATTCCCCAACTTCTCTCAAATAAAATGATGAGAAGCCATGTGAAACCCTGAGGGAGTCCCAGAGGAGGTCCAGGCAGCTCTGGCGCCCACTCCTACCCACTGAGCCAGACCCTGCACATGGGCCTGAGGCCTGGCCCCTGCATTTCCCAGGAAATCCCAAGACATATGCTGTATTAATTGTATTTTTTATTTTCTGTATTTTTTGATGTTTTGATATCTTTAGAAGTTTGCTGTCCGGGGAGAGACTGCCCCTCCTAGAGCTAGCCCGTTCTTAGAGACAGCTAAGGGCTCCCAAAGTGGGCACGCCTTTCACACACAAAAAAACACCAACCACCCCCTCTCTCACCCTCACACACAAGCCGATCATCTCTCCCAAAGGTAAACCATCCTGGCCTCCAGGCAACTGGATACCACCCTACAGCCCAGCCCACAGAGATACTCAAGCTGTTCACCCTGCCCTGTCTTTCCCACAGAAACCCCAACACAGAGTCTGGCCAAGGCTTTCCTCTCACTCCTGTCTGCTGCCTCCTGACCACCCTGGTGCTCCCCCCGGTTGCCCTGTGTAGCACATGATGCCCTCTCTCTGGGACCCGTGAGTATAATCAACTTCCTTCCAGGTCTCCACCCGTGGCCGCATCAACTGAGCCCGACGAGGACACTCCTAGAACACAGCCTCCTCGCCACCTTCCAGTCCTCCCATGTTTGTTCCATGCATCTTGCCCAGGGTCTGAGGTGCACGTGGCAGGAGGAACAGGAAAAAGTATATCTACTGTCACCTTCCTGAAAGCCACTGCCTTCCTCTTCACGCCTTATTTTCATAGTCAGAGTCAGAAAACATTATATACAAACAGATCATGTGCACTGTTTCATCTCCTCTCCCCACATGAACACGCCCTGTGCGCCATGCCATCTTGGGTGAGTACTTTCTGTAACTGACTCACCTGGAATTCAACAGTCTCCATCACGTATGAAGTCTGATTCTGTAAGCAGCACTCCCACCTCCTTCTGCCTGCTCTCAGCGCGCTCAAGACCAATCTGCCCTTCACCGTGCCTTCTGGAGATCCCGTCTTATTTTTCCATTATTAACTGCTAAAATCTCACCAAGTACCCTCTTGGTACTTAACTGATCCAAGAACATATCTAAGCTTATTTTGGGAGGGAGGGACAAGGCTGACCAATTCTATTCACTTCCTCCCCCAGGACACAGTGCAGGTGGCCCGGGTATTTCCATCCACACTCTCCAATGGCTGAGGCCACAAATGACATTGTCTATCTCTACTTGAAACTAAGAATTGTACATTCTCTTCCAATTTTCCACCACAAAACTGGAACGTCTCAGCCTGGAGGAATGGCATCTCAGAGCCCGACGCAGGGACAGCTGTAGAAACTCACAGCTGTCTGGGAACACATCAGCAACGTTTCAGTAGAAATTTAAAGATTATCCAGAAGTTAAATTTCTAAAAAATCCTGACTGCCTGCTCTCATGATGGAAAAATCAAGTGAACTCATCACAGAAAGTTCAACTCTCCTGCTCTTGGATGTGAACACACGTGAGTCTGTGGAGACCGTGCAGGAAACACCTGGAACAGCCCAGGTGTGAACGCAGTGCAGCCCCACGATTCCTGGACCCTGATCTCACAGCCAGTTCACAGCGTCTGGATCAGGAGGGCATACAGACGGCCACTTCATTCTTTAAACAACTGGTCTCACTCAGTGTCCCTGAGCTGGCTGTGCCAGGTAGTCTCTCTACTGGAGGTAGAGTTCTGAGCCTCTGAACTGAAGGCCTGCCTCCTTTCTGACTTCCCTGGGCAAGGCAGCACCATGGTTATAGAGCAGCATGAAGAGAAAGTGATGTTTCTCCAGAATAACTGCCCCCAACCTCCACAGCCTCATTCTCTTTAAAAACACCCACAGGGCCAGGGAGCAAGAGGAAGCAGCGATGTTAGTTTTCAGCTTGCTCATCCAGGATCTCTTCGACGTTCATGGCACCCTGAGAGCAGGTGCTTTACGAGTGGGTGTTACACCTGGGCCAAATGCTGCTCGCCATGGCCCAGGACCAGTGATGGAGATGATATTTGAAAGTCCAGGTCGAGCCCACAAGGTGTCACCTGAAGGTTTCCCACAGTGGCCCTCAAAAGAGCCCCCACCATTTCTGAAAGTACTCTGCAGACCATGAAGCGCTACGCCAATGGTGCCTGTTATGGTTGTCACTGCTGGTATTAAAATTAACACTGAAACCTCAGGGAGCAAGTCCCTTGCTACCAGGAGACACTTGCCAGTATTTTCATTTTGTAAACAATCAACAAGCTAATTCCACACCACCTGTTACAGAGTGAGGGCAGGCCCACACCTCACCAGAATGGCCCGAAGGACGTTACATGTTGGTAACTGGCAAAGTGTGCTGTGTCTTGGGCTCGCCCACCGGCCTCACTCACTCCTGAAAAGGCCACTGTCCTCAAGACACCACCCCACCCCTCCCCAAAGGACTGGGGACACCGCTGACAGGTTAGGAGTGTCATCCCAGGTGCCTGGTTTTCTTTTCTGTAACACGTGTTTCCTCAGCCCACCTTCATGACGAAAGCCGAGACCACCCAGGCTACCTCACTCCCACATCCTTGTGTTTGGGCATGGTGCTTGGTTACAAACACCTCAATGTTCAGAACTAGTCAGGAATACGAGAATAATCATGATGCTAACTCCCCAGGGCCTGGTACGTCCTACAACACTAGACTCATCTCTTTAGGTGCAGTCATTGAAACGGAGGTTCATAAGGGCTTTCAAAGGGACAGAGGCTCAGAGCTGCCGGTGACGCATTCTAGTTGAGTTTCTAGATAGAGAGCTGGACACACTGGGTCAACCCACCCTGTGCCTCATAGGACCCAATTGGTGAGCTGCATGGCCAACGGGACCTTGGTCCACCCTGACTCTGTTATTTTCTCAATGACAAACCAGATGAGAACAGAGGCTCAGATACACTCTCATCCTCTTCCATCTACTTGGTCATCTTAACCCTCCCAGAGGTTGCACGGTCCCTCGGGCTCCACACCACCCTGTGCCCCTCCATCTCATCAGCCTCTCCCTTGGCTGCACCAGCAAAGGGAATGATGCAGACAAAGTGGAACCACCAGCAACTCTCATCAACACCCATGACTCCTTCTGAGGCAGGGCTGACTCCACACATCAGAAGACAGGCTCTGGAGCGCTGCTCTTCTATGGATCCTTTATGTGGTGGGGGCTGCTGTGATGCCCCAGTCTTCCCTGCTCAATGCTAGGCATTCATTGTTAAACTCAGGAAGAGCCTGGGACACCCAACAGAGCAGTCACAGTGGAGACAGTCTTTGTGGCTGGAGGTCTTCCCTTCTAGAAAGTTCTGAAGCTGTCTCAACCTGGGCTCCGGGGCTTTCTGATCAACATGCTCCACAGCTGACCACAACCCAAGAGGTGACCACCGAGCCTCACTCCAGAAGGCCGTCTTCTCCCAGCAGGGTACCTGGCTGTCCCTGCTCAGACTCTGTAAGTGCAGCCTGAATCCCCTTGCTTCCAGTATCAGAAGTCCATTTTAAACTCAGGACGCTCTAGTCCATGTCAGAACGAAACACTCCACAGTGTACTGGGACACACACAGACTCGACACTGAGCACCAAAGCAGCAGCACTCTGGGAGACATCTGCAGAGCAGCATGAAGGTGGCTGAGGACAGCACGACCAGTCTGAGGCCTGCCTCAGCCACTGACCAGCTCCTGCTTGGGGACAGGCTGCTGGATGCAGGCCCCGTTCCTGTACCTCCAAACTGATGGCAGCTGTTCCAGCTTCACAGGCTGTCAGGGACACAGAGACTATTCGGGAAAGCATTTGAGAGAACTGGAGTGGGGGAGTCCTCTAAAAGAGACGCTGGCACATTCTCTGGAATGAAAGGCATGATTCCTACCTGCTGGCTCAAGGAATTTACCAATTGCCTGGCAGTCATGTGTCAGAGCCCAAATAAAATGCTACTTAGCCTGGAGTGGAACCAATAGCTGTCTGCGGCCAGCCCCCTGACCCACGGTCACATGGGGGTGGGAGAGGCCATCTGGCCCTGCACCTGTCCACATTGCAAGTGGCACACAGCCCACAGAAGCTTCACGTGGCATCCACCGGCAGGGTGTCCTTCCCACCTGCCCTGGGACCCTGCTTCTGTGGACTTGGAGAAACAATCCATTCAAAGGGGCTGGCAGGACAGATGTGACATGAGGCCCCTGGACAAGGACGATGAGGTGTCTTCCCTCCCAAAGGTGCTTTGGAGCAGCAGTCAAGTGTGAGCATCACTGTCAGATCCAGCCCCAAACCGCACCCCAACAAGCACACACAGGGCCTTCGTCCTCCCTTCTCTACACACATCACACTGCAAGTCCCTCTACAAGGGCAGGAGACACGGCACGCAGGACAGAGGCTCCCTCCAAGATTAAACCTGACACAGCAGAGGTGATAGGTGCTCCTGCAATGCCTACAGTCCAACAAAAACTCTAGGAATGTTGGCCTGACTCTACCTTTTCCAGTGACAAGCTAACAGCAACAAACGATGGGGAATCTAAAGGCATTTTTAATGGCCTCATGTAGATCAGAGCTGGAGTTCACATGGAAAAAGCCACAGCTGGTAAAAGTTCCCACAGGTGCCGTGCGCCCTGTGTCCATAGGACAGGGAGGGCTCGGCCCAGCTGGGCTGGAGCAGCTCTGGGAGGGAAAGCACAGTGCAGCTGGACACAGGGTCAACAGCTCCAGCCACCCCATGCAGACCACACACACCAGTGGTCGAGGAAGGCCCACCAGCTGCTAGGGAGCCTTGTTCAGCTGAGCTGCAACCACAGCAAGAGGAGAAGCAGCCCAAGAGGAAGATCAGCATGAACCAGCACGCATACCAGGAGAGAGTGCAGAGAACAGACACATCAGGAACACACCTACCCAGCCCACTGGAGAGCCCTTAGGAGATACAGACCAAGAACCAGAGCAGAGTGCTACAAAAGAGAAACCAAGAATGAGAAGCAAATTGGCTTTAGTAAAGTCTAGAAAAATTCAAGGAGAGAGAATAAAAGATTCAGAAATTTAAAAATGAGAGAAAATGTAAGTTCTGGAGAACCAATCCCCAAAGCCCACTACCATACAAAGGCAAAGACATTACCAAAGAAATAATCAAAGAAAACAGCTGAGATATGACTCTTTAAACAGAAAGAATCTTACAGAGAGGGCAGACAGGAACGGGCTGAGACCTAACCTCGCCTCATCTCCAGAAACTCCACCACCACAGACAAGAGGGCAGGGGTAGCGCCAGGTCCTCCGTCCAGGAGGGAGACTCAGGTGGCATCAGAGTTCTTGTTGACTCTGTGGGCGCCAGGCAACAATGGAGCGATGGTCCTGAGAAAATTATTTCCAGACTGAAACACCAAACTCAGCCATGCTGTCCACCAGAGGAAGCGCAAAGACATTTTTGAGCACGCAAAAAATGAAGTAACCTCCCCCCTGTACCCTTCCTGAAGAGGGAACAAGAGGTCGTGCTCAGCAAACTACAGCCCCAGGCCAAAGCCAGCCTTCTTCCCGTTCATATAAAACTGAGAGCCAAGAATGGGTGTGATATTTTAAATCTTTGGGGGACAAAGAAAATCACGACTAATTTTTTTTTTTGGTGAGGAAGATTGGCCCTGAGCTAACATCTGTGCCAATCTTCCTCTATTTTGTATGTAGGATGCTACCACAGCATGGCTTGACGAGTGGTGCCTCGGTCCAAGCCAGGGATTAGAACCTGCGAACCCTGGGCTGCCAAAGTGGAGCATGCGAACATAACCACTATGCCACCAGGCCAGCCCCAAGACTAATTTTTTTTCTTTTTTTTTTTTTTTGGTGAGGAAGATGAGCCCTGAGCTAACTTCTGTCGGCAATCTTCCTCTTTTTGCTGAGGAAGATTGGCCCTGAGCTAATGCTCATCTTCCTCTACTTTATATGGGACGCTGCCACAGCACGGCTTGATAAAAGATGTGTAGGTCTGCGCCCGGGATCCAAACCTGCGAACCCCGGACCGCCAAAGCAGAGCACACAAACTTAACCAGTAAGCCACCAGGCCGGCACCAAGACTAATATATATATATATTTTTTTTGTGAGGAAGATCGGCCCTGAGCTAACATCTGTCAATCTTCCTCTTTTTGCTGAGGAAGACTGGCCATGGGCTAACATCCATGTGCATCTTCCTCCACTTTATATGGGACACCACCACAGCATGGCTTGCCAAGCAGTGTGTCGGTGCACGCCCGGGATCCGAACTGGCGAACCCCAGGCCGCCACAGCGGAGCATGCGCACTTAACCACTTGTGCTACTGGGCCGGCCCCAAGACTAATATTTTTTGACATGTGAAAGCTGCATGGAATTAGAATCCCTGGGTCCGTAAATAAAGTTTGACTGGACCGTGGCCACGCCCGACTGCTGTCCTGGTCTAGGTCTTCACTCCACAGGGGCAGGCAGAGTGGACAGCCCGTGACTTCCTCTAGTGGGGTGCTTCTCAGTGCTGCCTGCGGGCCCCGAGGATGCCCGAACTGTTTCCAGGGGCCTGTGAGACCAACACTGTTTCCATCCTAATGCTAACGGGCTACCTGCCTTTCCCACAGTGCTGACACCACCTCGCCCCAGCAGAAGGTGATGTCCTTGTGTCCCTGCACTCCTCACTGTCACACAACCACAGTAAAACAGCCAGTGTGACCTACAACTGCCCTTGATAAAGCAGCAAAAATTATAAATTTTATTAAACTGCAAACCTTGAACCTTGTCCTTCCAATATTCTGTGACAAGGCGGAAGTCTGCATGAAGCACTGCCGCTGCTGGTCTCAAGAAGAGCTTCCGCAAGCGTGCAACCTGCTAGTTCAACTGGCTGTGCGTTCCCCAAACACAAATTTTACTTGCAAGACTCTCTCAGACAAACTAGCATTATTAAAAACTGGGAATCTGGCAGTTATTTTCTCAAAAATGAACAAACAAGGCCTATCACTTCAAGGAAAATTAACAGTAGTTGTGGCCAACAGTAAAATTTGAATTTTCAAGTGAAATCTGAATTTTGGAAACGTGTATCCACCTCCATTAGCCTGTCTACATCCCAATGCTTAAACACATTTTAATGAGATCGACGGTGATATAAAAAGGTTATTTTTTAAATGAGGTGTAATGAAATATGTCAACATTTGGAAGATCTGCATAACCCAGTGAACCAACATTTTCCAAATGACCAACATGGGATAATACAAACACAAGGGAAAGACCTGTTCACAATAGAACACACCACTGGGATGGCAGTCCAGCCCTGAATCACAGGGTCTGCAGATTCCACACTGCACTCCTCCTGTCAAAGAGAATCCTCACTCAGGTGAGAAGGTTCCCAAATGTCTCCCTTTTCCTACCACATGTCTCTGAGAGGCTAGATTTCTTCATACACTTTAAACAAAACAGCAGAAAGCAACAGATGGAGTGCAGACGTAGGGAGCAGCATCCAGCTGTCTCTTATTTAAGCCAGATTTATAGAGATTTGCATATATATATATATACACATATAAAAAAAACAATGCTACTCTTTTCACTAAATTCTCATTGTTGATTTATTTTGTAAAATAGTTACCTTTCAGTAAAAATTTATTTATATTTATATGTAATACTGTATTATTTGTCAATGAATTACATATTTAAAAATGTTCTCACTTTTAAAGACAATATTTCCACATAATAATTTTTTTTTTAAAGATTTTATTTATTTATTTTTCCCCCCAAAGCCCCAGTAGATAGTTGTATGTCATAGCTGCACATCCTTCTAGTTGCTGCACGTGGGACTCGGCCCCAGGATGGACGGAGAAGTGGTGCCTCGGTGCGCGCCCGGGATCCGAACCCGGGCCACCAGCATCAGAGCGCGCGCACTTAACCACCAAGCCACGGGGCCGGCCCTCCACATAATAATTTGATAGCTAGCAGCCACATAAGAGAAGCTCTATGGGGTCCCCAGTAACCCTTGAGTGCATATGGGATCCCAGCACAAGTGAACCTCTTGGAAGCACAGGGCAGAGTCAACCTCACAGAAAGACTTGCTATCAGGAGATGATGAACCCAGACCAGGAGGGCAGCGCCATGAAATCATAAAATGACCACTGAGCAGAACCCCAAACTGGCATAAGAAAAACAGGGGAAAACATCTTTTTTAAAAAAAGAAAGAACTCATGAAAATAAACTTAAAATTGAAAAGAAAGAACCTCAAATTACATCAATACATATTAGTAAAAGGAAACAGTCAAAGTCAAAAAGCTGGAGCAACAGTGTTAAAACAACACGATGCTGGGGCCGGCCCTGTGGCACAGCAGTTAAGTGCACGCGCTCCGCTGCTGGCAGCCCAGGTTCGGATCCCAGGTGTGCACCGATGCACCGCTTGTCAGGCCATGCTGTGGCGGTGTCCCATATAAAGTGGAGGAAGATGGGCACGGATGTTAGCTCACGGCCAGTCTTCCTCAGCAAAAAGAGGAGGACTGGCATGGATGTTAGCTCAGGGCTGATCTTCCTCACAACAACAACAACAACAACAAAAAACCACGATGCTGACACAGCACCAACCAACAACAGAGCAGAGCCAGAAACAACCCCATGCTCACAGTGGACACTGATGTAGGACCAAGGAGGCGCCACAGGGCAGGAGTGGAAGACAGTTTTGTCCATCAGTGGTGATGGGACAACTGGACATCCACATGGAAAAACGCAACGTGATTCCCATCTTACAGCATACACAGAAATCAATTCCAGATGGATTACAGATCTCAATGTAAAAGGTACAGCCATTAAGCTACTAGACAACAGCAGAGAAGAACATTTTCACAATTTCAAGGTCAAGAAAGATCTTTTAACCAGCAACACTATTATAAAGGAAAAGTTTTTTTGAAAAACTCTGGCACTTTAAAAGTAACAAATTTTTAAAGATCACCTTCCCACGAAGGAGAAGAGAATATTTCCTACACATATAACTGACAAAAAGCTCTTAACTAGAATATATAAAGAACTCCAACAAATCAATAAGAAAAACATAAACCATCCAATACAAAAATGGACATGAGACTTAAGCATTCACAAAAGAGGAAATCCAAAAGGCCAGTAAGTAGATTAAAAAGTTACCAACTTCTGGGGCTGGCCTGGTGGCCTAGGGGTTAATTTTAGTGTGTTCCGCTTCAGCGGCCCAGGTTCACGAGTTTGGATCCTGGGCACAGACCTACACCACTCGTCAAGCCATGCTGTGGCAGTGTCCCACATACAAAATAGAGAAAGACTGGCACAGATGTTAGCTCAGGGCCAATCTTCCTCACCAGAAAAAAAAAAGTTACCAACTTCTTTAGCAATTAAGGAAATGCAAACAAAAATCAAAATAAGACACCAAGTAACAGAGAAGACAAAGAGCAAAGGACATGGGCACGCTCTGACGGGAGTGTGAACCAAGGCAGGAGTCTGGCACTGTCTCTTCAAACTGAACGGACACGTCCAAGAATGTGCCCCCAGCACCATGTGTGAGTGGCCGGGTGGTGGTACGACACTATGACACTGACATGGGTATGCACTGCAGTGAGGACACACAAATAATGTCGAGGACAACATACGTTATATACTGACACAAATTTCTGAAAGCACTGAGCGACAGTGCTCGGGGATGTGTGCTCAGGTGACAAGACCATCTGAAAGTAAAGAAGGATTGTCAGGGAAATCTGCGGAACGCGGGGCTGGGTGTGGCTGGGGATTGGGACTGGGAGGCTCACCAGAGTGGGTTTCTCAGTGAAGATTACACACATGTTCTTTGTGATAAGTAAACCGTACATTTTACCTTGTGGACTTTGGGGGTTATGTTACCTTTCACAATAAATAAAGTTTAAAAAGCTGGATATGTTTACAACATGGCACACGCTGTACTCTGGCAGGACTTTAAGAAGCAGGTTGATTATCTGACCTTGTTGCAGGACCAGTCTCTCTCCAAGTGGCCCCAGCCTCCAGGAAGGGACGGTGGCCCCATCATCCTATGTGGCCCTGCTGAGAACCTTAGTTATGCAGATATCCCGGGGGAGCAGCTCAAGGCTCCCCCAACATTTGGAGTGAATCTAAACGATGTGCAAAGCACAGAACAAGCCACTATACCTACAGAACACAATGCAAACCGAAAAGCTTAATAAACTGGAGGTAAACACAGCTCTCAAAAAGTGGGAGGGAAGAGGGGCTGAGAAAGCAAAGCAGGAGAAACATTGTCTTACATAGAAGGAGCGAAGATACAGACTAAACGTGACAAGAGAGAACAGAAAGGTCAGCACACACTTCAAAGGCACACAACCAGACAACTAAAAATAACAGCAGCATGCAGGAGGGGTGAGTCTGAACTCTCCTGTCAGGCTACTCCACAAGCACAAGTGGAGAGAAAGACCAGAAAGAGGACCCAGGCGCCCCCGTGCCTTCTGCCCTCAAGGAAGGGACTGTGGAGGACCCTGTAGTATCACGTACGCATCACCTTGCAAGCCAGCTGTCCCACTGCTAGATCTGCCCCAAGATGTATGGACACAGACAGGAGAAGGTGGGCACAGGACAATTCACCGCAGGGCTACCTGGAGAAGCCCTGGGACACAAAGCCCACCTACTAGGTGCTGCTCAGGGCACGCAGCATATCTACACCATGGAGCAAGACAAAAAAGGGAAGACCTATGCCTATGGAGTGACCTCCACAGTATCATCAAGTAGAGAGGGCAGCTTGAGAGAGGTGGGGATGGCTATGCTTGCATTAACAAAAAACTCAACACAGATAAAAACTCTCAGCACAACAGGAGCACAGGGGAGTATCCTCCACGCGATAAGGAGCATCTACAACAGCCTACAGCTAACGTCACTCTTAGCAGCGAAAACCTGAATGCTTTGTCCCCAACATGGGGAACAGGCAAGGATGCAAGGATGTCCCCTCCCATCACTGCCACTGGACACCAGACTGGAAGTTCTAGTCAAGGCAATAAGGCAAGAAAAGGAAATAAAAGACATACAGACTAGAAAGGAAGACACAGAATAAAACTTTCTATGTGATGATGACATGATTATCCAGAAAGCTGCAAGGAACCTACCAAAAACTCCTAGAAATAATGAGTTCAGCAAGGTTGTAGGATACCAGATCAACATACAAAATCCACCCTATTTCTACAAACTAGCAATGAATGTGTGGAAACAGAAATAAACACAGAATACCATTTACAATTGCTCCAAATAAAAATGAAATACTTAGGTATAAATCTGAAAAAAAAAAAAAACCTATACAAATTTTAGAAAAAAACATAGGAGAAAACCTTCAAGACCTAGAGCTAGGCAAGGAATTCTCAGACATGACACCAAACGTACAATCCACAGAAGAAAAAGCTGATAAACTATCTCAACAAAATTACCACCATCTGCTCTGTGAAAGACCAAGTTTAGAGGGTGAAGAGGCAGCTGCAGACGGGGAGAAAATGTCCGCAGACGACAGTCAGATGCAGGAGGACCGGCATGCAGAATAACCAACAATCCGGTCAGAACACGGACACAAGACATGACCAGACACTTCACCACAGCAGAGATGAGAGGTGACTGTGGGAACTGGGGTACGCAGGGCAGATCACCTGCTGAGGGCATTTCCAAAACCAGGGTCCATCTCAGAGTCAGCACCCTTTAGCATGTTGGACAGCCATTTTAAAAAGTGAAATACAACAGAAATGATCAGGGGTATCACACGCACCATCTTGTGAAAAGGAGTTATTTCGTGAACATGCTTCGAGGGTGTGTGAGATGTGTGTTTAGGGCAGAGATGGAGACTGTCTTTCTCACGATGGGAAGCTTCAGAAACACTGGCCTAAATGGCTAAGAACCCTGGGTTTGTGGTTAGAGATATCTAGGTTTTTCAAGCTACAAAATATGGAAATGAACCCTTCTCATATTAAGAGCTTAGGAAAACGTCTGACACCTGGTCCAGAGCTCAATGATCCTTAACTACCCATCTCTCAGCCTAGGGAGGGTGGGTGCTGAGGATGGAGATCCCCAGGAAGCATGCTACCAACACTGGAAACCTCTGAAGTTGGCATGCAGCTAGGGCACTCCAAGACTCAATGTGATGTTCTCAACGCTTCTCTTGAAGACACTTTGTTATATGGAGCTCAGCTTCTACCGCTGTGTGGCCCCTACTTCTCTGAGGAGCCATTCTCCTGTCATCATCGCTTTACTTCTCCAAAGGGTGAGGTCCCACCACTTCAAATCGCAGGCTGGCAAAGAGGTACAGTGATGCAAAGTGACAAGATGTGCCACCTAGGCCAGCAGCCAAGCAGTGAGCACGCTGTGGGGTCCCCGGGAGAAGCAGCCAGGGCTTGAGGGCCAGGACCTGACCTGGGAGCAAGGAGTGGTCGGCACAGCCTCTGCCCATGCTCCACTGCAGGTGGACGTGGCCCAGGTGCCATTCTAGACATGCCCCAACTGACATGCGTGCACAGGCCACCTGTCACAACCACACTGACTTGTGCAAAACCTGCAAACAGCCCAAATATCCCCCACCAAGAGAACAGATGGACCGTGGTGGCACTGTGACAGCACGCTGTGTGACGGAGGTTCCCATGGTGCTAAAAGTCAGAATGGAGGTTAAGGGGGCACAGGGGGGACGGACGGACAGACAATTCTGTCTTCCTTGCAGTGGTCACACAGGTGTACATAACGTGTGACCCATCCTCGTGCACAGAGAAGGTGGGTGCCACTTCCTGCACCACTGCTGGCACGTGAGGCCTTTGCATTTAGGGGTCTCTGCCACCCTTGAGTTTCAGATGAGACTGGCTCTCCCACCGAGGCCCTGCACCCGACACACAGCACAATGGCCCCCCACTATCCCACCTGCCACACCAGCCCTCTGAAAACCCATGTGCCACCTCAGTACCCAGAGGCAGAACAGTAGGTGATGTCGCCTCAGCATGCAGCCCTGTTTGTGGAGCCCTTTGCACACGGAGGCTCAGGGGTGAGACGCCCCTCCACTACACCTTAGCCGGGGCCTACAGAGCAGAAGCAAGTATTCACTCGGGTCCGCTATCCTCATGTGAGTTTGATCATTTCACCCAAGAGCACTCCTGAGTCTCCTCTAGGCCTGCGCTTCCCAAGGGTGGCGGTGAGCACATTCGCAGAGGCTGGTGGCGGGACGCTCGCTGCCTTAGCTGATGCATCACTGTGAACGCAACTGTAGGACATGCTTCAGTCCACCCAATGACACTCACAGGTAGATCTTTTATTAGAGATTCTAAATTAAGAAGTGATGGCCGCCATCACAGGAAACTCAGACACTTTCCCGCCAGTTGGTTCGAAAGAGCTTTAACAGTAACTTTGCTAACGGGCTTTCAGCCACATGACCACGCAGCCAGGAGACCTGAGGACTCAGGACCATTGTCCTCAGTGGCGCTGGAGGCCCAGGCAAGCACAGGGGTTTGTTTTATTCACTGCTGTCACCAGAGCCTGAAGCGGCCTGGCTGGGGGCAAGTGCCCAAGAAACACTCGTTGAATACACACACACCCTTCAAGACGGGATCGCCAGGCCCCTGCATGGAAATCGCTGACATGCCCACATTCCCTGGCACTTTCCCACAAGGTTCAGATAATAACCATCACCTCTGCAACACTGGTGGGAACCCAGAACTTCCATGAGACTTGAGGTGCCTGCCTACCAGAGGTGCCTTTTGATGAAGGGGGAAGGAAGGGGCTGCTGCCTGCTGAAGCAGGTGCTGGAACACAGCTTGTCCTCGAAGTCCTTCTGGGCTGGCTGACACGTCCCTGCAATGTGTCCCACTCTGCACAACTATCAGCACTTTTGTGCCACCCCCAGGACAGTCTGACTATATGGCTGGACAAACCAAAGGAGACGTGACAAAAGGGTCTCGTACAAGTAAAACATTTTAGACATAAAGGAACATTTTCCCAGCAGAAAACAACTGTGAATGCCAAACACAGCAGACCGGGGTGAAGACAGCATGCAGAGCATCATCCTCAGTGTGACGAGTGGGTCGGTTGTCTCGTCCACGGGACCACACACAGTGAGTGCCATGGGTGCCGGGTCCCACCAGATTCACCTAAGGCACTCACACAGTGTTCTGCTGCACAATATATGAGCACGTTCCAGACAATTCTAGCAACAGAGATAACACATATGTTTTCTCCCTCTTTCAGCCTTAGCTGGGTGTGCTGGCACCGGCAGCTCTGAGCACATGGGCATTTCAGGAAACCCAGGACTCCAAGTGTCCTGTCCCGCAGCCCCGCACCCCATGGTGGCACTCCCACCTCACCACCTTGTCCATGTCTTCCCCCCCCACCCCTCCACCATTTCCAGGCCTACATTCCCGCACCAGCCTCTTGGCAGAGAGGAGAGGCAGTTAGGATGCACGTCTACAGGAACCTGCCAGGTATCTGCAGAAGTGCTGCCCCATGCACATCCTCACCAAGAGCACCAAGGTGCCCAGTCCCCTACCCTTGCCAAAATTGCTTATAACACGATTGTTCGGGGGAGCCGGCCCAGTGGCGCAGCAGTTAAGTGCATGCGCTCAGCTGTGGCGGCCCGGAGTTCAAATCCCGGGCATGCACCGACGCACCACTTGTCAAGCCATGCTGTGGCGGCATCCCATATAAACTGGAGGAAGATGGGCACGGATGTTAGCCCAAGGCCAATCTTCCTCAGCAAAAAAAAAAAAAAAAAAAAAAAAAGAGGAAGATTGGCAGCAGATGTTAGCTCAGGGCTGGTTGTCCTCAAAAAAAAAAAAAAAGACTCTTGGGGCTGCCCTGGTGGCACAGCAGTTAAGTGCACGAGCTCTGCTTCGGCGGCCCAGGGTTCACAGGTTCAGATCCCGGGCACGCACCGATGCACCGCTTGTCAGGCAATGCTGTGGCAGCATCCCATATAAAGTAGAGGAAGATGGGCATGGATGTTAGCCCAAAGCCAACCTTCCTCAGCAAAGAGGATTGGCATCGGATGTTAGCTCAGCGGTAACCTTCCTCACAAAAAAAAATTTAAAAAGGTTGCTAACATCAACCCACTGGGTTGCCGCGATCTCACTGGTGCACGGCTGCCTGTCCCCCTGAACACCCGTGCCCCTCAGTCACTCATCTATTCTGCAGGTGTTAGCTGTGCTCCCCTGTGAGCAGGCATGGTACTTCCAGCTGGCAGGCATTTCTTCATTTTAGTAGTTACACACTGACTTAGAGTATATCAAGAAAAAGACTGTCGCTCAGAGCAAGCCTAGGAGAGCGAATGAGTCAGTTCAAGGGCATCCCAGGCTGAGTGGTATATTAACACTGGCCCGAGGCACACAGGGGACTCACACCATCCGAGCCATGTGATGGCTTATTCCTCCCACCTTTGTTCTCAGCCAGCCAGCATACACCTGGACCTGTGCCCGACCCTGTGTTGAATCCCAGCCTGTGAGACGCACCTGCTGAGCGCAAGGGCCCTGCCTTCCCAAGCTCACCATCGCATGCAGGACACAGCAAATGCAGCCATGAGAGTGACCTCCTGGCACACGACTGTCACCATGTCACTGTGTCCATCACAGGACACTGAGGCCTGTCTGGCTGCTAGGACACGCAGTGCAGATGATGTGTCCTCCGCTGGGCTGGGGTCCGCGAGTCTGCCGCCCCCACAACATACCTCTCCTCTGCAGCCCAGCATACCCATCTGTCCATGCCAGCCATCACCAAGGCCACTCACCCTGTCCATGTGCCTCCCTGAGTGGCCGCACCTAGCATGACCCTTCCTTCAGTGCCACACAGCCATGTTCCTCAGAACAAAACCCGAACCAGGACAGCCATGTGTTCACAGGGGATGTTGACAAACGCTGACTTTCTGCCAAACTAAAACATGAGTTTGAAAAGGACCTGCCTGTATTGGCAATACTGTATTCACAATACTCTCTGGTTTTCTAAGACAGAAGACCTTTTGCAGAAAAGCTACAAAAAAAACTATCCTCTTTGCTTTCCTTACATTTCAACAATCACCAGGTAAAACAATAATTTCCCTCTTTTAACTGCAAGTTTTGTCGAGTGGACGCTTGAAGCAAAACAAGCCTAATTTGTAACAACAAAATCATCCAGAAATAAACCCATAATGAAGCCACCTCCTTCCCCTCAAAGTCACCATCAACTGGCCATACTTGTCCTGCCCTGCACCACAAGAACAGGGGTTGGCAGGAACCTGGCTGAACATTTAGGGCACACACAGGCTGACAAGCTGAATGGCCACAGAAACTGCTTACAGAGGAGGCCGCAGCCCTGCTGCCCCCTGGCTGCTGACAGCGTGGTGGGTGGGAGTGGTTGTGTTGCACGGTGTGTGTATCAAGTCCTGCGATGCAGTGGGAGTCTCGTGTTTCCCTAGGAACACCACAGGCAGATCTTCTGGTTCTCCCAGCCCTTCCTGGGGCTCTAGCTTTATCGGCTGCAGCCTGACGTAACAGAAATCTCAGTCCAGGACTGTTCACCTTGATCGACCTCCTCCTTGGTCCAGGACCGCACACCCTTGCAAAAACAAACAAAAAGCTTCTCGAGAATGAGACAGGAAAGGATCTGAAGAAATTAACTTATTTTTTTCCATATTAAGAGGGCATTAACTGAGAGAATATATTTGAAATACATTTACCCAAATACACTACTTCCTGTAGAAGAGAGCAAAGCAGCTTTATGCATAATAGCCAAAAACAACCCAAATGCCAATCCAGAGATGGATGGATGAATGAGCAAGCTTTGTGGTGATCAGATCACAGGAGATGACTCAATGATAAAAAAGAAATGAACTACCGTGCACACACCAACATGGGTGAGTCCCAAAGAGAACATGCCGAGGGAGAGAACCCAGACCCCAGAGGGAGTCCATGTCTGCCAACAGTTTAACTCCATTTAGATGAAGGCCCAGAACAGGCAACGCTCTGCCACAGCTCGAGGAACTCCACAGTGAGGGAGGGCTGACTGCTAAGGGGCTCACGGTCTCACTGGGAAGGCAAACAGTCTGTATCTTAGAGGGGGTGGGAGTTACATGGGTGTAAACATGCTCAAACCGTACACTTAAAAGCCATGCATTTTATTCATGTCTAAATTATATCTAAATTTAAGAGGAGAAAAAAGAAAAAATATACATTTACCTCAAGAAAGCATCAGTAGTGGGTTGAATGGTAGCCCCCACTCCAAAAGGTATACCTACACGGAACCTGTGAACGTGACCTTGTTTGGAAAAAGGGTCTGTGCACATGTAACTAGGTGAAGGATCTCAAGATCTCATCCTGGATTATCTGGGCAGACTCTAAATCCAACGACAAGTGTCCTTATAAGAGAAGTGAGAGGAAGATGAGGGAAGGAGGCCATGGCCTGGTAAAGACAGAGGAGAGACTGCAGCGATACGGCCACAAGCCAAGGAGTGCTGAGAGCCACCAGAAGCTGGAAGAGGCCAGGAGGACTCTGCCCAGGAGCCTTTGGAGGGAGCATGGCCCTGCCAGCACCTCTATTTCAGAATTCTGGCCTCTAGAACCGTGAAAATACATTTCTGTTGTCTAAGCCACCCAGTGTGTGGTTAAAGATCACAGCAGCCCTAGGAACTAACACCACATCTGTGCAAAATAAAGAAACTCGTGGACTGTCCTATGACTGACCACCTACTCCCTGAAGCCAAGATGAATAGCCTCTCCCCTGTGTCCTCAGACCTTGGTGACATCACTGACGTGGCATGTAGGTCACACTATCGACCAGCAGAGGCTGCACTCTGGTTCTCCGTCCTGCTCAGTGTGACCCCCTCAGACCCCTGGAGTAAGGCTGGAGTAAGGCAGCACCCAGCCTCTGGGGTCATCTCCACCCAGAGGAAGGGCCCCGGGCCTGGATTGCTGACTGCTCCTCTTAACTGTGGAAACCGACTCTGAAAGTGGCTATTCACTCTGAACGTGGCTATTCCCTGCCAAGGAGCATTCATCCCAGAAATTGGGATTTGTTTACAGTAAACTGAAAAAGTTCTCGGCTGAGCCGGAACAAGAGGCTGGCAGGCAGTTGCTGTCCCTCCCTGGAGAAGGAGGACTGCTGGGCGGGGACCCAGACAGGCCCTCGTCACAGCTCAGACCAGGGCTAACAAGTGGTGGTGCTCACACTCCCTGCCAGGGGTGGGCCCACCCAGGAGCTAGGAACCGTTTTCACATCTGTAAATAGTTACACAAACACCTACATAATATCCTCGAGGGTGCCTCTTACGCTGCAAAGCCTGAAATATTTACTATCTGGCCCTTTAAGAAAAAGATTGCCAAACCACTACGCCAGAAAAACTCGCCTAATGGGGCAGGCCATATACAGAATCCTCGTTTCCCCAAAACAGCTCTAAGGTCTACCGAAATGGAAAGGTAGAGACTGATGGGGAAAAACAGGTTACAAAACAGGATGATCTCATTTTTGCTACAAAGAGAAAATATATAAACTATAATTTACCCATGAAACAAGAATCCAGAAGCTATCAGCACTGGTGATCTGAGAGTGATGGGAATGTGTTTTTTAGAAAATTTTACTTCTTTGTGTTTTCTAAGTTTCTACCATGTACATATATTGTTTCTATAGTCTGATTACAGAAAAAAATTCAATGTGCACTAACACCACCTTATTTGTGTAACATTTCACGTTTTACTCATCATTTCGCCACATGATCTGGACAAAACCCTATGAGGTAAATAGGATGTATATTTCCCAGGTGAGAAAATGGAAATTCACACAGTGCAAATGACATGCCAGGGCTAGCAAGTGAGGTGCTTAGAGAGTAGAACAGAACCCACAGCCATCTAGAAACTTCCTCCAGGGGCCGGCACCATGGCTTAGCGGTTAAGTGTGCACGCTCTGCTGCTGGCGGCCTGGATTCGGATCCCAGGCGCGCACCGACACACCGCTTCTCCAGCCATGCTGAAGCCGAGTCCCACATACAGCAACTAGAAGGATGTGCAGCTATGACATACAACTATCTACTGGGGCTTGGGGGCGGGGGGGGGGATAAATAAATAAATAGCAACTTCCTCCAGTGCTGCCCGTCAAAAGTCCCTTTCAGTTCATAATCACAATAAAAGATGGAGTTTTACTATGAAGGGAAAAACCATGTATTAGATAATAAAAGGACCTTAGATACATGTGAATTCCTCCTGGATACAACCAAAGGAGCAAGATGTGGCCAAGTTTGCTTTAAGACTTACACTTGGCCAATTAAAAATAAACCAAAAACTCAACTATGAAACTTTTTTTAACAAGTTGCAGACTGGGCAAGTCTGTCCACAGCAGTGCACCAAGGTCAGACTCTAAAGCCCCCTATTCCGCATCAAGTAGATTGACATTTGTGAAGTGTCAGGTGTAAAAGTAGTTCTTTTTCAAACCATTCCAGGAATTTGGAGTACTCCTAAATTTGTTTAAAATAGGTTACACCTAAGAAATATTTTCTATCCTTATCATTTTATAACAAAGTAACAATGGCCAATATTCATTAAAATGTTTTAAGTATAGAGAAAAGCATGAGAATGTAACAAACACTCATGTATCCACCATCTGTTCATTTTGCTATATTTACTCTGGAATTTTCTTTTTTTTTTTTTTTTGAATGGTGTGTTTATTTTATTTTATTTTTATGAGGAGATCAGCCCTGTGCTAACATCTGCCAATTCTCCTCTTTTTTTGCTGAGGAAGACTGGCCCTGGGCTAACATCCACGCCCATCTTCCTCCACTTTATATGGGACGCCACCACAGCATAGCTTGACAAGCAGTGCATCGGTGTGTGCCTGGGATCCGAACCGGCGAACCCCAGGCCGCCGCAGCGGAGCGCGCGCACCTAACCGCTTGCCGCTTGCGCCACTGGGTCAGCCCCTGGAATTTTCTTAATATAAAAAATATCACGTACATAGTTGAAGGCCCTTATGTAACCCCTACCCTGCTCTCATTCCTCTTCCTCTCCAAAGATTTTGGATTTTGATGCTAATCTTTCCCATACATGTTTTATACTTGGCTACATGTAAACCCGTGAATACCATATGTGATGTTATTACAGGAAACATGCTGCACAGGTCTTCCCGCACCTCGTCCCTTCCACGTCCCCTCCACGTTATGCTTCAGGGATTTAACCATGCTTTTGTTACATGCAGTTCTACTTCACATTTTTTTTTTTTTTTTGGTGAGGAAGATGGGCCTTGAGCTAACATCTGCCAATCCTACTCGTTTTGCTGAGGAAGACTGGCACTGGGCTAACATCCGTGCCCATCTTCCTCCACTTTATATGGGACACCGCCACAGCCTAGCTTGATAAGTGGTGCGTCGGTGCGCGCCCGGGGTCCGAACTGGCAAACCCCAGGCCGCCGCAGCAGAGTGCACGCTCTTAACCGCATGCGCCACTGGGCCGGCCCCCAATGCTTCACATATTTTAATTGCAGTGTGTATTCATTGTCTGAAAAATGCCCATTCTCTTGTTGACTAGCGTTTAGTTCCAACTCTTTGGTACTAAAGACAATGCTACAATCAATGCACATTTGTCCATATAGTTCCTTACACATATACCTAAGAGTTTCCTTCAAGGTTTACAACTAGAAATGGAACTGCAAATCCACAAATTTGACGAAGCCTCACACTGTATAGCCATTCACAAACACGCCCTCTGTTACTGCTGGTTACGGCATATGTCTTAGTGTTGTACAATTATCAAGAGATCGTGGTTGGGAAAGCGGAAAAGGTACTTTGCATCTAACAGACTTTTGTGGAACAAGATCAGGTTCTACAAAAAGAGTCAATAATCAAAAACTTTCATTTAAATAAAAATTGCAAACTCAAGCGATAACTTGAGACTCTCCCTGGGCAAAACGTCTGAGACAAAGTCTAATAACAGCTGAGATGAGAGGACGACGGTCCAGAGAGCTCTGGAATTCCAGACATCACATAGGAAAAGCAGAGACAGGCGCATTTACCCGATTTTTTGGGAGTCCACGACTCAAAAAAGGTTTAAATGGTTGTTTTTTCTTTCTGAAAGTGTACAGCAATGTGGCAAGCAAACAGTAGATGCATTCAAATGAAGCAGCAGAAGAACACTTTACTTTCCAAATCCAACTTCCCAATAGACTAAAAATTTAGCAAGACACCCAGAGGGACTGAATTATACTATAAATGATTTCAGACTTCGTTAACCCATAAAAAAATCATAAATCATAACAGAAGTCATATGACTAACGTTTATATGCAACATTGTAAAAAAGAAAGAAAAGGAGGGAGGGAGGGAGAGAGGGAGAGGGGGATGGAGGGATACAGGGAGAGGGAGGGAGGGGGAGGAGAGAGGAAGAGGGAGGGAGGGAGAGAAGGAGAGAGGGAAGGGGGGAGAGAGGAGGGAAGGGAGGAAGCGAGGAAGGAAGGAAGAAGGAAGGAAGGGAGGGAGGGAGGAAGGGAGGAAGGGAGGAAGGAAGGAAGGAAGGAAGGAAGGAAGGAAAATTTGAGATTTCCACTGAGAAACAAGTGTCTAAAGCCCAAGTCCACAGTCTGTTTCTAAGGAGAAAGAGCAGGTGAGACCAACGGAACACACTGAGGCTCTGCTGCAACCAGGAAATGGGGATGAGAGGGAGAATACTGCTGTCGTTCTGTTTCTCTCCATGTTAATACATCACAGGATCTTTCTTTTTAAGTTACTAGGTAAAGTAATCAGGCAGTCAAGCTAACACGGAGCAAGCAGACAAGGTAAGTTGGAACACGGTGATCTGCAGATTCCTCCAGCTGCACCGACAATGCCCTCCTGTGAGCAGACCCCGCCGAGCCATCCCCCGCCTCCCAGAAGGACAGTGTGGGCAGTGAGACTGAGGCTTGTCACCTTAGCAACCACTCTAAACATATGTGCAGTGACATCAGCTGATTTCTGAAAGCTGTAAATAGAGGAATAATGGCAAAAAAAAAACAGATTGAAGCAAGGACCACCCACCCCTCCCCTCTCCACCCACTCATGCCTTAAAATTCCACTGCTAACACAGAGCAATTCCATGTACTCAAGCATGCTTTTAATCCCCGGATGTACCAAACACTCTGAATAATTATGTACCAATAGAAAGCAAAATAAGGCCCTTGGATTAATGATCTTTGTGCAAACTCATGTACAGACATGAAGTGGCCACGAGACGGCGGTCTGTGGTACAGGAAGATGAGCCTGAGAGCAGCTGCAGTCCCCGAGGGGATTTCTGGGCCTTCGCTGACCCACAGTCTGCTCACCACCCCAGAGAGTCACCTGATCCTGCCCCTGCCAAGGTTCCTGTGACTCACTCAGCACCTGGCTGTAAAGCTCCACAAACCAGCAAGTCACACAGAACAGGAGAAAGGCTTGGGGGCCTGCAGGCTGGGGAAACCAGCCCGCAGAGGGTCCAGCCAGACCACATGTTCCATAAAGCAGAGCAACCGTCTACACTGTTGACCTCAGAACACGTTCCCACCTGTGGAAAACACAGTCCATTTCATCTTAGGGGAAGAAAAGTGGAATTCCCTGGAGATTCTGAGACCTTGGAACGAAACCAATTAGCCTAGGATAAACCAGTACTATAAACAGGTGTGCTCTGCACCAGGCTTGTAGAGAAACGGCCCAACAACATGAACTAACTAGAGGGGGTGCAGGCCTGACTGAACAGAAGAGCAACTGGCACAACTTCGTTCCAATTCCCAGCCTCGTCTTCAGTAAGATGCTAAGTATCCATCCCATCATCTTCAGTCTTCTTCCAGCATGTGATGTGAAGAATAATATGCTTTTTCCTTATCGCCTTTATTGTATTTTTAAAACATTACATAGAAAACTAGGCAAATAAATCCGCAACCATGAGCTGACATTTTTAAGAGAAAAAACAAACACAATATTTCATGTTGCAAAAGTCTATTTACAAGCCAGGCCCTTCAGATATACTTCTCAGTACAGTCATCATTAAAATTAAATAGTAAAAATTACAAAGAAACACACAATCACATGTTAAAACTGAGATGTTAAAAATGTTCTTCTGAGAACCTGTTTTTACAGAATAATCAAACTTTTGTTTACTCAGAGTGTCTTTCTGCAGTGATTTACCCCAAAATGGCAAAGGGGTGAAGGAAAGGAAGGACGGGAAGGAAAAGAAGGTCTGCACCCAGTGTCCCGAGAAAGACGGCATTTACATGCTTTGTAATGAGCTCAGGATGCAAAACAAGAGAAATTATGCAACACATCTGCTAGCAAACCTAAGTGCATTTTGTTTAAGCAGTATCTCTCAGTTCCTGAGCAGATACAAATCAACATTTACAAACTCCAACACTTCAGCTGTCTTAAAGGTCCAGCTATTTAAACTGCATCTGTGGCAAATTCTTTCAAAGTAAAAATCAATTCAGATTTGTCTTTTTATGTGAAATTTTTTAAAAATCAGAGTACACAGGTGTTCCTATGCGTGAGTTGGGGGCAGGGACGGGGGCAGTGACAGTGGAGGCGGATGCACGCAAGCCCAGAGTCTCATCTCAGACTGACAATCTGCTAGAGAAGAACCTGGTTCAGAATTTCACTTTTTTTTTCTTTTTTTGTGAGGAAGATCAGCCCTGAGCTAACATCCATGCCAATCCTCCTCTTGCTGAGGAAGACTGGCCCTGAGCTAACATCTATTGCCAATCCTCCTCCGTTTTTTTTTTCCCCCTTTTTCTCCCCAAAGCCCCAGTAGATGGTTGTATGTCATAGTTGCACATCTTTCTAGTTGCTGTATGTGGGACGCCACCCCAGCATGGCCGGACAAGCGGTGCGTCGGTGCACGCCCGGATCCAAACCCAGGCCGTCAGTAGCAGAGCGCGTGTAAGCCACGGGGCCGGCACCCTAGAGTTCCACTCCATTGAGAAAACACAAAGTAGCAATGAGTCTGAAGTTGTTGGTCAGCTGCTGCCTGATGAAAAGCATTTTATAAGCCATATTTGGTACCTTCACAGAGAAAAATTAACAGGTTCATTCCCAAAGATTCACTGTTCCTGTTTCTCAAGGAAGCACCTCCAGCTCTGAGGAGGAAACCAACAGCAATGACAGGTTGAGCCAGGCCCGGGTCCGGCTCCCCTTCCCCACGCATTTTCTCTTCCAGTGTGCTCTGTGCTTTGCTGGCTACGTGGGACCCTGCTTCACGCTCCAAAGACTAGGGTAAACTCATATGGAGTAAAGGGAATGAAGACGCCTTGGGAACTAGGGATTAAGGGGCTGTTTCAGGTCTGGGGAACCTGCAAGTCAGACCCTCGAAGCCCACAGGCGTGGCTATGGATGTGGACACAGCATCAACAACTCCACTGCTCACTGGCTGAAATCATGAGCAAGCGATTTAATCCATGTCTTGGTCTCCTCGTCTGTAAATTGGGAAAAATCACCGTCCTCAAGGGCCATGTGGAGCACAGGCGAGTGCTTGGTACAAGGTACGCACTGGCAACTGTAACTAATGACAGCGTCCCACCACCTTCACTCGGTGACTGGGGTTTAACGATCCATTTCAAATTACATTTGCACGGTGCTTTACTTTCATGTTATTTTATTTAGAGCCTCTAACCAGCCTCAGCTGAACAGATGGTATTATTTCCACTTTACAAACGAAGGCAGGGCTGAGATAATCCCAAGACACACCCTCACTGGGAGTGCCCGGCCAGGCCTCCAGGCAGGGCCTCCAACTGGGGAGCTCTCGGGCCAGCAACAGGGTCAGCAAGCTCCCAGTGAACAGTGACACAGACTCTATCCTCCAGGGGATAAAATCATTCCATCTTCCAAAATAACCCATGAGTAAAGGAGTCTTGCCCTTCCCTTGTCTAAAAGTTGCCTCAGTCTTAAGGATAAAGCCTCAGTATTCCTTCAAGGCACAGAGAACGGCTCAGGAGGGTCAGGGGACGTGAAAACAAGGGCCAGGAGCGAGGGCTGGCTCGCTGGGGAGAGCTCAACCGAGGCCTTCACACTGGGAGGGAGAGCTCGTGGGGGTCAGGGTAAAAGACAGGGGCAGCAAAGATAATTTCAGCAGTAGCACCCTCATTAGTAAAAACGAAAAGGACACAAATACAGAGGTGGGAAAACCCGAACAACTTTGAAAATTTCTGTCTTCAACTTCCAGTAAACACCAAACTGCATTTTCTCTGGTTTCATTACGAAGCTTCTTACGGAAAACTCCAGTAAAAAAGAACAGTTGGAAGAAGTGCAAGTCACAGAAGAAATATAGAAACCAAAACACAACATAACTGAAACAAGAGTGGACAAGGAGCCTGAGGAGAGGCAGCATCCAAAAAGCTTCTCAGAGCCTTTCTCTACAACTCCACGCTCAAAAGCTGCCTCAAAGCTCAAGCAAAACTCAAGTTTCAAAATCTGGGAGCATCCACCAGGGAACGGACAGAAAGAGTGGCTTCTCACATGTCACTCTAACTTCCAAGGTGACCGTGAAAAGAAAGCATATAATTTCCAGATTTGTAGAGGAAAAAAATGAAACAGGCAAAAGTCTAAAACGGCAAAAAAGGAGAGAAAAAAGACAAGTCAGAACAAACAGAAAGCTCAAATACAATATGATAAAACTAAATGTTTATTAAGTACAAAAGTAAGAGGACTAAGGAGTCCAGTTAAAAGACAGTTTGTAAAACTGGAATGGAAAATGTACCCTACCCAGCTCAAAATGAGCGAGGGATACCCAGAATATAAAACTCTAGAAAGATCTAGAGAAGATGCCCCAGGTAAACACTGAGCAGAAGAGCTGTGGCTGCTGCATTCATACTGGACACAGGCTTGAGGCCAAAACACAGCTCATGAGAGAAAGTCAGTGAGTATAACACGGCAAAAGGTTCCTTTCGAGAGAGAGAGAGACAGAGACAGAGACAGAGACAGAGACAGAGACAGAGACAGAGAGAGAGAAGATGGTTTCACATATCTATGCACAAACCCATATCTATGCACAGAGTAAGACAGCCTGGAAGTAAAGAGCAAAAACTGACGGGACAGAGAAAACAGATGCAGCCACAATCACAGGAGTCAACTTTAAAATACCTTTCAGTAACTAATGGGCCAAGAAGACAACCTCACCAAAAATTAGATCTGAACACAATAGCCAGCTTGATCCAATGACCACATACAAAACATGCCAGCAAATAATCACGTAACGCCCATTCTCTTTAAGGACACAAGGAACTGACAGCCATGAAAACTGACCCCACACAAAGGTCCAGAGCAAGTCTAAAAAATCTGAAGGGACCAACTTCCTACACTGAGATAGGCAGGAAGCTAGATATGAGCTGGGAACAAGGTTACTCCACCAGATGCAGCGTCCTAATTGCCGGGCAGCGGCTCTTCGGACATGCAGCACTCCGCTCAACCCTGACAAAGAGTAGCCCCAAGCCTCATTATACCCTCCTGTGCATTGCAGTTTTGACCGCCCCCTTCGGGGGATCATCACTATGCCAGTTCCGGAGATGCCTGTGTAAGGAAAAAATCTCCCCCTCCCAACGTGGGGGTGGAGACAATGCCCCGACTGGCACACGTTCCAAGACCTCACCAACCCCCGAACCCGACCCTCCAAAGCCACTGACCACCACAACTTTGGGGCAGTTGCTCCCCCATCAAGCCTGCCCGTCCCTCCCCTTGGGGGTGTATTTTCACTTTACTAATAAATCCTCCTCTGTTAAAACTTCTGCTGTGTGTGCACTCTCAAATTCTTTTGCGTCTGTGGACCAAGAACCTGGGACCCCACCGCACCAATATGACCGGTGCCGGTAGCAACACAGTACAATTTAGACAAGGGAAGGCAGGGACGACCATGAACACCTTCATCTGAAGGTGAGGAATGCACTTCTAAGTCCAGGGTCAGAGAGGAAATTAGTGGGAATTAAAAATCTTCAAAATGGGGAACGACAAACGCTACATTGTCAACTGGGAAATCCAGGTAAAGTGGTTCTTAGAGGGAAATGTATTTATCTCCAGAAGGCATCCCAATAAAGAGGTTTGAGATATCAGGATACACCCAAAAGCACAGAAGGGAACCGTGATAAGGTTCATGAAGTAAACAAAAAGCAGAGGCTGAACCAAGTAGGAGGTGGGTGTTTGTTTTAAACCAGCCATGGAGAAGACAAGCTAAGAGATGGAGAACTAGCTAAGCAATGCAGCAAGAAGCAGTAAGACAAATCAGGAGACTGTGGTCAACAGCAGAGAAGTAGACTGTGCTGGATGAAAGGGACCTAAGGCACCTAAGGCAGGTGACCACATGCAGGCACGGGCCAGACCCCGACTGGGATGAAACACTGGGCCCCAGAGGTCTCTCCATTGTGGGGCAGGAGATGAGAAAGAAGCTTACTCAAACAGAAAGATGACAATCACTGATGGAAAAGAGGTAGGATTTTATAAAAGTAATAAATATATATAATACATTCATATCAGTCAGGGTTCAATCAGAGACACAGATACATATTAAATAGGCACTATATATTAAGAGATTTATTGCAAGGAATTGGCTTCCAGGATTGTGAGGGCTAGCGAGGCAAGTCTGAAATCAACGGGGTGGGCTCTGGGGCAGGGCTTGGCCTCTGTGAGTCTCAAGGCCCCTCCACAGATAGAACCGGGCAGCCCACACCCCCTAGGATGATCTCCTTACTCACATCACTTACTTACTTACAGTACTGCAGGTCCTAGATGGTGCAGTAAGACAAGAAAAGGAAAGGGAAGGTATACAGAATGCAAAGGACCAAGTGAAACTCTTTATTCACACTGGACATAAACATCTATGCAGAAAATTCTACGGAATCTACTTTTTAAAAAACTACTACAGTGAGTTTAGCAAAGTTGCAAGATAAGTAACTATTTTAAAAAATCAAATCGTATTTCTATGCACTACCAACAAGCAATAGGAAACAAATTAAAAGAAAAAAAGTACAATTACAACGGCATCCCCAAAATGAATTACTTAGGGATAAAATAAAATATGTGAGAGGCCTTGCTAAATAATCTTAAGACCCCATGTTGATATCCATTCTCTCCAAATTGATCTATAGCTTCAACACAATCTCAATCAAAATTCCAGTCGACTCTTTGTTGTAGTAATTGATGAGCTGATTCTGAAATGTATATGGAAATGAAAAAGGACCTAGTACAGCCTAAATAATGTTGAAAAAGAACCCATGGGAAGACGTACACTATCTGATTTCAAGACTTGCTCTAGGCCACAGTGATCAAGACAGGCGATGCTGCTGGAGGACTGACACGTGATCAACGGTACAGAAGAGTCCAGACACAGACCCAGAGACACACCCAAGTGATCTTCCATGAAGGTGACACCACTGAATGGAAACAGTGATTTAATCCACAAGTGGTGCTGGGATAATTGGATATTCTTATGCAAAAAAAAAAAGGACTTTTAACCTTATACAAAAATGATCTCAAAATGGAAGACAGAACTGAATCTAAGAGCTAAAACTACATAACTTCTAGAAGAAAACAAATGAAAAATCTTTGTGACACTGCGTTAGACAAAAATTTCCTAAGACACAAAAAGCATGAAGTATCTAAGAAAAAAATTGTTAGGTTGGACTTCATCAAAATAAAAACTTTTGCTCTTTAAAAGACACAGTTAAGGGCCGGCTCTGTGGCTTAGCGGTTAAGTGCGTGCGCTCTGATGCTGGCGGCCCGGGTTCAGATCCTGGGCACGCCCCAAGGCACCACTTCTCCGTCCAACCCGAGGCCGAGTCCCACGTACAGCAACTAGAAGGATGTGAACCTGTGACATACAACTATCTACTGGGGCTTTGGGGGGAAAAAAATGAATAAATAAAATCTTTAAAAAAAATAAAAAATAAAAAATAAAAAAATAAAAAATAAAAGACACAGTTAAAAAAATGATATATAAAAGAACTGATGCATCTCAACAACAAAAAAAACTAACAACCCAATTAAAAAATGGGCAAAAGACCTGAACAGACACTTCTCCAAAGAAGATATACAGATGGCCAACAGACACATGAAAAGATGTTCAACATCATTGACTATCAGGGAAATGCAAATCAAAACTACAATGAGATATCATCTCATGCCCGTCAGAATGGCTATAATTAACAAGACAGGAAACAACATGTGTTGGAGAGGATGTGGAGAGAAGGGAAGTCTCATACACTGCTGGTGGGAGCCCAAACTGGTGCAGCCACTATGGAAAACAGTATGGAGATTCCTCAAAAAATTAAAGATAGAACTACCAGGGCCGGCCCCGTGGCTTAGCGGGTGTGCTCCGCTGCTGGCGGCCCGGGTTCGGATCCCGGGCGCGCACCGACGCACCGCTTCTCCGGCCATGCTGAGGCCGCGTCCCACATACAGCAACTAGAAGGATGTGCAACTATGACATATAACTATCTACTGGGGCTTTGGGGGAAAAATAAATAAATAAAATTAAAAAAAAAAAAAAAGAACTTCCATATGATCCAGCTATTCCACTGCTGGGTATTTATCCAAAGAACTTGAAAACACCAATGCATAAAGATACATGCACCGCTGTGTTCGTTGCAGCGTTATTCACAATAGCCAAGACTTAGAAGCAACCTAAGTGCCCATCAAGGGACAAATGGATAAAGAAGATGTGGTATATATACACAATGGAATACTACTCAGCCATAAGAAACGATGAAATCCAGCCATTTGTGACAATATGGATGGACATTCAGGGTATTATGCAAAGTGAAATAAGTCAGAGGGAGAAGGTCAAATACCGTATGATCTCCCTCATTAAGTAGTAGATAATAACAACAACAAACACATAGAGACAGAGATTGGATTCGTGGTTACCAGAGGGGGAGGGGGAAGGGAGGAGGGTGAAAGGGATAATTCGGCACATGTGTGTGGTGATGGGTTGTAATTAGTATTTGGGTGGTGAACATGATGTAATCTATGCAGAAATAGAAGTATAATGATGTACACCTGAAATTTATACAATGTTATAAACCAATGTTACTGCAATAAACAAAAAATTTAAAAACACACACACACAAAAAGAAAATGAAAAGACAAGCCACAGACTGGGAGAAAATATTTGCACAACAAAAATCTGCTAAGTGACTCTAAAGTACAGAATATATAAAGAACTCTCAGTAATTTTTAAAAATGGACAAAAAAGATAGATATGAAGGAATAAATACTTCACCAAACAAGATACATGGATGACCAAAAAAAAAAGGGGGTGGGGGAATACATAAAAAGATAACCAACTTCATTTGTCATCAGGGAAGTAGAATTAAACGCACAATGGGATACCACCAGATAGCCACTAGAACGGCCACAGTTAAAAAGACTGGCCATGCCGAGAGATGGCGAGGACACAGAGCAACTGGACTCTCATTTACTGTTGGTGGGAACTCGAAATTATAGAGCCACTTTGGAAAACAGTTTGGCAGGTTCTTTAAAAGTTAAACATTCCCTATCATATGACCCAGAAATCCCAGTCTTAGTTTTATTTACCAAAGAGAAAGTAAAACATATAGCCACACAGAGTTTTGTAAGCAACTATTCATAGCAACTTTTTTCATAAAGTTAAAAATTGGAAAATATGCAAATGTCTACAAATGTCGATTGGATAAACACATGACATATGTATCCAATGGAATGGCATGCTGATGGAAAGAAACCAGTCACAAAAGACTTCACACTGCATGACTGTATTCATATTAAATTCTGGAAAAAAGAAAACCTACAATGACCAAAGCACATCAGTGGTTTCGTGGGTGCAGGGGATAGGAGGAAGATTTTTACTACAAAGGGGCTCTTTTTGGGATATGGATGTATTCTATGTCACAACTGTGGTGGTGGGACATGCCTGTACTGATTCTGTTAAAACTTATCACATCGTACACTTAAAACTGTTGAATTTCATTGTATTTAAATTATATCTCAATAAAGCTCTCAGAAAGAGAGGGCAGGAGAGGACACAGAGACAAGTGTATGACCATCGCTTTAAGAGGATTTTCTCTGTAGAGGGGAACAAAGAAGTGAGGTGGCACAGCTGGTGGTAAAAGTGGGGCTGGGTTTCTTCTGTAAAGAAAAGGGCAGCATGTTTGCATGCTGATGAGAGCACCCCACACTCATCCCCCGCCAACAAAAGCACACCTCGGGGAGATCAGGGGAGCTCCTGGAAGCTGTGTCTTTCAGGGAGTTGGGAAGGGTGGCATCCAGTGTCCTGTGGGGCAGCGGCTTCGGCAGGAGTGGGTATAGGGTGACTTCAGTACCAGGCAGACCGGAGAGTCTGTGGGCACACTGGGAGGGCCGCTGGGACGCGCATACAGCTTCTCTAAAAGTCACTGCACCAGCGATTCCGATGGCTGCCTCAGGGGATGGGGCCAGAAATTGCTGCAGAGCAGGAAGGAGGCCGACTTGTACTGCAAACCCTGCATTGTTCACCAAGTGAAATAACAGACTCTCCTAAGTTTACACATGTAGTCACACTTAACAGGGTCATACCAAATTTTTTAAACGAAACATCTCAACTAGAAGGATGTGCAACTATGACATACAACTATCTACTGGGGCTTCGGGGAGAAAAAGGGGAAAAAAAAAAGGAGGATTGGCAATAGATGTTAGCTCAGGGCGGGTCTTCCTCAGCAAAAAAAAAAAAAAAAAAGAGGATTGGCATGGATGTTAGCTCAGAGCTGATCTTCCCCACAAAAAAGAAAAAAAAAAGAAACATCTGATATAATCTCTTTAACATGTCTGCAAATTAAATTATGGACATCTGGGTTCTTTCTGTGTTTTTGCTGTTAAAAACAATGCTGCCATGGGCATTCCTGAAATGTGTCCACATGCACATGTGCACAAGTTTCTCTGTGGTTCCACATAGTGTAAGATTCCCTGATATGAAATGTCCAGAACAGGCAAATCCATAGAGACAGAAAGTAGACAAGTGGTCTACTTAGGGCTGGGCGGGGAGGGGAATGAGGAGTGAGGATCAGAGGGTGTGGGTTTCTCTCTGAGCTGATGAAAATGTCCTAAAATCAACTGTGGGGATGGCTGCACACATATGTGAACATACCAAAGGCCACTCTAAATGGGTGAACCATATGGTGTGCAGATTACGCCTCAATAAAGCTGATATTTTCTTTAAAAAGCATGAAACAAGGTTTTCTAGAGATGGACTGCTAGACAAATACTAGGAATTGTCAAAGGGACTGGGCCTCATAACAGCCGAGAGCACACGTGCCCCAGGCCAAGGTCAGAAGCCAGGTACGCAGGCCCAGCACAGCCTTTTCCCACTACTCCCTGGCAGGGAGCACACCTCAGTGCATCCCCTGGACTACGTGCACCCAAGACCCCAGTGACCTGCCGTCTGTGCTGGTCAGTGGGCAACGGGCACTCACTGGGCACAGAGGAGCACGTACAGGAGTCTCGCACTGTTATTTGAGCTGCTCAGCAAAGACAGCACAAACAGCAAATGTCTCCATCATTCTGTGTAGCTCTCACAGGAACGGTGAGGCCTGTGGTCAGGGCTGCGTCACCCAGCCCCAGCCTGTCCAGACTACCCAGTGCAGCTGACCTGCCAAAATATAGCTCTGGCCACTCCTCAGCAGAAAAGCATCCATGCTGGTCCTTGTCCACCAAATGACCTAGTTTGGCATTAACAACCCCCATCAACATAGCTTCTACCTGCCTCTGGGTATGTCTGCAGCTCAGCTAAGCAGGTTTATTGAGCTGCACAAGGTTCTGACAGCACCTCCTCAACACTGCTTCACGGGCCCCCAGGCCTCTTCCACTCACTACTTCTACTCAGTGGCACGTTTAAGCAAACGGGACCATTATAACAAAACTATTTTTAAAGGCACAAGTTTGAGAAAAGGGTATGGAATGATTAAACCTTAAATATTTAAATACTAACTTTACAGGGTCTATTTACTACAGCCTAACACTGACATAAAATTACAGCACGAGAAAGTAAACCGGAAGCTTTCAACTGTCTCCATAGCACCAGAAAGGGAGAGTCAGAAACGCTGGCAGGAAGATTCATCACAAATGAACACCAGTCTCAGGCAACTGGTCACACATGTATGTAACATAACATTTCTGAGGATCAGCCACACAGCTGACAGCACCACACGCACCAGCACTGAGACACCAGAAACAAGACCCAGCCTTTGCAGCTGAGTATGCACTACCTGGGCCACAGGATGTGGGACCGAGGGGGAAGAGGGGCAGTGAAAACTCTCCGCAGCCTGTGTGCCCCGGGCTGTGACGGCTGACAGGCCCCGCCCAGGGGCACACTGCCCCTGCCCCACCCTCGGGGTCTACCAGCCATGTGATTTCACTGCTTTTAAAGAATACACTGGGGCCGGCTCCGTGGCTTAGCGGTTAAGTGTGCGCGCTCTGATGCTGGCGGCCCGGGTTCGGATCCCGGGAGCGCCCCGAGGCACCACTTCTCCATCCAACGTGAGGCCGAGTCCCACGTACAGCAACTAGAAGGATGTGAACCTATGACATACAACTATCTACTGGGGCTTTGGGGGGAAAAAACTGAATAAATAAAATCTTTAAAAAAAAAAAAAAAAAAGAATACACTGCATGGGTGGCTGACAAACATGCCCTTCCTCATTCAAGTCTTCTGAAGCATGCATCTTCACAAATTAATTTTACATGTAACAAACAAATTTTGTGTTGAGCAAAAAAAATGTTCTTGTTGAAGCACAGTATCTCTCCCTAGAATTTGTAAAGCCTCCTTTTCCTCCTCACTTGAATTTAAAAAAAGAAATGACTTGATGAATATTAGATAAGTCTCCAAATGTAAAGTGATTAAGACAATCAGTATTTCAGCAAGTGGAATCGCACTGAGCAGCACTAACTACGTAAAGCCAGCCAGCCTCCTGCACCAGCAACCCCATCACCAGGAAAAATGCCAGAACCCTCACAGGTCGGAGAGAGAGCAAGGTGTGCCCGGGTAGCCCTCTGCTCCTCCTAGATGGAGACCTGCTGCAAGGCTGCAGGGATCTAAGGTCTGACTCATCTGCTGGGCATCCTATCATCAAAGTGTGGTGACAATGATGTGATAAGCTCCAAAATCTCCTAGTTCCTTTAGGAAAGAAAAGCCCCAAAGGTGGGAGGGGAGCAGGGAGACAGACTCTCAAAGCCCCAACAAGGGGATTCACAGAGGGATGCGCTGAAGACTCGCTAGAATGCAAGAAGAAAATTTTGGAACGACACAATTTGTTTTCGTCTGAAAACATCAGAAAAAATCTAAACAATGCCAGCTCTTTCCAGGCAGACGGACACTGGCTGTGTGTGGAGCTGCCCATGACCTCCAGGTCAGCGCCAGGTCTGAAGAAGGAGCGAGGGGCAGCGGATGCCACCTGCTCCCAGCTTACTCCCAGGCAAAGTGGGCTTTGTGGTGACCCTCAGGAACTCCTGCAGGGACCAAACATGCGTGAGCAACCACAGCGGCGATGTCCACAAAAGGGAAGCGCCAATATGCCCTCTGCTGGGATAAGGTTTTCATCAGCTGGACTGTTTTGCCTAAAAGACTTAATCAAGGTTGACAAAAACTCAGTAAAAAATTGCACAAATTATCCCCTGTGGTGAACTCCACCTCAGTATAAGGTGTATGCTCTGCTTCTGAAAACTATCTTTTCCAGCTATGACAGTGAACATCAAAATAAACTCAGAACAAGACCTTCAAATCACAGCATCACCAGTGTTAAAACAAGGTATTTTAAAAACAAAGTTTTTGTTCCATTAATAAACAAAGTAAAAAGCAAAGACGCTTATTTTTACTTCATCTTGGAATAAGCAGACATGCACTGAGGGGTGGGTAGTTTTTCTGAACGGCCGGGGCACGCAATCATCTACCCACAGTGAGCACTGTGCTCCACTTAACGGAACACAAAGTCCTCTGGCGAAACCGTCTCGTGGAACTATTAAATAACCATGAAATAAGCAGAGCGGAGACATGATTATTTTCATCCCACAGCCAGGAGATCAGGGCTCAGAGATGTTAAGTGACTTTCCCAAGATCTTAACAAATGGAAGCTGGAGAAAAACCAAGGGCCTCTGCCTTTAATTCCTGCCTAAATCCTCCCAACCCAAGAGCTAGTGTTGTGGGTGAGTGTTGGCTGGGAGCAGAGAAGGGCAGGCCCACAGAAGAAAGAGAAGAAATGCATCAGCAGGTCCTGGCCAAGAGCCGGCCCCAAAGTCAGACGAACCCCCACCCACTAGAGTGACAGAGTCACTGTAAGCGTATGTAATGAGCTTAACAATTCACAGCCACCTCACATTACTACCGTAGATAGCATATAAATGATGGTGAAAGCATTTTTGAAAACCTTACCATGAACTGTTGCTTTTCACTAACAAAGCATGGTATTTTTTTATTCTCAAATTTCTGATCCTTATCTTTTCAAAAATATAACATTTATAGATTGCAGACAATGAGCAGTCTGTTGTAGGTTTTTAAAAATTATTTGTTACTGATTCTCAACAAGTCCAAATGAGACATCTTTTTGTAAAAGGCGCAAAGTGGAAAGTTCCAGAGATGAACATGACAGGCTTTTCCAGCCATCATCAACTGAATGGAGGGAAACTGGATGTCAGTGGCCCTTGCTTAGAAGAGGAAACAGGCTGAGGGAGCTGGAAGAGGCAGAATGAGGCCAGCAGCCAGGATGCAGTGAGGAGAGTATTCCAGTGAGACACTGCTGGTTCAAATGCCAGCTCTGTAAAGAAGATACTGGTGCAATTTGGGGGATCACCCCAAAAGGATAGTGCAGGTAATAAATAGCAACAAAAGCCAGTGTGTTGTCTCCCAGGCCCTATAGCCGTCATCTCCATGGGCCTAGGAGTCCTGCCACTGGTGGGTCAGCACCCAGGCCAACTCCGATCGTCCTGGGGGGCTGGCAGGTTGCTCCGTCAGGACAACAGGTCCCACTGCTAAGAGCTCAACATCCAGGTCTGACGTCTTTTATTCTAAAACTTTACCACAAAATAACCAGATAGCAGAGGTGGGAAGGAAGATGAGTTTGCAAGAGGGACAATGGGGACAGACAGTGGGAGGGGAGACACTGCGAGAGGCGGCTCTGACAAGCCCACGTGTGCACCTCCAAAAGGCATGGTGGGTGGCACGAATAACTTTCTTTAAATACAGCCGGTATTCACCTTCAATCCGTGAGATCTGGTGAAGGTCTCACCATGTTGTGAAGGAAAGACTATGCTGACCATATGTCCTGACTGGCTGCAGGAAGCCTGCCGATGGCCATGGACACCTCACAGGGGACCAAGCAGCACAGGTGAGGGTGTGGAGAAACTGGAACCCTTGAGCACTGCTGGTAAGAATGTAAAATGATGCAGCCACGGGCCTGGAAAACAATATGGCAGTTCCTCAAAAAACTAAATACAGAATTAACATTTGATCCAGCGATTCCACTTCCAGGTGTATACCCAAAAGAATTGAAAGCAGGGTGTCAAAGGGATATCTGTATTCCCATGCTCATAGCAGCACCATTCACAACAGCAAAAACATGGAAGCAACCCAAGGGTCCACTGATGGATGAATGGATAAAGAAAATGTGGTATATGCATACAATGGAATATTATTCAGTCATACAAAGGAATGACATTCTGACCCATGCAACAACATGGATAAACCTTGATGACATTATGCTAAGTGAAATAAGCCAGTCACAAAAGAACAAATATTGTTTGATTCCACTTATATGAGGTACTCAGAGTAGTCAGGTTCATAGAGACAGAAAGTAGATAGAATGACAATGGGCCATTTGTAATCACTGGCCGTCACAGCCATTCCTGGCTTCTTCCCCCGGTCTTCCTCCTCCTTCCCTCCCACAGGATGGCCCTCTCCTGGCCTGGCCTCTCCACCTGGTCAGAGCAGGAACAGACAGGCCAAGAGACGGACTTTTGCACCCACGCCCAGGCACTCTGGCCCCAGGTCCTCACCAAAGTGACTGCTGCAGGAAGCTGAGAAGGGGCTGTGCCTGTCACAGAGTAAACCAGGGGAGCCGTCACTGGCACTCAGGAGTGCAAAGCAGCAATGCCCAAGCCACTATGGTCAGCCCCTTCTAGACTAGCTCTGGGGAAAGCCCAAGGCCAACTCTAAGTAGCAGAACTGTTTCTGCCTGTGGTGGTCACGCAGGGGCGGGCGACTTTGTGGGGATCTAGGAGGTCAGCTTCTGGGCTGGGAGGCAGCAGGTGAGCACATGGTCAGAGGGCAGAGCATGGAGCAAGAGGGGGCCAGTGGAGCTCAAGAGGAGGGGCCCTGAGGAGGCACTACCAGATATCCCTGCCCTCCTCCAGCAGGTCTACCTTCTGCCACTGCAGGCTGATGCCAGGACACCTCTCCCGGTCGCCCCAGAAGCCCACAAGAGGGGCAGGAGACCTGGCTGCTCCATTCAGGAGCACCTTTCCTCTCTTTTCTTTTGTAAAGAACACTAGAGTGCAAGTAATGAAAAGTGTTAATTCAAGACACAAATCAGGGCCAGCCCTGTGGCTTAGCAGTTAAGTGCATGCACTCCGATGCTGGCGCCCCGGGTTCGGATCCCGGGCGCGCACCGACACACCGCTTCTCCAGCCATGCTACGGCCGCGTCCCACATACAGCAACTAGAAGGATGTGCAACTATGACGTACAACTATCTACTGGGGCTTTGGGGAAAAAAGGAGGAGGACTGGCAATAGATGTTAGCTCAGAGCCGGTCTTCCTCAGCAAAAAGAGGAGGATTAGCATGGATGTTAGCTCAGGGCTGATCTTCCTCACAAAAAAAAAAAAAAAGTTTTAGTTTTAGCCTTAGTGTTTTGGTTTTTGTAGAGTTTTTTTGCTTAAGATTCTGGAACATTATTCATAGCCATTTTAACTTCTGCTAGTAAAAAAGAACTAGTTCAATAAAAATATAGATGCCATTAAATATGTTTTGTTATGTCTCACAAACTAGTCTTCCAAAATACTATAAACGGATCAAATACAACACACAAGGAAACACTGGTAACTTCAGGAGCCTCTGCCCAAGCTTGATGTGTGAGAATTTCACAGATGAGAGAGGGGAGAGAGCATTACTCCTTCCATGTGTAAAGCAACGTCTGAATGGTTATGAACCAGTTCACAAAGGAGAAGGAACTGGTCATCAACAATTACAAGATCCAAGTCTTTCACTCGGAGCAAATGTCTTCTATGTCCACATTCCCAGTTACTTACTGAGCAAAGTGTTCCTCTGCTTCACACGTTAGCTTTCCAAAGTCCTTACACATCACTGCCACTGTCCTCACCCACAGGACTGCTCCTGAAAACAGGATCACAGATGTGCCCCTGCCCTCCACAGACCACTGGTGCCCCCACAAAACAAATGCTACATGCAGACGGCTCAAGAATCCTCTTTTATTTTTAGTGAAGACCAAGTAAGACTCCCCTGGAAGCCATTTTCCATACAACCCAGACCACTCAACTGCCATGGACACTTCAGCAGAGCTTCCTCAGGAGGCAAGAGACTGGTTGCCTGGGACACAGTGGAGACCCTAGCCTGTGCCTGGCTTCTCGTGCTGCGCCTGCCGCCTCCCTTTGGTCCAGCAGCCTTGACTGTGCTGGCAAATCCCACGCTCTGAGCCTTGGCTGTCAGCCAGAACTGTTATTAATGACACAAAGGCTTCTCATTTCAGCTTCTTCTACACCGGCAAAGACTGTTGTCTGGCTCTCTGCTGCTCCACGCTGAACCTGCAGCTGGAATATAATTTCATAAGAGGCACCTTCATCCATCTTCATATCCATTGGTATGAGATGTTTTCATTTTTAGTCTACCCTACATTCTAAGTGATGCAGAAAGAAAGAGGATAGCATTCACCACTCTTGTGTAAAAGCTACAAAATCCTAAAAACAAAAGGCGTCACAGATACCAAAGTTAGCAGCACGTATTTTAATCAGTTGATAAACACATCTGTGATGAATGGTATTTAAGTCATGTGTGATGAAAATCTGAAGAATTATATAGCTTAAATCTTAAAATATTTAAGAGATTAAAGGCCCACAGACCTCTTCTCGTCACCTGCATTAGCCAACGTCAGTGCTTTCAAGAATTAACATCCCCTCTGAATACAGTGGCGGCACAGCCTCAATGTCAGGAAAGATGGCCCACTGGGAACAGCCACCCTCAAGACAGAATTCACTGCACAGAGCCTAGACTGTCTGTCAGCAACATGTAGTTTCCTTGTCCATCACACAGGGCTCCCTTTCTATACACGTGTGTGTGTTGTGTGGCTACGGAGAGAAGAGGCACAGACTTAGATCCACCAAACACTCCTATTAGTGCCCACGAGAAGGATCTAAGTTGTAAAACATCAGGATCAGGTCAGTCACAACATGAATCTCTCAGCTGTCAAGGTACGGTTTGCCAACCGCAACACAGTCAAATGTGCCTCCACCAGAGCGGCCTCGTGTCTGGACTCCGGCCATGCAGGGTGGGCTCATGGAGTCATGGGATCCTCACAGCTCCCATTCAGCTCACACCCCAGAATGCAACCCCTTTTAGTCTCCACAGCACAGAATGGATTACTCCAAGCCTGGGTCCCCTGCCTGTACCGCTACAGCACCCCCCACTTCCCTGTGAAGACCCCCATCCCAATCCTCGCTACCTCCCTCAGGCCTCGCCATTCTTCCTCAAAGCCTGAAACCCTGCTCCAGACAGGAGGGGAGCCCTCTCAGTTACCCTGCTTGTTTATGCTCCACAGCTACATCGCGACAACATAACCAGTGTTATCTTCTCTGGTTATAATGAAATCTGAAATAGTCAATACAGTATCAGGGGAAATGCCCCCGCCCAAAAAGGCTCAGCCGGGCAGCACCAAGGGTAGTGTCCACCTGTCCATTTAGAACCAAATCTAGGGCTGGCCGCGTGGCTTAGCAGTTAAGTGCACGCGCTCTGCTACTGGTGACCCGGGTTCGGATCCCAGGTGCGCACCGACGCACCGCTTCTCCGGCCATGCTGAGGCCGCGTCCCACATACAGCAACTAGAAGGATGTGCAACTATGACATACAACTATCTACTGGGGCTTTGGGGGAAAAAAAAAAGGAGGAGGATTGGCAATAGATGTTAGCTCAGAGCCAGTCTTCCTCAGCAAAAAAGAGGAGGATTAGCACAGATGTTAGCTCAGGGCTGATCTTCCTCACAAAAAAAAAAAAGAAGAACCAAATCTAAAACACACAGTTACAAAATGAAGTAGACAATACCGAAGCTTGAATGAAACATAATAAATACTCAATAAATGTAACCTAAATCCAAATCGGGAAAATACATCTATTGATATTTATTAAAAACACACAGTATTTCCAAGGGGAAGAATTCTGGTCAGAAATATGTAAATTTTCCTACCGATTTTTTTCATTCACTCTATAATCTTAAGTATTCTCTAAATTCAGCCTATAATTTGACAACGCATACAAATTTGCTACTTATGCTTAAATGCCAGGCAAGGATTAAGATTTAGTCTTACACAGTTTTGAAATCTCTAAAATAATGGCCACAAGATTCCCAACTCCTCCCACAAAGGAGGGAGCCTCTCTCACTAGCGCCTGGGCCCCAGAGGCCCTCGTGGAACACTCCTGTGCCCACACGGGGAAGCCTGGGCAAGACCAGGAAACGGGAGTCTCACCAATCTCCCAGCTTACTGTCATCTCATGAGTGACCCCAGGCACAACCAGCAGAAAAACCACCCAGACAACATAAGAATTATGAGAAGCAACAAATCACTGTTGTTTAAAGACATTAAGTTTTGGGACGGTTTTGTTACACAGAATAAACAACTGATACACATCTCACTCAGGATAAGATCTACTTTGAAATAGGGAGAGCGTGTATAAGATGCTATTTAAACACACATTTAATTCTGAATACAACACTGCCTTTAGATCTAAATTTCATCCCCCTATCTCCCTCCTTTTTGCCCTTAAAATGGCACCAAGAGTAGCAGTCAGATCCTAAAGCATACTCGTGTTCCCTGTGAGACTGCAAACGGTACTCAAAATGACACAATCTTCTCTTGGCTCCTTGACAGGAGAGCCTCTATCAGCAATCTTGTCACAGTGCTTCCTCATTACCCTCAAAATGCTGGGCAGTAGATGCCCAGGGAAAAGAGTAACCAAATGTTGAAGACTTGCAAAATCCTTTTGTATGAATCAAAGTGAACAATATACTATGTTAATTCTCAAATTTCAGCATGCAAGTCACATTACAAAACCTTTTCCAAAAGTTTTGGAGGATGCTGTGAAATTTCTTTCAATAAGTAACAAGTCTAGAAGCCATAACAATCAAGATTTAATAAAATGGTCTCAAAAGTGACAAGAATCTCCTTTCAGTATCCCCTTCCTCATCACAGATGCTGTTTGCAGTCTAAGAGGCTATTAATTCAATTCTTCAAACAGCCCTCCCAGGGATGACAATTTTGTCAGCTGGTTGGAGAGTTGAATTCTAGAAGTGGCTGCAAGACCTGGCAGGAGGGGAAGTTCCAGAGCAGACAATAGGTTTTTGGAGAAAAGATCTGTAAATGAAACTCCAGAAACCTCCTATTCCACTTGATAATACATACTTGTGAAGCCCAGGACATCTCATCATGTATTCCAAATCCTTGATCCCTAAGGCTTAATTACATACAAGCATGTAAAAAAAAAAACATACATACATACATACATATATATATATATAGTGTGTGTGTGTGTGTGTGTGTGTGTGTGAGAGAGAGAGAGAGAGAGAGAGAGAGAGAGAGAGGGAGGGAGGGAGAGAGAGAGGAAGATTGGCCCTGAGCTAACATCTGTATCAATCTTCCTCTACTTTGCATATGGGACGCTGCCACAGCATGGCTTGATGAGCGGTGCGCAGGTCCACACCCGGGATCCAAACCTGCGAACCCCGGCCACCGAAGCAGAGAGCACAAACTTAACCACTATGCCACTGGGCAGGCCCCTATATACATTTTTTATATATGTGATAAATAAATACATATAAATATATATATATTTCTACAATATCACCTGCTTAATATTTCCATCATAACTCAGCAGGTTCATGAAAGACCTATGCAGAGTTCCAGCGTTAGAGAGCATAAAGCTGAATTATTTACACGGAAAAATGCAAAACAAAAAATACACAACCATCCTTCAGTTCAGAAGAGTGGGAATAACTGAGCATGGCCATGTGTGTACTGCAGAACATCCTGAGCAGGTGGGGTGAGCCCCACAGGGGAGGGGCCTCTGTTGGGCCCCCAGGCAGCACAAGGTATCTCGACTGCACTGGACAGACACTTTGTAATACAGTGGCTACAGGACTTTCTGAAACTTGCTTTCAAAAAGGTTCCAAGCTCTCCCATCTCAAGCTTGCCTTAACAGTTGAGAAGCAGGTATGCTCACTGGAGAAGGGCAAAAGCAGTGACCTGGTGGTGCAGGTCGCTCCCACAACTCCTCCTGCCTGGTGTCCACAGAGACACACAAGGAAGGCACTGAGGGGAGTTCTCCACCGAAACCTGTCTTCATGACAAATCGGCTTCAACTTGCCTACAACCAGCAGACTCTTGTTGAAGACTGCAACCTCCCCTAAGCCAACTTCTTCCCTGCATCTGCCACGTGGGTGCTGAAATATGCTGGAGTCAGAGACGTATCAGTGATCTGAATGGGACAGAACCCATAAGCAACTCCCTGGAGCTGGCTCTGCGGACTGCACCAAGCCCAGAGGCTGACCCCTGGAAAGGGCCAGATAGCAAACCCTTTTACTCTTTGCAGGCTTTGTTGTTGTGAACAACTCTCTAAAAATGTGAACACCACCCTTAGCAATCTGGTCATACAAATACAGGCAACGATTTGCCAGCCCCTGGCCTGTGGCCAAACCAGCGTGCAGCCTAAATTTCTCGCTGAGGCCTCCTCTGCCTCTCCTGGCCCCCTCTACCTGGAGACTCATCGGACGCCCACTGCCTCCCCATGCCACCTTCGATGAGGAAGAGCAGGCTCATCTGTGCGCAGGGACAGTGAAATCACCCAGGCCTGTGTATGTCTCCAAGCCTGGTTTCTAATACCTGACACAACTCTGAGTGCTCAAGTGCATGTGGGCTCGACATTCTCATGAAGTGGAGTAGTGCTCGCGGGCGACAGCTCCAGCTCCCTACTGACTCCCGGGCCAGCCCAGACAGGCAGTGCCTCGGCCCCTCCTCTATAGGGCAAGCCTGGGGCTGCTCACTTCCACTTCCATGAGGGCAACGCAACCCAAGGAAACCAGGTATGGCTTCAGCTTTCAAACAACATGCATGTGAATGTGCAGCTGCCGAGGGCAACCGTTGGTGCCCTCTCTGGGAGCCCTTCAGCTCTGTTCCTCTGACCGGCCCCTCTTGGCAGGTGCCTCCCCAGCCTGAGAAGTCCATCTGCTTCTAGAAGCCTCCAGAAATCCTCCATGGAACAAAACCTCCTCCGTCGAGGAAGCCCCCAAGTGACCCCAGCTGGCAAGAGCTGTGGTGTGCTCACAGCCCCGGGTCGAGTTCCACACCTGATGTCCTGATTACGCGTGGTCCAGTGACCACGCTTGCGTGTCCTGCTGCTACCCCTTCTCGAACGGCCACTCGACCGAAGGCAGAAGCTCTGTCCTGCATGGCTGTGGGCAGGTGGTACCACCACCAGGCCCCAAGATAAGTGTATGGGACAGGGGTCCATGCTTAGAAATGCCTTCTAGACACACATCGTACACCACCATTCACTCTGTATTCTGGATTAAATCCAGTCATATTTGAGGGAAATGACATTAAAACAGTGATTCAAAGCAAGAGAGCCGGGGCCGGCCCGGTGGCGCAAGCGGTTAAGTGCGCGCACTCCGCTGCGGCGGCCCGGGGTTCGCTGGTTCGGATCCCGGGCGCGCACCGACGCACTGCTTGGCAAGCCATGCTGTGGCGGCGTCCCATATAAAGTGGAGGAAGAGGGGCACAGATGTTAGCCCAGGGCCATCTTCCTCAGCAAAAAAAGAGGAGGATTGGCGGTTGTTAGCACAGGGCTGATCTCCTCACAAAAAAAAAAAAAAAAAAGCAAGAGAGCCCTTTTAAAAATTCCCTCTTGTTTTATTAAATATAAAAGGAAATGGATTTCGTTTTGTTAATCTTCATGTTACTCATTTGTTACTGCTGCACCTATTCAGGATCCAACAGGAAGCTCCAAATTTAAATATCTGCTCTATAAGAAACTGGACTTGCAGCAAACTATTCCATGTCTCTGAAGAGGCAGCATTTACCTGGTTTCTGGTTTTGTTCAAGTGCCTACACTGCTCAGTGGTTTGGACAAAAAGTCTTAAATCAAACCAGCCTCTCACGCACTCTGTCCAAACCCACCTTTTCCAGGCTCTTCCGTGCAGAACTTTCTCTTGCCCTAAAGGACAATACAGGCCAACCAGAAACCACAGAACAAGGGGCGGTAGGCCAGTCACAGGCGGCCATCCTGCTTTCCTGAGGTAAGCAGACAGTGTGCAGGAACGTGGGATTTCCATTCAGATGCGGGCCCCAGAGTTGAGACAAATGCCCAGCGGGGAGTCCATTCTTCCTCCCACAAGCCCTGAGCCACCCCAGCATAGACTCATCACTGTCCAGCTCGACCCTGCAGCCTCTTCTAAAATAAACAAAACCCATAAGATCAAAGCACAAGCACCCCAAACTCAGCAGGTTCCCCCAAAAAAGAACATAAAATTCTCTCATCTCCAAATGCCTGAGTCAAAACAGAGAGCAGAGCAGCAATTCCACTCCTGGGTATGTGCCCGAGAGAAACCAAAATCCACACCCACACAAAACTTGTATGCAAATGTTCACAGTCGCACTACTCACCATCACCGAAAAGAGGAAAGAGGGGCCAGCCCAGTGCCATAGTGGTTAAGATTGTGCGCTCCGCTTCAGTGGCCCGGGGTTCACAGGTTCGGATCCTGGGCAAGGACCTACACACCACTCATCAAGCCATGCTGTGGCAGCATCCCATATACAAAGTAGAGGAAGATGGGCACAGATGTTAGTTCATGGCCAATCTTCCTCACAGAAAAAAAAAAAAAAAAGAGGAAACAATTCAGATGTCCATCAACTGTGGATGAATAAACACAACATGGTCCATCCACACAATGAAATACAATTCAGCCATAAACAGGAGTGAAACCTCCCACTATGCCATGCCAGGCAAAATGGTAAAAGCCTCCTGCAATCTGACACCCACCAGCCAATTCCTTCAATGCAGGGAGAGAAGATCAGAAGGAGGCACATTCTACCTTTAGCACAATTCCTACTTCTACAAGTAATGAAAATGAACCCACGGAAACCCAGAGGTCACCCAGCTGAGTGTGGCAGCAGGGGGCCCCCTCACCCTCACCTGACCTCAATTCCTTCCACTGCAGGACCCAAACGCATAAGTGAGGTCTACCCAAGGAGACCATCATTTCGAGTAAGGTTTCCAAGATTTTGGTTAAAGAGACTGCCAAGCATGGCAGCAATGCCCCCCTGCACCTACAACAGCCCCCAGACCCGCTCCTGTTCACCCCTTGCACTGCACACCATGAGAAGGACCAGGTGAGGACCTTCTGCTGCTGACGGCCCCCGCAGCCCTCTTACTGCACGGCGCAGCTCCACGCTTCAGCTTCCCTATTAGAGAAATATCTTCCCTATTTGTTTGGTAGTGACGTTATCAGCCGCCCTATCTCATGACAAATGAGACTGACAGAATTGAAAACGGCCACAGAACAACACAACACACGTCTCCTTGCTCTCGTGTGATGTACCAGGAAGAGTACAGGCACACCTCGCTTTAGCGCACTTTGCAGACACTGCATTTTTTACAAATTCAAGGATTGTGACAACCATGCATTGAGCAAGTCTATTGGTGCCATTTTTCCAACAGCATTTGCTCACTTCGTGTCTCTGTGTCACATTTTGGTAATTCTCAAAATATTTAAAAGCTTTTATGGTCATTATATTTGTTATGGTGATCTGTGATCAGTGATCTTTGATGTTACTATTGTAATAGTTCTGGGGTGCCACGGACCACACCCACATAAGACTGCAAATTTAATCAATAAATGTCAAGTATGTTCAGACTGCTCCACCAACTGGTGGTTCCCTTGTCTCTCTCCCTCTCCTCGGGCCTCCCTATTCCTTGAGACACAACAATATTGAAATTAGGTCAGTTAATAACCCTGCAATGGCCTCTAAGTGTTCAAGTGAAAGGAAGGGTCTCACATCTCTCACTTCAAATCAAAAGCTTGGAATGATTAAGCTTAGTGAGGAAGACATGTAAAAAGCCGAGATAAGCCAAAAGCTAGGCCTCTTGTGCCAAAAACAGTTAGCCAAGTTTTGAATGCAAAGGAAAAGTTCTTGAAGGAAATTAAAAGTGCTACTCCAGTGAACACATGAATGATAAGAAAGTGAAACAGCCTTACTGCTGATATGGAGAAAGCTGTAGTGGTCCGGATAGAAGATCAAAGCAGCCACAACATTCCCTTAAGCCAAAGCCTAATCCAGAGCAAGGTCCCAACTCTCCTCAATTCTGTGAAGGCTGAGAGAGGGGAGGAAAACTCAGAAGAAAAGTTTGAAGCTAGCAGAGGTTCGTTCATGAGGTTTAAGGAAAGAAGCCATTTCCATAACTTAAAAGTGCAAGGCGAAACAGCAAGGGGTGATGTAGAAGCTGCAGCAAGTTCTCCAGAAGATCTAGCTAAGATAATTCATGAAGGTGGCTACACTAAACAGCAGATTTTCAATGCAGGTGAAACAGCCTTATATTGGAAGAAGATGCCATCTAGGACTTCCATTGCTAGAGAAGAGAAGTCAATGCCTGGCTTCAAAGGACAGGCTGACTCTCTTGTTAGGGAATAATGTTGAAGCCAATGCTCATTTACCATTCCAAAAGTCCTAGGGCCCTCAAGAATTATGCTAAATCTACTCTGCCTGTGCTCTACAAATGGAACAACAAAGCCTGGGTGACAGCACATCTGTCTACAACATGGTTTACAGAATATTTTAAGCCCACTGTTGAGACCTACTGCTCAGAAAAAAAGATTCCTTTAAAATATTACTGTTCATTGACAATGCACCTGGTCACCCAAGAGCTCTGACGGAGATGTACAACGAGATTAATGTTGTTTTCATGCCTGCTAACACAACATCCATTCTGCAGCCCATGGATCAAGGAGTAACTTAGACTTTCAAGTCTTATTATTTAAGAAATATATTTAGTAAGGCTATAGATTCCATAGATAGTGATTCCTCTGATAATCTGGGCAAAGTCAGTCAAAAACCTTCTTGAAAGGATTCACCATTCTAGATGTCATTAAGAACATTTATGATTCATGGGAAGAGGTCAAAATATCAACATGAACAGGAGTTTGGAAGAAGATTTCAACCCTTATGGATGGCTTTGAGGGGTTCAAGATTTTAGTGGAGGAAGTAATTGCAGATGCGATGGAAACAGCAGGAGAACTAGAATTGGAAGTGGAGCCTGAAGATATGACTGAATTGCTGCATGATAAAACTTTAACAGAGGAGGAGTTGCTTCTTATGGATGAGCAAAGAATGCAGTTTCTTGAGATAGAATCTACTCCTCGCAAAGATGCTGTGAAGACTGTTGAAATGACAACAAAGGATTTAGACTATTATATAAACTTAGTTGAAAACGCAGCAGCAGGGTTTGAGACGACTGACCCCAAATGTGAAAGAAGTTCTACTGTGGGTAAAATGCTATCAAACAGCATCACATGCTACAGAGAAATCGTTCATGAAAGGAAGAGTCAGTCGAGGCAAATTTCACTGTTGTCTTGTTTTAAGAAACTGCCACAGCCCCCCCAGCCCTCAGCAACCACCATGCTGATCAGTCAGCTGCCATCGACATCAAGGCAAGACCCTCCACCAGCAAAAAGATTACAACTTGCTCAAGGCTCAGAAAATGGTTAGCATTTTTCAGCAATAAAGTATTTTTTAATTAAGGTTATGTACATTGTTTTTTTAGACATAATGCTATTGCACACTTAACAGACTACAGTATAGTGTAAACATAACTTTCACATGCACTAGGAAACCAAAAATGTGTGTGACTCGCTTTACTGCAGTGGTCTGGAACCAAACCCACAATATCGCCAAGGTGCACCTGTGCCAGGACGACGACAGACTGACTTGCATTTCCACTCAAAACTCTTTCACAAATACCCACTGAAGAAAGGCACACGTCACCAAGAGGCGGGTTGAACAAGACACCAAACTGAGCTATTCCCAAGAAAGAGATAAAATACAGTATACAAGAAACAGATTAACACTGCGAGTGTCAATTTCACATTCTGGTGTAGTTGTAATCCAGACCCCATCCCCCATCCCCCACCCCCGACAGACGTGCGATGTGGGATACTGCGCACCCGAGCGAGGCCCACAGGTGGAACCAGCCAATGACAGAGCACATGCGTTCCCTCAAAGTCAGTGCACAAGTCCAGTGCCATCTACACCACCAGAGCTTCTCTGGTGGCCAGTGCTGGAAAACTGGAAACCTGGTCCCCCGCCCCAAGAAGGAGCTCTCCAGGATGACCAGGCAACACAGACTCCACCAGAGCTATACTCATAGCACCCCAAGACTGAGGCACTGACAGCTTGTCCCATGACACACAAGGAGGAGAGGGCAGGGCTGCAAGTGCGCCAGGAGGACCAGCACGCCTCAGGCGGCCTTGTCAGGACCATGGCTCCACCCAGATGGGCGTCTGTAATGCTCACACACCAAGCTCCTCCACAGAAACCAGAGTCATGTCGACTGCAAGTGTGCCAATTGTAAAAGGAAGTTCATCCGACAGCTAGTGTGACATGCCATTGGCATTCCCATATCCAACAAACCGGTTAGCTGCTCCATTACACAACGCCAATGGCTAATTCACTGAAAACTGCTTTTTAAAAATATCCTACCAGAGTTCTAAAGGTGGAACCAGAGGGACGATGGATTCAAGAGCACAAAGGTGGGAGTGAGGGTCTGCATGGAACCCAGGGGGCCCACTGATTCCCACTAAGAACTGAAGGCCCACAAAGACTACCAATACTTGACTCTCAAACAAAAAAAAGATTTAAAAACTCAGTTCTATGAAAATTACCACTGGAGTTTACACCCTTAGGAGGAAAAGATAAGCAAGATATACTGCAATACTCTAAGTCTAAGAAAAAAGCCACGCTCGCTATCCTCTATGGAGAGGGTGACAGAGCTGCCTACAACCACGCAGTGCCGCCTGCAGGCCACCCTCCATTTTCCATCAAAAGGGTGAGGGAGCCACCTGCTCCAGAGCACCCAGTGTGTCCACCTGCAGCAAGGTGGTCAGCAGGTTTCGAGGGACAGAGTCAGAGACAGACTCATGGGCGCCAGCTGTCTAAACTAGCCATTACTGAAAGAACAAAGGCAAAGAATTTTTTAAAGTCTTCAGTAGAGATACTACTGAAGTACGTGCACGTAAGATGATATGATGCTTGGTATTTACTTTAAAATACTAAAATTAGGGCCGGCCGCGTGGCTTAGCGGTTAAGTGCGCACGCTCTGCTACTGGCAGCCTGGGTTCGGATCCCGGGCGCGCACGGACACACCGCTTCTCCGGCCATGCTGGGGCCGCGTCCCGCATACAGCAACTAGAAGGATGTGCAACTGTAACATACAACTATCCACTGGGGCTTTGGGGAAAAAAAAGGAGGAGGATTGGCAATAGATGTTAGCTCAGAGCCGGTCTTCCTCAGCAAAAAGAGGAGGATTAGCACGGATGTTAGATCAGGGCTCATCTTCCTCACAAAAAAAATAAATAAATAAAAAATAAAACACTAAAATTAAAAATTTAAAAAGACACAAACAAGCAGGGGGGAAGCAGACATAATAGATGGGCAAAACATTGGTGACGGCTAGAAGGGGGTACGCAGTGCACTGTTGTCTCAGATCCCGTGAGTGTCACGAACACCCCTCCTGGAAGGTGAAATACACATTTCAAATTCACCTGGGAAGTCAAAAAGCCGCCCTGTCTCGAGGGCTCACTGAAAGTCACTTCCTGACACTCACTGTCCCTGCTGAGTCCACCATAACTGTTCATCGGTTCCTAGAAGTTTTCCCGAATGACCCCGCCAGATTCTGTGTCATTTACACAAGTGCTGCCATGCACGCTCATACGTGTGCACACAAACACACACTCTGCCTTCCCCCATTATTACCACCATAAAAACCTATCCTCCCCTTTCAGATCACTGGAGGGAGGATACAGAGCTGCTGCACAGTGACCCTAGGTGAGTAAAGGAAGAAACAGAAAAGGCTTTCAAAATCATCTAGTCTAATCCGAAAGAGTTACTTTCCCATGATCGTTGAACTGGAACAAAACACCATATCTGCAAAATCATACCAAAATAACTGGTAGAGCTGTGGGGTAAAAGGCAGTACCCATCACATCAACACTGGGGGTGTTGGGCCCTCACGGTTAAGCGTTGCAGGCCATGGTGGGGCTGGAGGCACCTGCTGCAGTTGTACATTCTGATCCCTAAAAACATGAGCGCACCAGGGACACCTGCACCTGCCATGGGCCCACGACCACGACCAGGGCCGCACCTCCTCCTCCTAGTACTGGGCTCCCCCTGCCCACCTCCAGGGCCTGACACAGGTCTCAACCCCAGGGTCTTGAGGGCAAAGACACAAAGAGCAGAGGAAGACTCCCTGCCAGCCTTTTCCTTTGACCAGGAGGAAAACAACCTGCAGGTACAGGAAAATCAATACCAAAGTCCACACGTTTGACTTCAGAGAGCAGGAGAGACAACAAACTGCACAGGAAGCTGTGCTGCCAACCTCATCATAGGGCTAACGTGCAGAGACCCCCTGAACCACAGGAAAAATGAAGTTCTGTAGGACGGATGTCTACAGACAGGACGCTAAATGCAGCTCACAACACTGCCGGAAACCAACCACAGCAGGAAGAAAGTAACTAGCACGTGACTAATACCAACATCTGAAGTTCACGTTCCCATGAGATGCTTTACTTGGCAAAATCAAAATATTGTGTAACTCACACTCAACCAAGGTGCATGGGGAGGCTCTGAGAACACAACCCCTGGTTTGGAGCATACACACTCCCCAACACACCCTCACTCCTTTTACAGCTATGGGACTGGAATAATCAATATAATCACTTATGATTAGAACTGTTGATTCTATTTGTTTCGGAAAACTAAGTCCATGAGACACAGAGATGGGGACTTGAGTCTCGGCAGGTGGTACCCACTGGACAGGGGTCAGGAGGCCCAGGGAACTCTAGAGTGGTCAGCTTCTGGAGGACAGCATGGGGGCCAACGGGACTCTAGGAACAGAAGCAGCTCTTCCCCGGCCCCGGAGAGAGGCCTCCTCCCCAACCACCTGAACCAGATGACCGCTGCCCAGTGGAAAGGCGATCAGGGCTGCCTCTGAGTCAGGGGTCCCACCTGCCTCCATGCCTCGGTGCCTGGGCTCCAAGTGAGAACCTATTTATCTATTACAGGTCGGGGTAGGGGATGGAGGCGGCACACAAGGGTACCAGAACAACCTCTCACCTTTCAGCTGCGGACCCTTGTTCTCCCTCCTGTGGCAAAAAGGCTGAACGACTACATGAGGTGCCCAAATACAGGATCACGAGACAAAACGGGCCCAGGACAAGCTCTACTGCTGCCAATGCCCACACACGCCTGTCCACTCAGACCCAGCACACACACCAAAGGTGACCAATCTTGCTTCCTGGAAGGACTCTGCGCAAGCACTTGTAATGCTTTCCCACCTAGAGCATGGTTTTTAGAGCCAACCCCCAAAACTACTGCCTACTTTTAGCCTCGACTCTCCTTGCTTTGTCCACCAGGAGGGTGGCATACTCTGCTCCTCATGTGTTTCTACTTCCGAGTCTCTGTTCTCTGCCCATCAGGGTCTCACCTCAACCCATGCTTCAAGACCCAAACCCAGTTTACGTCTTGCTTCGAGCACCAAAAGTCCCCAGCGCAATCTCTCCCTCCTCCTTCTCCTCCTCCTCTTCCTCCTCCTCCTCCTCTCCACTAGTCCTTGACTCCTCTCTGGAAATCACTTTCTTCTGAACTTCTATTAACCACGTGTACCATTAGACTACTTATCTAGATACTCGTATTGCTGATAGTTTTATGTCTCATTTCATGAACTAATCTGTGAACTGTGAGAACCTGAGGCCTTAAAAACTACTTAACACAGCACTTAATACCCAGCAAGTACTCAAAAGTACTTGATGACTGATGGGTATAAAACAAGTCCTGGATGCTGCTCCTCATTCACAGCACTCATAATTCTCTACACTTAGGAACAAAGTTAGACTGATAAGAGGTTGTTTTTGCCCATACCTCTACAAAGTTGCAGTGAGGAAAACAACCACGTATAAGTGAATTAAGGAAGAGGCAGTACTGCAAAAAAGACAAAAATTTTAAATAACTATTTTACTGGTAATTTTCTTTAACTTCTCCCCTCCCCACAATACCCTTTAAAGAGATCCTTTACGTATAACAACTCTTGTTAAAAATATTAATATCAGATTTTGTAAATGTACAGTATTTTAATAGAAATCAACCAGATCTTGTGCTTACTGATCCTAGCAATTCTCTTCACCAAGAAAGTATCCCAGAGAGTAGGGGTCAACAAGCTATGGCCACCATCTGTCTCTGTAAATAAAGTTTTATTGGAATATAGTCACGCTCATTTGTTTACGTATCATCTGTGGCTACTTTTGTTCTACACAACAAGGCAAGTAGCTGCCACAGAGACTCTACGGCCAGCAAGCCTAAAATACCTATCTGCTGGCCCTGTACAGAAAGAGGCTGCCAAGCTCTGCTCTAAAGCTGCCTTCCTTAGCAAGGTTCCACGAGAGAATCAGACTTGCTGGCCTAAGACACTTTATGTCAGGAACTAACTTCCTTCCTATGTTTCTAGACTGCGTCATCTAGGTAGCATCTCCTTACTGAGAAAACCATCACTCAGATCATTTTGGTTTAGAGGAGAAAAGCACTGGGGAGCACTGATAAAAGTGATTCAACAGCTTTGTTCAGCTAAGGTACGGAAAGAGATAAGAATTACAACTCCCAGATTCAAAAACCACACGGTTAACATGTCTATACAAACAATGAGTTTGTGAACATGCAAGCTACCGCCTTTTTTTTTTTTTCTTGTGAGGAAGATCAGTCCTGAGCTAACATCCATGCCAATCCTCCTCTTTTTGCTGAGGAAAACTGGCCCTGAGCTAACATCCGTGCCCATCTTCCTCCACTTTATATGAGACGCTGCCACAGCACGGCCTGACAAGCGGTGCATCAGTGTGCACCCGGGATCCGAACCTGGGCCGCCAGCAGCAGAGCACGCACACTTAACCGCTACACCACGGGGCCGGCCCCGCAAGCTACCTCCTTGATTAGAGCGATGTTCAGTCTCAATTCTTGATACTAATTTCAAATCATGACAATGAAGTTTGACCACCACCACAAACTCCACAGAAAATAATAAAATGTAGAGCTTAAAAAGATACTAAACTAAATTTGTGTGTTATTAGGCTACAGATAAGTAGGTTGAAGATAACAGCAATAGGATTATAAAGCATGGTTAACTGGCATGATATTTTCTCAGGCTTCTTTAAGACACTTGTATAGACAAAGATCTTGAATATTAGCAGGCTAAGAAAAATACATCTAAATTTATCCATAAGCCTGACTTACAAACCTAATAATATGCAGAAATGGCTAGAAGACCAGAAAGGGTTCACAACACCTGCTTCGTCGCTCTCCTACGCCTTTCACTCTGAGTCTCCACGTGCACAGACCCCACACACACTGGGGACTGCCCACAGCACACAGGCCCTGATCTGCAGGCGCCCCCATTGTGGATAGGAATCATTTCTATGACAGCCACAGCTAGGAAGAGCAGAGCAGATGCAGCCAGAGCCTGGAAGATTGAGGAAAAATTCTCAGGCACTGGCTTTTTTCCTTTTGTGCATTTTTGGGGGGAGGGATTGGGAGTGGGGAGGGATTTTGTAAAGCTGAAAGTCCTTTTAGGACCAGATTATTGTAAAGGGTGTGGATGGCACATTAGGAGTATCAAGGAGTGTCTTGTAGCCGTGGGCAAGCCCAGGCCTGGAAGGGCTGCCCCACATTTGGACGCCAGGTACTCTCTGAGAACAACCAACCAAGAGAAAGCAGACCCAGTACATGGGGTTATTCGCGCCCACCACGAATGGCCCTAAAATGTGTGAAGCTGGGACATGTCTGGAAAGCCTTTCTGACTGGTCACTGGAAGGTGAGGACAGCCCCCATGCCTGCCTCACACCAGCCATGAAGCAGTGTAAGAAGCCGTCTGCAATTGGCAGGGTCTGAAAGGAGGCTGGCATGCATCCTAGCAAACAAGGAACACAAGGGCATCTTACCTCGTTTTAAAAATCTAAGAATTTCTGACATATACCTTCTACCAGTTTCTAAGTGAAATGAAAAATTTCTAATTTAAAAAAAAAAAAAAAAGAGCTTAAATCAAGCATAAACCGTGAATGGATTGGAGAGGCACAGCCCGAAGGAACTGACCATGTGCTCCAGGCCCTGTCGGGGCATCCAGAAACCAGCTCATGCAACTAACTCCGGCTAACGTGTTCCAGGGGTCTCCCTTGAACTCTGAGTGCAGGGCTCCACGACTTCTCTCAGGGGCTGCGAGAGCTCCACAAGAAGTGGTTTAGTTCAACTGACTTAAGACATGTGGATTCCCACAATTAAAGAAGAACTGGGGTGGAGGATGGAGGGCAAGTGGGATGTCAGCTCCATTTATGTTGTAATTGTTTTCAATAATTTCCTAAGAAATATAATTTTATTTTTTTTTATTTTTTTTTTTTTTAGGATTCTTTTTTTTTTTTTTAAAGATTTTATTTATTCATTTTTTCCCCCCAAAGCCCCAGTAGATAGCTGTATGTCATAGGTTCACATCCTTCTAGTTGCTGTACGTGGGACTCGGCCTCGGGTTGGACGGAGAAGTGATGCCTTGGGGCGTGCCCAGGATCCGAACCCGGGCTGCCAGCATCAGAGCGCACGCACTTAACCGCTAAGCCACAGAGCCGGCCCAAGAAATATAATTTTAATCTAAAAATTTTGAAAATACAGAAAAACAAAAAGTTTAGAAAGAAATAACCTGCTGCAGAAACTTACCATTTCACAGTTTCCAACCCTCCTTTCTCAAAAACATACACCTTCATTTTTATTCACCAAACACTCTATTTTCTGCATCTCCCAACTGCTTAAGCTTCAATTCAGGTCCAAATACAAACGAGTATATATAAAACTCCTCCTTTCTATCAAGAAATTCACTGTGAAAAGATGTTATTTCTGGCACCCCAGTTGCAAAACGATGATGCATTTTTAACTCCTTTTCTCCTAAGTTGGTTGAGTGCCATAAGCCTTCAGGTATCATCTGTGCAGGCTCCGCTAGAGCACAGCGTGGCTACACCTGCATCCTGGAGGGGTCCAGCATGTCCTGCAGTCCCACACTGAGGCCAGCACACACACAAAGGGAGGTGCCCTGGGTAGTGAAGAGTCAACATCTTTGCTGTAAGGCCAAAACAAGTCTTTTTTGAAAAACAAAAATCAACAGAACACAGGTTCATTTGCAGAAAATCTAGAGAAAACTACAGTGGAACTCCACTGAGCAACTGAACTGACAGCTACAGGCTCTCTCAAGAGTATGCTTTCTAGGGAGGAGCAGAGGAGGAGAAGCACATACACAAACAAGACTTTATTGAAGTGACTATCACCGGACTGGGGTTTACGAGAGGGAAGAAGCTGCGCAGTTCCGGTCCAAAAGATTAGGAGTCCCAAACCCAGCGACGCATTCCTGAGGTCAGGGACACCGTGATAACTGCAGACAGTGAAGAGAAGAGCACACTGCTTTCAGTGTGTGCCCCAGAGGAAAGCTTGCTGCAGACACACCAGGCACGGTTCCGACAGGTCCCAATGCCCAAGCCTGGAGTAAATGACTGATCTAAAAAAGGAACACGGGGGCCAGCCCCGTGGCGTAGTGGTTGGGTGCAGTATACTCTGCTTCAGCAGCCAGGGTTTGGATCCCGGGCACAGACCTACACCACCTGTTGGCCACACTGCGGCAGCGACTCACATACAAAACAGAGGAAGACTGGCACAGATGTTAGCTCAGGGCGAATCTTCCTCAGCAAAAAAATAAATAAATAAATAATAAAAATAAATAAAAAGGGAACACAGGTGGGCACAGAGAGGAGACTGCAGGAAGGAAGGCACAAGAAACTGCCAACACACCCACACCTATCAGTCCAGGCTTGCTGTCTGAAGGAGCAACAGCTTTCACACCGTAAAAGTCCCAACCTTAAGTTGTCAACAAAAAGCCAAAGTATGACAAGTACTCCAGTTTATAAAACAGGCTATATGATTTTCTAGCTATGAAAGCGAGTGACTTACAGGAGATGACATGCTTCCCAACAGTAACAGAAAGGCGGAGTTAATCCTGCACAGAGGCTGAAAGGAAGAAGAAGTCACAATACGAAGAGTCAGCTTGAACCCTTGCATGCTGCCTCCTGTCTCCCTGCGAGAGGGGTGCCACCCTCCATCTGGAACAAGGTAAAGAAAGCATACATGCTGGGCAGGCTATCAAGGGGGCTGGGAGCCGCCAGAGGGACATGGCATGCCCCCAAGTTAGACCCGTCAAATCTCTGTGGTGCCTTCACCTAGCAGCTGGTTCCAGGTGAATATGTGTCCGCAGCTGTCCCAAGAAGCAGAGCCTTAGGACTCTTCCAGAAACCTTTTCACACAGAGGGGAGAGCTTCACCTGAACCCAGACCCCCTGCCCTCAACTGCCCAGTTCCGTGAACCAATAACTGGCCCCTGCATGCAGCCAGTGGGACTCAGGTTTTGCATGCACACAATGAAGAGCCCCAGGGCGGCCCACACAGCTCAGGCTCCAGACACAGGGCTCTCCACAGAGCCACAGTCCTCCGTCCGAACCCAGACAGAACCCCCACCAACAGGCTTGTTAGGAAACTCGGGCCACGAAACCAGACTTTTAGAATTTTTATGTCAGGAAATCAATGCCTTCAGTTACTCAAATTCAGGCCAGAGGATATCTGTCAATATGTATGTGTGTGTATATACACAGCTACCAAATTTACTCACTTTATCATCAAGTGTTTAGCGAACATTTTCAGCACCACAAACGGATGTGACAAGGGCAGGGGGAGGCCACATCAGATCCCTGAGGGCACAAGCCGGCCACGGGTCATTCACTGTGGTGACCACAGTGCAGCCATTCAAGCTCTCCAGGCCGTGGCCTACCTGCGGCGCTCAGATCATATCTGTTCTGTTCCCTCCCAGTGTGCTTGAGATCCTTCAAGTAAAAGTGCTCTGCCAGCATTACCTTTGAGGCCCAGGGGAGGCAGAGGGAAGCAGGGAGTGGGCTGGGTCCCAACAGGTGGAGGGAGGGACACATACCCCCCAGGTGAGGGGGGATCTATTCTAACCCACCTCCTCTTTTCCTTGGAGCCCTCAAAGCCATCACAAACATTTAAGGCCAGTGACCACTGCACGGTTGAAAGAAATCTGTTCCTTCAGCCTCTGCTGCACCTGAAACTAGACAGCCAGGCTACCTAAGTCTAGAAGTAAACATTTTACCCTCACCTTACAGCCTAACCAAGAAATAAATGTACAATTTTTAATAAACAAAGCCATTTATGTATTCAACTATGCCATGTCAAATATCTCTTTCTTGTCTGGATTTTCAACTCTTATACCACTGTCAGTTATTAAAAAACAGTTATTAAAAGCGACTAAACAACACTCGACACAAAACACTCACTCAGGCATGACTCAGACGCCCCACCCCCAGCACTGCAGTCTAGACACCTGGCTCAAGGGGTTTGGAGAAAGGAAGAGGAAGTGAGGCGTGATTGCTTTAACAACCAGAAAACACAAGCAGTACATTTTTATTATAAAAAATTTAGACAATACTGACACACTAAAAGAAAACTGAAGAAAAATCCCCACCACCTAGGTCTCCAGCAAAACATCCAACTGTATTTTATAGCCAAAAGTGAGATCATACTGAATCCACTGTTTCGTGACTTACTTTTTTGAATCCATATTCCCCACCTCTCCATTGAAGATTACAAGTGTTACGCATGAGCAAACTTTCCCTAAGTTAACACTGAAACACGATTGATCACTCAAATCTGCTGTGCATGGTTCCACAGTAATTTACAAAATTGCAAGGACCCATAATCCTAATCTGTTTTCCCCCATTGCTCAGTTTAACAGCAGAAATGCAAGAATTAAAGAATTCATCTCAAGGTGCCACGATGGTGTTCACCTCCTGTCTCATAGAGTACAGCGCAGAAAGGGGTTCTCATCAGTCACTCACTCTTTTCGTGGGACACAACCCACATAATTAACCCATAACAACGCCCCTAGAAGATGCTCGACATCAGGATTCATTTGTGGACTCCCCACTGGACAGCTCCTAGTGAGAGGAACGCAGGGACATCAGGTGCTCCCTCCCTCCTCAGACCAGGCCCTGCGGCTTTGCAGTCTCTCCTACGGCTGCTTCTTGGTTCTCTTAAGTAGATGCTAAAACCATGACCAGCAGCCTCTTGCCACCTGGAAATACATACCTATGACATAAGGCAAAAAAGATGCTGTGGTACTGATTAATGTGAGAAACATGTGTGGGGACCAAGGTCCTCCAGGACATAAGCAGGGAGAGACCACAAAAGGAAATGATTAATTTGAGGATGAAAGTTGCAACATAGAAACCCATCAAGAGTGGTGGGATTGAAGGTTCCCAGGGAAATCCAAGCTTCCTCCCAGCCGTCTTCCTAGCTGCTCTGGGGGGAACATCAAGAGTTCCCGCATTAGTGCTTCCTGAGCGAACCCACAGAGCTGATGAGAGATCAGCTGTCTCTCGCCTCCAACGGGCATCTCCAGACTCCAGTAGAACATCATGGACGTCCACCCTTTCTGAAGGGCTGATTTCTGTCTGATTCTAACCTTAGTGTCATGATAACTGGGCGCCTGCTATTTAATGTGTGTCTGCAGTGGCAGGGTAGTGAAGTCATCCTGGAACAAAGCTGCACCAGGAACGGCGAGAGCCAGGAGTTTAAAGCAAGTTGAGGCCCCGTGTGTGGTCAAGTGCTCTGCGGATTCCAGACGCAGTGGTGACAGCAAGACAAACTAAAGCCAACAGCCTGGCATCAAGTGGACACAGGCATGGATACCATGGACCCTGGAGAGCTGTCTCCACTCCCTTTCCTGCCTTCCTTTCCCTAATACAGCATCCATGCTAAAAGGTGACTGTATTTCACACCCACTAGCACCCTGCAGGAACTTCTGTCAGCCTCGGCTCCCACTGGAGGAGGCACTCCATAAAAGCAACTGGCAAGAATCTAAAACCTCCTCTTTCTGTCCTGAATCCTGAACTGCTCTCAGGAAAGAGACTATTCTCTAAGGCTTCCCTGCAGAGCTCAGCTTGTCCCAGACTCTACCCTCAAACTCTGGGACAGGGAGCGCTCAGGGACTGACCCTGCTGCTGGACGCATCTGCACATCTAGCTCAGGAGTTATCCAAGCACAACTTTCAGAGTTCAGGGCTGTGTCCTTCCACGTGGCAGCAGAGCCCAAGCACCCCCTCAGGAAGGAGGCTAGGCTTGTTTGAGAACATACTCCCCCTGTTGTGCAGGCAGCCAGCCACTTGCTCTAAAGCTGTTCTGAGCCAGGAAGGTTAAGGTGTGAGTCAAACAGTCACCTAGGTATCAAAACAGAGCTGAGATCCAGAACACAATACCTGTCTCCATATACCAGCACGGAAACACAGTGAGAAGAATTCAACTGCAGAGACCAGCACGGAACAAGGAGAAGGGTGCCTCTGAACAGATCAGACACTGGAGGCTGGCAGAGATGGAGTGAATAAGGAGAAGTCAGGGGAGGGCAAAGACATCCACTACAGAAAGTGACAGAGTAGGTCTCACAAGCTGTCATCACAGGAAAAATGTTTAACTACGTGAGGTGACAGATACTGACTCCACTTAACGTGGTGATCATTTCACAACATATTCATCTATCAAGTCACCGTGTTATACACCTTAAACTTATACAATGTTATATGTCAATTATATCTCAATAAAACTGGGGGAGGGCCGGCCCCGTGGTTTAGCAGTTAAGTGCGCGCGCTCTGCTACTGGCGGCCCGGGTTTGGATCCCGGGTGCGCACCGACGCACCGCTTCTTCGGCCATGCTGAGGCCGCGTCCCACATACAGCAACTAGAAGGATGTGCAGCTATGACATACAGCTATCTACCGGGGCTTTGGGGTAAAAATAAATAAATAAAATTATAAAAAATAAAAAATAAATAAAACTGGGGGAAAAATAAAAATTTTTAAAATTAGAGAAGGACTAGAAATGATTTTTTCCTTCATTTTACCTCAATCAGGTAACCTTTTGGTCTTACAACATCTTATAGCAACTGACATCTAACATCTACAGCAATCAAACCTAACAGATGGCCCAGCGGTCATCAGAACCACAGAAGGTCAGTGAGGAGCTCACTGGCGTGTGTAAGAGCATGTGTGAGTGAGAACATACTTAGAGGTGGCTTTCGTGGCAGAATCTGTAAGAGAGAAGTGAGCTTCCAGACTGTTACAAGTCACAGTCAGAGTAAAAAGGAAACCCTGTCTGTACTAGTCCACACCTCCAGTACCGGGGAGGGTGTGCGCTTTTAGGAAAGAACATACCCACAAGAGCCCTAACTATGGTAAGAACATCCCCCTTACAGGAAGTAGGGCTGGAAAGTAACTGTTTCTGCTGGTTACCAGCAAGAGATGACTAAAATGAGATGGCGGGGGCCAGCCCAGTGGCACAGCGGTTAAGTGCGCGCGCTCCGCTTCGGCAGCCCGGGGTTTGCCGGTTCGGATCCTGGGCGCTCACCGACACATCGCTTGTCAAGCCATGCTGTGGCGGCATCCCATATAAAATAGAGGAAGATGGGCACAGATGTTAGCCCAGGGCCAATCTTCCTCAGCAAAAAAGAGGAGGCTCGGCATCGGACGTTAGCTCAGGGCTGGCCTTCCTCACAAACAATAAATAAATCAAATGAGATGGCCAGGCTCACAGCATCCAAAGCTACTTCCAGTTCTACCTTCGGAAACGCAATTCATCCCCAACTACTGAACAACAAATAAAATAGATGTTTTACGCGATCTGTAAACTTTTATTCTCTGCATTATTTTCTAATCAGACGACTGAGTTATCAGAGAAAAAACCTACTAAGTGTTCTGAAGGCCACCCTAAAGCTAACACTTTACAAACTCTTTCTTATAGTCTTCTGCTGTAACTTTTTTGAAAATAGGTTCCAAGAAATTCTAATTCTCCATGGCTAAGAACAGGTTTCCAGTGGTTTACAACCACAACACTGAGAATGGACAGCATGCTTAAAGACACAAGGACAGGGGCTGGCCCGGTGGCGCAGTGGTTAAGTTCGGTGCGCTCCGTTTCAGTGGCCCAAGGTCACATTCCGGTCGCAGACCTACACCACTCATCAAGCCATTCTGTGGTGGTGACTCACATACAAAATAGGGGAAGACTGGCACAGATGTTAGCTCAGGGCCAATCCTCCTCAAGCAAAAAGAGGAGGATTGGCAACGGGTGTTAGCTCAGGGCCAATCTTCCTCATCAAAAAAAAAAAAAAAAGGCACAAGGACAAAGAACTTTCTGATCTGCCACATTAGCCATAATAAAATCGATGGCAATCACAGGCACAAGGCTCTGGGCCTCTGGAATCCTCCTGCAGGGCCACAGCCATGAAGGGGCCACCCATATGAGCATGTGCACACCACCCAGAAGACAGGAGAAAGCCCGTTCTGCAAATGAACAGCCACCACGCTGTCCCTCCCTTGCCCATAGCAGAGGCAAGGCACAGAGAGCCCAGAGAACCAGTGCATCCCTGAGATGAGATGAGAGCTCTGCTCTCTGCCATCTCCCCAGTTCCAGTGAGTGAGAAAGGAGAAGCCAGAGGCCCCATTCCCAACGATAAAATAAAGTCTAAGTATCATGTCTTCATTTTTCACGCGAACATTTTCAAAGACCTCAGAAATATAAATTTACTTTAGGTACAACCCATCAACCACTGTCTTTAAAAGAAAACAATCCTATTTGGCACTATTCTTCATTTTTGATAACGCAAAGCTCCATGTCAGCAGTGATGTGACAGTGCGGAGAACCTGCTGTTGGGGCCATGGGGACCAGGCACTCCAAGGGGACCAGGAGGTTGGTGCCTCAAGCGGACACAAACAGCGACCACTACCTCTCTCCCAGGAGACCTCCCTCCACCCAATCACAGATATGTTTACAGGACACTGCGACTCGTGGCTCGTTTCGAACTCGGTGCCTCATATTCTCATCACTGCCCCTCCCATGACCACCCCTAGGGCCCCCAAAATCTCTACAACAAACCATGGAGGGTGAAATTTCAATATTTTAGCTAATCTTATTAAAGGAGAAATAACTCTAAGCTCTCTCAACTGACTTTAAAAAGTTAAGGAACACAATCTCAACAAAGTCGTGGAAAATAACAATTACTAGTTTTGTCACATTTGCCTGTGAAAGAAACAAAGGGGCTGCCAGGGTTTTTCCTATTCCTCCGATTTTAATTTTTTAAGCAAAGCCCTTACCAATTAAAATATATAACACTAGGCTTCAGATAAGCAATTTATCTCCTTTTAATGTGGGTTAAAAAAATAAGAAAACCCATACCGCAAGGTTTTCTATCAACATAATGACTGAATACAAAAATGAATTCATGTAGATCACATTTTCAAAAATCCGATGGTTAAGACAGACAATTCATGGAGCCCTTCCTCCTTCCAGCAGCACACCCAGGTTTTAAACGACACGATAGCCCGAGGACACCTGTCCGTGCGCTTCCTTGCTGCCCCTGCTCACAAGGCCCCCGACCCTCCAGACCTGAGACGCTGAGAAAGCGCATGCATGAACAACCCCACCCACCAGTGCCTTACAACCTAGCTGTGCTGGCTGAAAACAGAGAACACTAAACAGCCCTGGGGCAGAGCGTGGCCTTCCAGAAGACACCGGGATGGTCTTCCCCAGGAAGATCACTGCAACTCAGTGGAGCAGGGGCTTCAAAGCTGCCAATACTGGCTCAATGGCCTCTCATCCTAAAAGATACCTGGCAGGGAACAGTATTTCTAAAGAAAGCCTTCAAGACACAAGTAGTGACAAAAGGGCAAGTCCTAACCTAGTAAAGTGACCTCTTACCTTCTGGGAGGTAGAGAAAGCAGATTCTTTCACAAGTTACAAAAATTTTTTATTTAAGAAAATAATAGCCTTGACAGCATAGATTACATCAAACCAAAACAAACACTACAGAATCATTTTCAGATGATACAACGACTTCTTTTAAACAGCATCTTCATAAAATGGAAGCCTGAAGACTCAGTGCTATCACTGGCCAAGCTGTGGGCAAGGGGGTGTCTTATCACTGCAGTGTGCCTGAAAGGCATGCCCCAGGCACCAGCAGAACACCTCGGAATCACTCCCTGTGCCATAAAGACCCAGGTCAAGGGGCAAGAAGGGCTTAATAATGTGACGGATTCCAGGCAGGTGGGAACACGTGAGGCATGTACACAGGACGTGTGGAAAGTAAGTGTGGCCACACAGAGCGAGACAGAAGAGCCAGGAGAGGCAGACCTGGCCGGCCACCACGAGGGCAACACTGAAATAAGACAGTGAAGCCCAACTAAGGAGTACTGCTCAGCAGGAACAACACGGAAAGATCTCTGGGACATGACACCAAGCTAAAAAAACAAAGCAACTCTGCTAACTAATGCACGTGGCATGTAAAGACAGAGAGGAAGGGCCCTGGACACTCTTGGCAGGAACAGCCACCTCCTGCCTCGGGAAGAGGAAGAAGGATTGGGACTGCGGTGAGGGGGGAAAGGTTGGGGCTTTCAGGTTTCACACTATACACTTGTGAGTTTGAGAAACTTCTACTAAGACTGTATTCATCTTGTGAAACACGGTCGTGAATATCCACTGAGGAAAAACAAGACTGTACTCACCTACCAGCTTCTTATTTAAATTTTTCTATTTTGAAATATCTTAGACACAAAAGAGTTGCAAAAAAAGTTCAGAGTTCTTATATACCTTTCACTCAGCCTCCCCTAATGTTAACATCACACGTAACCACAGTAAAATTATCTAATTCCAAAAACCCATCGACACCATGCTATTAAGGACGGCACAGACCTCACTCCAATTTGACCATCCTGCTCCAGCCCAGGACCTATGCTGCATTAGGGTCTTGTTCCCTTGTTCTCCTAAGTGGGTTACTTTTTATGATATAAAATGAAACAACACTTATTAAAATTACATGAAACAGAGTGAAAGCAGTTTCTGTCTTGTGGGGGGGGGGGGATCTGTCAAACATGCACAGAGTTTATAGAGAAGCCCACAAGATGATGAAAAGGTAGAAGGCAATATATGTGTACATATAGGGATATATTAATGGGGAATATTTAGATCAGAGAAGACACAGTTTGAAGGAAATTATCCAGAGATCTGTGGCAGTCCCCTTGGGTCTTCAGAGAGCAGGAAATGACCCACAGATAGGCAGGGAACCACACACAGATGAGAGGCAGTGCCAGCCAGAACACGGCCCAGGCACCACTGGAAGGGCAGAGAGGCCTTGCCTCAGCTGGGAACTTTATCCCAAAACTGAGCAAGGACCAGCATGCCTCATGAATCTTAAAAAACAAAACCTGAAAGGAGCAAACTGTTTCCAAGAACTTTGTCCTGAATCCCAGGACAAAGCTCAGGAAGACCGACAGGAATACAAAACTATGCAGCACACAATAAGGCAAAATTCACAGTGTCTGACATCCAGATATTCCCAGGCATGGAAGCTGGAACAATCTGAAAAAAAAGTAAATAGTATGGCATAAAATAAATATACATGAGTCCATACTGATGTAAATAAATAACTGAATAAACAAAGAAATGGGTGGAAGAGACACATCTTCCTCCAAGTAGACACTTCCCTCCCCTGGCATGAGCTCTGGACGTGTGTCGGAAGGACAGCGGGTGAGAAGGGACCAGAAACTGCACGGTACAGGAACCTGGCATATGCCACCTTAACCAGATGAGCAGGGTTAGCCCCCCATAACTCAGGGTCACAGCACGCACCCCTATGGGATGTGATCAGGCACTTCACCTCTGTGGGCATCTTCCTCCAAAACCAAAACCCCAGTCTAAAGAAAAAATATCAGATAAACCCAAATGGAGGACATCCTACAAAATACCTGGCTGGTGCACCTCAAAACCGTCAAGGTCCCAAAAGACCAGAAAAGACTGAGACCCTGTCCCAGACAGGAAGAGACTGAGGAGACAGAACGACTAAACGCAATGGGTGTGCTCGACGGGATCCTGGGACAGAAAAGGGACGTCAGGTAAGAACAGAGGAAACTTGGGTAAAGTCTGCAGTGTAGTTAACAGTAACGCACCAATACTGGTATCTCTATTTTGACAAAGGTACCATGGTAATGTAAGATGACAGCAATTAGGGGAAGCTGGATGAGAGATATAGAGGAATTCTCCAATATCTTTACAACTTTTCTGTACATCTAAAATTTTCGCAAAATAAAAAGTATATTGAAAAAAAATCCCCGCGCATGTAACTAAGAAAATATAACGCATAATGAGAAAAATCAATCTATTGTAACCAACCCAGAATTGACACGGATGGCAAAATTAGCAGAAACAGACATTAAACAGATAATATAACTGAGTTCCCCAATATTCACAAACTTAACTAGAAACATATTAAGTTGGAACCTCTAGAGGTACAAACCACAGCATGGAAGGTGAAAAACCCACTGGGTGGGACTAACAGCAACGCAGACATTTAGAAGGAAAGATCAGTGAACCTGGCACAGAGAGAACAGACAACTGTGATAGTACAGCGTCAGTGAGCTGGGACAGCCACAAGCAACGGAACAGATAACTGAAGTCTCCACAGGGGGTAAGGGACAGAAAAAATATCTGAAGAAATAAAGCCCAAAAGTTTTCAAATTTTGATGAAAATTATAAACTTGGAGATCCGAGGAGCTCAACCAACCCAAGCAAAAGAAACAGAGAAAAACCACACCAAGGTGCATCACAGAGATAAAAAGAAAATCTTAAAAGCAGCCAGAGAGAAAAAGCCAAGCAGAGAGGAACAGAGACAAGGATGACAGCATATTCTCGAGGGAAAGAACGTTGAGTACAAATTAAAAGAAAATACTTGTCACCCTGGGATTTGATACCCACTGAAAATCTTACAAAAACAAAGGCAATGGCCATAGTTGCACAGCTCTGAGAATACAGTGAAACCATTCACTGTATACTTTAAATGGGTGAATTGTAAGGTATGTGAACTATCTCAACAAAGGTGATTTCATATACACACATACACACACAGTCAAAATAAAGACTTTTTCAGACGTATAAAAGCTGAAAGAACTTATCATGAGTAGAACCACACTACGAGAAACATTGATGGGAGTCCTTCAGCCACAAGGAAATGTTGCTGGATGGAAATGGGAATCCACACCAAAAGTGAAGAGCAACAAAACGGCAATGACACAGGCAAATACACAAGACTCTTTCTTTTAAAGACAGTCCAGTGTTTAAACAAACATGACAGCAATGAAATGTGGCATTTATAACATCTGTAAAAGTAAAATGTAAGAAAACCACAGCATCAAGGCTGGGAGGAAGGCACGGAAGTACTCTTTTCAGGTTCTTTTACTATACAAGCAGTACTTGACAGTGGATTTAAACCTCATCATGTCAACAATCATGCTAAGTGTAAACAGTCTAAACACTCCTTAAAAAGAAAAGATTGTCAGATTGGGTTTCTTTAAAAAGCAATACCCAACTCCAGGATGCCTATAAGAAACTCTCTTTAAATATAAAGACAAATAGTTTAAACTTAAAAAGATGGAAAAGGATATAGCATGCTAATACTAGACAAAAGAGAGAGAGAAGCTACTTTAATATCAGACAAAGTAAAGTAGACTGCAGAGCAAAGAATATCATCAGGGATACGGAGGTCATTTCATAATGATAAAGAGGCAGATTCATCGAGAGGAGGTAATAGTCTCACATGTTTATGCCCCTAATAATTGAGCTTCAAAACACACAAAGTAAAAACCGACAGGACTGCACAGAGAAAACATAAAACCACAAAGGTCGTCAGAGATTTCAATACCCTTCTCTGAATAACTGATAGGACAAGTACACAGAAAATCACTAACGACACTAACTGCCCACTACTGAAGGACAGCCATAAGACTCATTACCTGGATGGTGGGGGATAAAGTAGATTTCCCCCCTTTTCATGTTTTCTTAGATTTTCTACAATGGGTGGAAAATGGAAATAAGAAAAGTGCTTGTTTATTTTTGAGAACTGCACAATGGGCCTCCTGGTCCATGTTCTAAGCAAAAGAAAAGCCGTGGAGCCCAAGCTGAGGTGCGTCAGGGATCTGCCCCTAATTCAGGAAACACTTACTGAGCATTTACCCCGGGCAAGCTCCATCAGAAACAAACTTGTCTTGAGTGTACCTCAGAATCCAGCCACAGAAGCTGATATTTAGTCCAGTGTCTAGAACACACATCAGAGGAGACCACCAGAGCTGACAGAACAACAGGGCAGATTCATCGAAAGCCCCGTGTCCCAGGGCCTCCAATAAGCCCAGAGCCTGCACTTCTCAACCACCGAACTCCTGGAACAGAAAACTCCCCCAAGGCTGCTTTTCTCTGAACACTACACGTTAGAAAAAAAGAACACTGGAAACAGATTTTAACCAATTCCATTATCTAAGCAAGAAAACCCCCTTGAGAGTGAAGCTGTATCTAATCACCACCCATGACCTTGCCTGTCATCTGAAAAAAGGAGGTGGCCCACCTTCATCCAATTTAGCAAAGGCACTTTGATACCCATCTATTCCCCTCAACTAATAAAGCTTAAAACCAAGTAATTCATAAAATGTTTCAGTGTTAACTCTGAAGAATTGTTAGACAGTTATTTCAAAGCACCAGACAGGCATAAGCCCATATCCATTCCAAAGAACTCCCTGCTCCCCTTGCATCCACTTCCAGCCCTCCCAGCTGTCCATTGCATTTCAGCCAATGTCACGGGAAGGCTAAAGGACAGAGGAGTGAAAATGCAACTTAATCCATACAGGTCTAGACAAACTAAAACACAACGTGTCCACTGAATTAGAAAAGGGACTTCGCCAAAAGGTCAGAGCCATGGTGGCTAGGGTATGAGTTCGCTCAGCTCTGCTGCCATCTACGCAACCTGAAACAGCAGCCCAGGAAAGATGTGGAATAAACCTGCAGATTCCAAGACTTCAAGAGACAGAGCCTTAACACCATTTAGTCCTACTTGCCAAAAGGGAAAATGCAAACCCTTGTATTCATTTGTTTTGTTGTTTTCTGGCTCCTTTGGTCTTATCTCTTACTCCTCCTCCCAAAACTGAAGGACGTCACTTTTACAAGAGGTAGAATAAAGTGGTTGACAAAGAGGAAAGACCTGTTTCAAGTTGAATAAACAAAAACGACTACTAAATGGGAGTTTCAAACTACTTATGCCTCACCACAAATATCTGGAAATGAAACAACTTCTTGGGTTCTTTTGAGTAGGCTTCAGTCTAAAGCACATCATCGTTAACACTTCTTTGGACCATTTTAAAACTCTAAAATTGCGTAGGAAAAAAATAACATGAAGACTGTGTGAGCTATACTTATTATGAGGTTTAAACACAAGGCACCTTATTTCTCAAAATAGGAAAATGACCTAGAATCTACATATCATCCATTCAAAGACTCTACTGGTTACAGTGGGAGAAATTACTTTTATAGATGCCTTTTTAATTTTTTATCTTAAAGGAAAAAATCAAATCCGCCTGCTGAAGATTACTATATTATGCTAGTGTGCTGTTAACTGATTTATTCTGATTGTAAACAAACCTACCTTCCTTCTTTGTTCCTGCCCCTTCTCCCAGTACACACACACACACACACAGAGGATTCCCCAGGCCTCAACTACTCTCTCTCCACGCCCACACCCACCCACACCCATAAACACACACACCCACACCCATAAACACACACACACACACACACACACACACACACACACACACACACACACACACACACACACACACACACACACACACACACACACACACACACACACACACACACACACACACACACACACACGGGACTCCAGGCCTCAACACACAGAGGATTCCCCAGGCCTCAACTTCCTCTCTCTACGCGCGCGCGCGCACGACTCCAGGCCTCAACCTCCTGTCCTGAATTGTCTCCCAAACCTGGATGTCCCTGCCAGCTGCCTCTTGGGTATCCCAGTTACTCCTCCCACTGGCACCTCACATCCACCCTGCCCAAACCACAGCTTCTCCAATCAGCTCCTTCTTTCTGGGTCTCCTGTCTCCACGGTGACACTACCATCCTTCTAGTCACCACACCTCAAGGATCTGGTTACCCTGCACTCTGTGGGGTCTTCCATCCCAGAGCAGCCATGGAGATAGGGCCTCATGCCTGCTTCACGGGCTTCCCGCCCCACACTCTCTTCCATTATATGCTTCTGATCAGCACCTTTCAGGATGCTCCTTGGTCTCGCATTCCAACCTCGCCTGTGCCCCAAACCTTCAGAACACATCAGCTACCCTCTGCCCCAGGCCATTCTGTTTCCTTCACCCAAAATTGCTTTTCTAAACTCCATGGCCATTGGTTCTAATTTTACTTATTATTCAAAGCCCACCCATATGCGACCTCCTCAGTGGAGCCTTCAGCAATCCTGACCCCCAAGAGACATGGTCTCCCTCCCTTCCCACCGCCCTTCCTCTCACAGGAGCTTCTGGTGGGTCTCTGCACACCTGGAGATGGTAAGTGCCTCAAGAGCAGGATGCCAGCCTCGTTTGCCTGTGCTCACAGGTGACACCATGGCCTCATGGAATAACACGCCCTGGGACTGTGGGAGCCCCCTCCCCCACATTAAACTTCCGTTTTCCTTCTGTAAGTGGAGTAATAATGCCCACCTCAGAGGACCTTTAAGGATGAAACGGGGAAGCAGCTGGCCTAATGCTGACAGGTAGTAAGCATTCCAGGTAGGCAATTAGTCTTGATCCTGGAAACCCAGCCAAGTTTTACACAACCTCTTGATAAATATTCACTGAACAGAAGGAAATATGTTGGACATAGAGAATTACCACTTTGATTTCCATGAGTAAGTCTATCAAAAATTCATGCCAAAAAAGAATTACAAAAGAAGTTCTTATAACAGAGACTGATTTAATTCTGACGGCTTCAAATAAGGAAAGCTCAAAGCACCCTTTGTCAAAAATGGAAGTGGGTTCTGACCCCCCATTTTGATTACACAAATCCAGCAATGCTAGCAATTGACAGGGTACTCCTCTCTGGCCTCTTCCACCATGTCCCAGATGCAGAGTGAGCGTCCACAGAGCCTTCGGAAGCCACGCGCACAACCCAATGCAGAGGTGAGAGCGGCTCACAGAGTCCACGGGAGATAGCAGGAGCTCCTAGGCTGGTTCTCTCCAAAATGTAGGCACGTTCTGAGACTGCAATCCCAGCCAGCCTCCATGTTGCTGGCAAACAAATGGTCTGATCCCTCCAAGCCTGCCATACCACTCCCAATAATCAAGAAACTCCTCTTAACATAAAAATATCTCTGTCGGAAAATTAAGAGTATTTTCTCCTTCTCATCTCGGTAAAACCTGACAAAGATCATTTTCATATACAGGAGCCATATTTCATGATAAAGAGCTTCATTAAAGATGCTTATAGGATTGTACATCATGGTTTCATAATAAATGGCCTAAAGAGTTAAATACAGGAGGTTACTGAGTTATTGAAAAAAGGTCCAGAGTCCTCATTTCCAATTAAAGCCGGACCAGCTCCAGCATTATTAGAAATCTGTCTCAAGGTCTCATCGCAGCCAAGGCAGAGAGAGTAATTTTTTAAAAGACTAATTAATCAAAGTTGAGTATACAGAACTCCATAACTTTAAAAAGTTCTCCAAACTGGTAAATACACAATGATACATTTTAAGTCACTGTAATCCAAATCATCTTAAAAGATCTGCAAAATTTGGAAAAACAAAGACAAATTTTTAAGTCAAGTGATCAGGCTGAACTACAAGATTCAAGTGAGCCAAAAGGAAGGAACATGACTGAAATAATCCAAGAGAATCAAGGTCTAAAAAAATGAGATGCATGGTCAGTTTTGTGGCAACAAGTAAACTGGATGAGCCCCACGGAAGGGCTAGCGCTGCCAGAGGAATGGGGCTGTACTGCTCTCAGCAACCTATGCTGGAAGCAGAGTCCATGTCCTAAGAGCAGGCTGTTCGATAGGAACCCTGGCCTGAACGTGGGACTTGGTCCTTTTGCTACTAGTACGCAACAAAAGGCAAGATCAAAGGAAGGGAAAACAGCTTTGTGTGCAAACACACAGTTGAGGACGTGTGCTAAGTCTGTGAGCACGCACCCTCCGACAGACAGAAGCACAGACCTACTTTAAAGGGGGGGGCCCATTTTTACATTTCCATGGGAATTCCAGGAGGGGTACTCACTCCCAAGGGTCCACAGAATCAGAGCCCTCTGAAAATGCACACAAATCCATGAGCTTGTGTACTGAGGGAGATAATGGGCACAATGACACTAAGGCTGTGACGTTTTTATTTTTTTTTTCTATTTTTTTTAATTTTATTTTTATTTATTTTTTCCCCCAAAGCCCCAGTAGATAGTTGTATGTCATAGCTGCACATCCTTCTAGCTGCTTGTGACATTTTTAGTTACAGACAAGCATTCAGGCTGACTTGACTTGTCCAGTTACTTTTTCTCACACAGACTGAGCTTAGTCCAGCTGTTTCCAAAGAGTGTGCCAAGGACACTTGGGAATCCCTGCAACCCTTTCGAAACTTTTTTCATAATAACATTGCCTTTTTAGCTGGGGTGATATTTGCACTGATGATGCAAAGGGGATGGCCCACTTTGCTTAAGAACCTCCATGATAAAGCAATAATTATTACTTTCATTAAATTCCAAGCCTTTTGCACTAGTCTTTTTCATATCCTATGTGACAAAATGAGAAGTGTGCAAAGCATTTCTGCTGTGTACCAAATACAACAGTTGTCTCCAGCAAAAGCACCTTTTCAGGGAACACAATTTTTATGTGAAAAGAATGACTGATATACAAATTCTAGTTACTCAGACATGGGTATTTGGCAGATTGTTTCTGGAAAATGAACAAAACGAGACTGCCACTTCAAGGAAAACACCTGACCTAATTTATTGCCAATGCTAAAATTCAAGCATTCAGTCAAATATTAGAATCCTGGAAAACTCCCCACTGTGAGCAGGTAGCTCCTGACAGCCTAAAGGCTCCTCTGATGAGAAGGGTGGCAACAGAAACAAAAGTGACTTTCTGACATAGTAAAATAAAGTACACCAGCATCCGGAAGTTCTAAATGACTTAGCAAACCAAAGTTTACCAAATTACCAATGCCTGATGCCGTGAAATCAAACACAGGGAGAAGATCCGGCCCCAGTGCAGGAAAGACCAGAGGGTGTGAAAGCAGACAAGGAGGAGCTGCCACTGAGACCCCACGGAAGTTCGCCACCACCGAGCTGTATCACACGACCATTTATTGAGTTTGGGTATGAAAACCTCCAAAAGTATGTCAAAAAGCTATTCAAATACTCTTCCCTATTCCAAAGACATATCTTCTGCACATACTTCAACCAAAGCAACATAAGACAATCACCAATTTTTTGTTTTGGAAAATAGTTATTTTTAGTAAAAATGTGTTATTTAGAGTAATATGCAATGGGTTTATTATTCTTACTTTTAAGTGGAATTAGTAACTAAGCATTTTATTGACAGATATATCTACACAGACAAAAGTTCTTTGGGCTCATCCACGTTTACAACATGAAGAGTTCCTGAGATGAAAAAGCGTGAAGACAGAGCTCAGGAGCCAAGGGAGTGTGGAGATGGCTCCTCCAAGCCCCACCACCATCACAGACCCCGCCAAGGCCTCAGCCAGGACAAGACCCTTTAATTTGTGTGTCCTCCTCCCTGGATCCCACCGTAAATGCTGTCAACTGAATGAGAAGAGAGAAAAGATGCACATACACAAAATCTGAGCCTTTCTCTCAAAGAAGCACGAGCTTTCTCTCTCCTTTTGGGTGACTCCAGCCGCCTGGGACGGTGTTGCTCCATGCCAGGAGCACGGAGGAGACAAGGAACAAGGAGGCGGGCCTGGCCCCATCTGGCAGACCTTTCTGCTATCCATGCTCCTGCTACAGAAAGAGGAAATGCAGTCACCTCCGACTGAGACGTGTGGAGACCAGCAGTGTGTCCCACTGGCTACGGGACGGGGACACAAGAGGCCCAGTTGCCTCGGGCTGAGGAATGACTGGACTTTGTCCTTTTTGCTCTGCAAGAATAAGACACACTGTTTCAAATTTTACAGTGTCCTCTTGTAGACCCCGACCCAGTACTATTCTCTTAATGTCACGATGAAAAGGATCCTGAACCACGTAATACAGGTGTCTCATTTACAAAGAAACGAAGGCCTAAAGGGGAGGCTACAGCACAGGGGAGGATAGACTGGTTCTAAGTTATGCCAAGCTGGCTACCAGCACTGGGATACAGTCTTTCCCAGACAAGCACTCTGCCCGGTGGGATTCTGCCTCGGGACGCGACCCAGGACACTGTGCAGCAATCCCTGTTGCTGAATCAGTCTCCAGAGCTCACCCGCAAAAATGACCAGAAAGGGTCATGAGGCACTGTATGTGTTGAGTTAATGAATAAAATTAAACTGTTTGGAGAACTTGGTGACATTTTGAAAGAGCTAATACACTCTGAGTGTTCCGAACCCAAGTTAACAATCACTAGTCTAATATTTATACAATGGATACTACTCAGCCATAAAAAAAGACAAAATTTTCCCATTTGCAACAACATGGACGGATCTAGAGGGTATTATGTTAAGCAAAATAAGCCAGACCAAGACAAACACCACATGAGTTCACTCATAAGTGGAAGATAAACTAACACACGGACAGAGCGAACTGTTTGGTGGTTACCAGGGGCAAGGGGGTTGGGCACAAGGGGTGAAGGGAGGCATTTATATGGTGACTGACAAGCAATAACGTACAACTAAAATTTCACAATGTTATAAACTATTAAGACATCAATAAAAAAGAAAAGAAAAAGAATCACTAGTTTAGTCTCTGAAAGAAAAATTAAGTGGTGTCGGCAAAGGCACACTGGCTGACACAGTCGCGCATACTTCCCAAGGAGTCCCAGCGAGGCCTGGAGCCGTCCTTCTCCCTCTCTCCCATCACCACCTCTGCAGTGTTTAAACGCTGTGGGGTTGGTTTCCACGCAAGGTGCTTCGGGTGTCCCCTCAACAGAAGGTTGCATTATTCTTAAGCAACATTCTGTCAGAGTCCAAGGTTCTCGGAACTCGGGGCACAACACAGCATGAGCGTCCGGGTGGGAACACCCCCTCAATTCAGAGAGATCAGACCCGAGTTCAGAGGTCAGCAGCTGGCTTTGTTTATTATTTACTTCTCCATCAGAGAAGACCAGAGAGACAATTAGAAGTGATCCAAGATGCCCTTTTGTAAGTGAATGGATAAATAAACTGTGGCCCATCCAGGCGATGGAATATTATTCAGCACTAAAAAAAAGAAATGAGCTGTCAAGCCATGAAAATGCACAGAGGAGCCTGAAACGCATATTACCAAGTGAAAGAAGCCAGTCTGAAAGGCCACATACCGTATGGATCCAACTCTGTCACATTCTGGAAAAGGGAAAACAAACTATGGAGACTGTACAAACATCAGTGGTTGCTGGGGGTTAAGGGGAGAGACAAACAGGTAGAACACAGAGGACTTTTAGGGCAGTGAAACTACTCTGCGTGATACTACAACAGTGGATACATATCATTATACGTTTGTCCAAACTCACGGCATGTCCAACACCAACAGTGAACACTAATGTAACTGTGGACTTTGGGTGATGATGACATGTCTATAGAGGTTCATCAACTGTAACAAACGTACCACTCTGGTGGGGGATGTTGACAGCAGGGAGGCATGGGGAGGGGGGATGTATATGGGAAATCTCTGTACCTTCTGCTCAATCTTGCTGTAAACCTAAAACTGCTCTAAAAAAATAAAGTCTGTTTTAAAAAAAAAAAAAGGGTGATCCTCCTGCCAGAAAATAAAATGCAGCAGCACAAGGCTCAGATCAGCAAAGCTGACAGCATTGGGTCGGTTCCCAGGAGAACTGAGGTCCCTTGAGGGCCCCAAGGAACAGAACGCCTGATTTACATAACAAAAGCAAAGCCCTCCCAGGCCAGGCTCTCAGGAACAGCATCTGGCTTGGCCTCACCAGATTCTGGAGCTGGCCCTCCAGCTAGCCAGCAGCACACAGTCCAGGGACACCACTCCTATCTCCAGACCTGCTTTTCACTGTGTCTCCGACCTCCTGGGGGTCACAGAGAAGCTCACGTGCTCTCCACTCAACCCCATAAAGTACCTGCTGCCTTGCAGGGTGCCCACTCGGAAAGGGAGAGGACCTAGGTGCAGGCAGACATGGCCCCTTCTCCAGGAAACGTGGAAATTAACATTGTATCAGACACACTATAAACTTCCCTCTAGATTATATAGCCATTAAAAGACACGTTTTGAAGATTGTCATAGGAAATTAATGCGAAGTTTTAAAATGCAGAATATGAAACTTTACATACAGTGTGATCCCTATTGTGGGAAAAGTATGTAACATTCAAAAATTTTAATTTAGATGTTTATCTTTGAGTGGTGGGATTACACATGATTTTTATTTTCTTCTTTATTTAACTTTATTTACTACGTGTCATTAGTTGAATTGTGTCCCCCTAAAAAGATAACGGGATCCTAACTTCCCAGTACCTCAGACTGTGGCCTTATTTGAAAATAGGGTCTTTGCAGATGTAGTCAAGTCAAGATGAGATCAGGAGAGAGGGCCCCAACCCAATACAACGGGTGTCCTTATAAAAAGGGGAAATTTGGACACAGAGAAAGATGCACACAGGGAGACCCGTGTGAAGATGGAGGCAGAGGGCCGGCCCCGTGGCTTAGCGGTTAAGTGCACGCACTCCACTACTGGTGGCCCGGGTTCGGATCCCAGGCGTGCACCGACGCATCACTTCTCCGGCCATGCTGAGGCCGCGTCCCACATACAGCAACTAGAAGAATGTGCAACTATGGCATACTATCTATCTATTGTGGCTTTGGGGGAAAAAAAAAGGAGGAGGATTGGCAATAGATGTTAGCTCAGAGCCAGTCTTCCTCAGCAAAAAGAGGAGGATTAGCACAGATTTTAGCTCAGGGCTGATCTTCCTCACCAAAAAAAAAAAAAACCAACAACAACAACAAAAAAAAAAGATGGAGGCAGAGATAGGAATGATGCTTCTATAGGCTGAGGAGCATCAAAGACGTCAGCAAACCAGCGGGAGCTGGGGGAGAGGCCTAGGACAGATTCTTGCTCAGCCTCAGAAGGAACAAGCCCTGCCGGCACCTTGGTCTGGACTTAGGGCCTCCAGACGGTGGGAGACCAGATTTTTGTGGTCTGTGGGACTTGGTTACAGCAGCCATGGCAAACTGATACACCAAGTTTTGTTCTACGTGCATGAATTACTTCAACGGTGGGGAAACTCTAATTTTTCTATAAGACACTGAGCAGCATAACTTTTAAAATAAAGAAGAGATCTCTATAGTCCACTGCACAAAAGAGGTGCCTTTCGACAAAAGACAGCAATGGCACACCCATTATGTGCAGACACTCTGTTTTCACAGCTCTCTTAGAGAAAGTGGGGGTTATCTTATTGATATTTACTTCTGTTTAACCATGCACTCTCAGCCTGAGCAAGCCATCACACAGAACCCTGCCGGAGCCTGAGTGCTTCTTTAAACCGCTGGGCAGAGGTCTGAACTGACTGCGGAGGACTGCCAGTAAAAAGACAGAATTCACTCTTGGTCACAGTTCTGTTCCCCGCCAACCCCAAATCCTGTTTCTGCCTTCCACTCTGTCCACTTCCAACCTCCCAAAAATAATGAAGAAGTTATTTCTGATTTGTTTTAAATTTACAACAATTTGAAACAAACAGATTTAGCAAACTTTGAAGGCCCCAAGCACTAGGCCCAACTGAACGGAGCCTGGAAAGCTGTGCCCCAGGGGAGGGAATCCACGGGATGAGACAGTTGCCTCAGGGTCTCTGGGAAGGGGACACGTCCTGAAGTGATGGGGGCAGGGTAGGGGAGAGAAGAAACACACTGGAGGCACAAGTAGAGACACCCATCCGTCCGGCTCTCTATGAAGTGCAGCACCATTCCCACTAACCACCTTCCAGCCAAATCAGCTGAATCTTCTTTCTCTCAACTGAGTCTGGACTGGAGTGGGTCCTGTGGCCTCAACCCAAGTGTCTAACTGAGCACTGCCCCAGGGGGTCCCCCAGACAACGCAGACAGTAAGTAACCTAAAATGGTACTTTCACATTAATATACACAGAGATACTATGAACCACACAAGGTGAAACATTCTTCAACTTTTCAGATAAAACACTTAAAAGAAATTCCTCATTGACAAGTAGACTCCACACTCTTTGGGGCCTGATACGTTTTCTCTCTTCTGCTTCAGGATACTGACATGAAACATCTGACATGGGCCAACTCAGACCAGTCGGAAAGAGGCTTTAAAACAATCACTATGTGGCCCCATCACTCGCTCCTGCTGGTCCTGGCGTGACCCTACAAGAACTCAGAGCCTGTGTGTCCCAACCAAGTCTAAGACCATGTCACCCCCACCCTCGCTTCCTGGAGGGTCTATGTGTATGGGGGAGCAACCTCAGGAGAAGCCAATAACCGCAGCTTTGTAGGCTCTGAGATGGCAACCTCAGGACATCTACAGACACTGACTTCACAAACGTTCAACCAGGATTAGGCAGTGACTTAAAAAGTACTCCCCAAACCGACAGTCTCGAGTCCATGTATGCAGACACCCCACAGCCTCCCAGGCAGGGGTTCGGAGCATGTCTGTATCCAAGGCACAGAAAGGAACAACACTATGAGATGACACAAGGCAGATGGGCGCAAGCTAGCCAAACCACGGCACACTTGGGACTGAAATTCAAAATGAGAAACACTCAGAGTAAACTGAGTAAGCTGCTGGCCAGGCTTTACTGATGAGACGGCATCACCTACCCAGGAACAAGCTTATGTAAGAAAAGGAGTCCTCTCAGAAGTCAACAGTCAACACACAGTGCCGTGCACAGCCTCACAGGCGGAAGGCTGCCAACAACCCCCGTAGGCTCGAGCATGGGAGCCGAGGGGCCCAGGGAGTTCCACCCAGACGCCCCTCACTCAGCACTGAATCATGAGCACATGCAGAGTGAGGACACCAAGGTCCATGTAACTAAAGAAAATGGGGGCCGGCCCCATGGCTTAGGGGTTAAGTGCGCGCGCTCCACTGCTGGCGGCCCGGGTTCGGATCCCGGGCGCGCGCTGACGCGCCGCTTCTCCGGCCATGCTGAGGCCGCGTCCCACATACAGCAACTAGAAGGATGTGCAGCTGTGACATACAACTATCCACTGGGGCTTTAAGGGGAAAAAAATAAATAAATAAAATCTTTAAAAAAAAAAAAAAAAGAAAATGATACTGTGGGAAGGGAGCCAAAGGCCAGGGAAACACTGGCTTCCTGAAAATACATAGCAGTATAGAAAACTGTTACAGCTCCAGTGTAAAATTTTCCTCGGCTTTTAAAGGATTAATAGCCACAAAATGTTATTTTGTTCTTCCACTGTCCTTCAGAAAATGCAGCATCATTTTAAAGGGTCCAGAGCAAAGGGGAAGAGAATGAAGAGTTGCCCTACAAGATGCCAACGCTCAGTCCTGAGGCCAATGAGGCCCTGGGTTGGGCCTCTCCCAGGAGACAACACGGACGCAGTCACTGTTCTGAGACTGAAATAAGCTCACCACGACCCGAGTCTACACCCCAGAAGGGTGTGTTTTTAAGAGCACAGAGGCGAAGCCTGTGCTCCCCTCTCCTGACCTCACAGGGTTGTTCTGAGGATCCTAGACTTCATATACCCACGTGGAGACTTGGTTTTCAAAATGCTCCCCAGTACGAGGCAGCCATGTAACAGACTGCTGACTTCTGGTTGACATGCTTTTCTCTACAGTGGGTCATGTGAACTCGTGAGCAACAGAGTGGTAACCACAGACCACCATAAACACAATCTATTGTTTTAAATAAAACTGAAATCAGACTTCCAAAAAGAAGCATCCGGTAAGTTTCTCCTCTCCGCATCCCACCTCAGGGTCATGGTCAAGACCACGGCCCAAGACCACTATCACAGGCTCTCCTCCACAACCACCCACCAGATTAACCTGGAGAGACTGCTGGGGCAGAGGGAGAGAAAACTTCATGAGAACCTCTCTCCTTCAATATTTCTCTATGGTTATTTCTAAATGAGTTTCAGAGCTGCTTTTCCCCTAGAATCTGTGCCCCCAAATAATTTTCATTAACATGTAATAGATGTCCTACTTAAGTAATAAAGGGGAGAGAAAATAAAGTATTTTGTAGTGCACATTTGCAAAACAGCTATTGACAGGAGCCTCTCTTCCCACAGTAACTGCCCTACCACACTTCCTGAGGACAGAATGGATTATGCTGGGGTCCTTACCTGGATGTGCTACTGGAATTCAAAGTGTCCTCAGGACCCACCCAGAACCTGCTAGCACTTAGGGCTCCAATTCCTCGTAGGTTCTCCCGGCACTCCCCAACAAACAGGACTCATTACAGTGAATCTCAACTGGTCTCCAGCAAAACTTCAACCAGAAAATCACCAAGGTCCTAAATCCAGTTACGCACTTGGTTTTCTGTTTCTTCGTTATAAAAACACAGCAATGGGTTAGTGTTGTGAGCTGGAAGCCCTTCAAGACTCAGTCATTCTGGGGTGGAGCTCATGCATGATGACCTCCAGGCGACTCATTTTATGCCCACAACTCCCACAAAAGCACAGAAACTTCCCAGGCTGCATACAAAGGCAGGCGCACATGCTTCACACAGTGGAGAGCATGCCTCCCCAACACTCCAGTAGGGAGAGGGGACCCAATGACAAACCACCCAGCGTGCTCTTGGACTTGCAGTCCGGGAGGAGAAGCAGAAGTTCGCAGCCCCAAGAAGGACGTAAGGGGTGAAGGTGCCACCATGAGCCATGGAAACAGGAGAGCCGCTGAGAGGAAGACAGACGTACCCCTGGCACCTAGAGTCTTGCGGAGACAGAAAACAGACAAGGAGAGCACAGGGGCAGGAGAACAGACACAGAGTTCACTAGACGTAGCATCTGCCTGGAGGAAGGAGTAGGACAAAGACTTCTTTAAAGAAGACAGGCCTAAGTGTCTCCCATGACCTCACCAGTGCAACCAACAACCACAACCAAGGACACAGGACAAAGCCACGTACTTCACTGGGTGTGCTACATCCAAGATACGGGTGCCCTCTAGGAGCCAGCGGGAGAAAAGGCCGTGGAATGTAGAAAGAGAAGGGGTGGGGTCCTTTGAAACAAGTGGGCAACAGTCAGACCATGAAAACGGCAGCCCAGAGAGAAGGTGAGACTGAAAAGAAAGAACCCAGAGGGAACCCTGAAAAATGTCAACATATAAACAAAGGACCAGAGAGAGTGGATGAGAAAAGACGACCAGGAGATGATGTGGTCACAGAGGTTTAGAGAAGGAGCAAGAAGGAAGTTCAGGAAGCCCAGCAGTTCTGACCACGGCAATGTGTGTCTCTGCTAGCCACTGCCTCAACCCCAAGGGCAAAGTCACCCACCTCACCAGGATCAGGGTCACTAGAGAGCACTAAACAACAAAAAAATTAACTCCTCTGTCCATATAACATAACTCCATCTCCCATTTAACTTGGGGGGAAAAAAAAAAAAGGCCAGACTGATCAATTACCAGGTCAAGAACGAGAGTACGGGTAACACTGTGTGGGAGCCCTGGCTGCCCTTTCTCAGCTACAGATGCAAGTGGTGGTACTGCTCCCTCTAAAGTCGTCCGCAACACAAACAGCAGGGAGCCACTGGCATACTTGGGACCGTGGTGGAGGAAAGGAAAGAGGCCATGGCCACAGCTGGCAGAACTCTGAGGATGATGTGCTGGCTCAGAAGTCCTGGGTGTGCACAGTCAGTCAGGAAACCAGCAGCAAGTGAGTTACCAGCTGGTAAACCTCACACCAGCATCTCCCTCCTGAGAATTCCCTTCGAGCATGGCAGAACTTCACTGAGGTTCTCCTGGGGCAGCAGAGGCTCAAGTACAGCACCCTCTGGGCATAGACTGCATCGTGTAAATGAAACAAACCACTGCCTGCAGCAAGCCTTTCAAGTTTACTTAAGTCTCAGGCTGCCGTATAAGCGGAGACAAGGAAACACAAGTGTGGAATAGTCCACTGTGTTGGTAAGCGGCCTGAGTGGGCAGAAGAGGCCAGCCAGCAGCAGCAGCTAGTTCCCTGGACAACAGAAGGAAAAGGACGCCAGGACAAAGCCTTCAGAAAACAGGCTTCGCAGCGAACCCAAGAGCATCTGACGCAGGTTTTGTTTATTCTACATCAAGGCCTCGCTCTGGACCTGGCACAAGTGAAGCACAGTCCATCTGCCAGGAGCAAAGATGGGTGCACCCAACAATGGGACTGAAACATCACCCTCCCAGCACACACTCAGATCCTAGAGATGAGCACGCGGGCCCTGCAGCACGACTGTGGTTTAGCACGAAGAGGGTCCCAGGGTATGGTATGGCTAGAGCAAACTCACGCAGCAGATCCTTCATGTCCCTTCCCGCTACCCTGCCCGACACCTGCTTCTCTTTCATCTCCCCTAAAGCCAAATGCTAACACATTATCTCTTGTATTAGTGTAAGAAGGACCCCGAGACTCAAACACTCACTCTGCCACTGATCAGCCATGGAACCTTGAAAGCCCTACTAGTCAACATCTCTGAGGCCTAGAATCTTGTAATAAAAATATGGAAAATGCTACCTATTTTCTTGGGTTTTATAGGGGAAACATGAGGACAGAAGTGAAGGTATCTGGCGGAGGACGTGACTCTCGCAGAACTCAAGAGATACTGGAAGATACAAACCAGCAGGCAGTTCTTGAGTGTGATTTCTCCTGCATGGCGCGGGGGGGGCGCCACAGGACAGGCTACGGGAAACACAGAGGCCCCAATCTAGCCTCCAGCGAGGTGGTCCCGAGCAAAGGCCCTCTGAGCAGAAACCTAGAAGAACAACAGTCACCAGGTGAAGAATGCCAGAGTGATGGCCTGTGGGGCACAGCGAGGCACCAGTTAACTTACAGAGAAGAGCCTCAAACACAAAGAAAAGGGATTTTAAAAAAAAATGAGGTTTTAGTTTAAAGAGGTTAGATGACTTTACATACTTGATTACAGTGTTTCCTTTTAAAAAGCTCAAAACAGGGTTTCTCCAGCTGTATCACCCCAATCACGGTTGCAAACCTTTGTCTGCCCCTCACCCGTCTATCTCCATTGGACTCAGGCCCAAAGACTATCTCTGAGACCCTAGTGTTAGACCAGTCACTTGGCTGCAGTAAAGCCCAAATTCCACAGGCTCTAGCACCCAATTCACCAATGAACAACTCTGTTACAGACCCACCTATAAACCTGGGGTGGGGTCCCACTCTGTCTCCACATGCTGCAGCCAGTGTTCCTATGGACCCTCATAAGTCACTACTCTGCCCACACCCAGTATGAAAATACGCGGGGATGGAGGGCATGGGGGGAGGTGAGCTAGACAGCAAACTTTTCAAAAGAAGAGGAAAATTGGTTTTTATGTTAATGGAAGTTTTAATTATAACACTGAGGTTTAAAATATGGTATTACTATGGCAAAATACCTCAGGATTTTGTAGAGTTTCTTTAATAAAATCTGGTCACATCTAAATTGGCATCTTTCAGCTCAAGTCTCAATTTCAATCTAACTTTATAACATTGTATGCTATTCTGCTACATGGCAGAATTTAACATAAAAACAGGCACGTGGTGGAACCCACTCAGGTGGGTACTGTCACCTGAGCATCACGTGATATTCTTGTGAGGCCATCTGTCTCTAAAGGCAGCATCTGGTCAGCCACTAGGATGCAATGTTTAGAACTCTGGTTCCCACTAACAAAAAATGAACAAGAATAAATTTTAAACAGAGGCTGACCACATCCAGGAGACGGTCAAAATGGACAGAGGAGAAGACTCACAGAAGATGGTGGTGGGAGTGCACGATCTAGACCCACACACCAGATGCAAGATGCCCTGCCCAGGGAGGGCTGCCATCAGCTGAGCGTCTGCTCCCACAGACCAGGCACCAAGGGAAAGCACTGCCCTCAACTCGTCATTCTGGTTCCGCCCTTCTGCCCTCCGAAAACACCCAGGATCCAGACAGTGGCTGCCATCTTCATGTGCTAACATCCTCAGATGTAGACTGGGCCCCAGGGTTTATTTTTTCCAATAAACAAGCCATCCATTAACAAAAGGTCAACAAAGTCCAAAGCTTTAAATGAAAAGTGTCATTTGATTTCCAAAGAACCCTTTCTCATTTCTCTTACTTCTTTACCTCTTTCCTATTCCTGCCCCGGCAGAGCACCCTCTGAGCCCACAGGAGCTTCAACCCAGGCCCCAGAAGGGATCCTGAGCTTCAACAGAAGCGGCGATGGGGCACAGGGCTGTGAAAGAAAACACAGAGTGGTCAGTAGTGAGAAGAAAATATGTGTGTGCACGCGTGTGCATGTGTGTTTCTAAGCAGAACCTTACATACTAGGTCACACCGCAAGCAAAGACCTGGCAGCTCCCACTGCCAAAGTCAACATGTGCCGGCTGCCCAGCCTCCACACTTGTTTCCTTAGAGTGAGATGCAGAGGAAGGGCGGGAGTCGCCTGGCCCCAGGTTCAGGACTCCATCTGTTACTGCAGCCGCCGCTGTGTACACGTCAAGGGCCATGCCACACAGACCCTGCCCTCCCCGGCCTCTGGCACTTGCTGGTACAATCATGGGCCCAGGGACTGGGCCACTGTTCTATTCTGCTTCCCTTTCAAACTTGCTCCCCTGGCAGCACTCGGCTCCATGTTTTGTATTCCTCACACAGCTTGGGGGACCTCAGTGGCAACTAAGAGATGGTACAGACTGACTTAGCTGGACCCAACACCGCATTCTCACATTCAGAACAGTGCACACTTCAAACCCCACCACCACTTTTTTTTTTTTGACACTACGAATATCCCAAATCCCTTCTCCCAATAGGCAATACAAGCAACAATCAAGATATCTATTCTAGAGTGCAGAAGAGATCAGAATTCTTTGCAGACCCATCATGAAGGCACTGCCCTGACTCTGTCCCAGCCAATCCCCAGACACAGCCCCACGGGCACACCGCCCCTCCATTTCCTTCCTTCTGCCTTTTTCTTCCTCCCAACAAGATGGAAGTGGGCTGTAAACGCAACTTTCTGTAGCAAATAGTTTCGAGCTGTGCAGAGCCCTCACTCCCTGCATGACATTCAGCAAGGCACAGCAGGAAGAGAAGATGGTACTTAGGTGTTTCCAGCAGCAAAGTTCAGCTCAGTTTTTTTTTTTTTTTTTTTTTGTGAGGAGATCAGCCCTGTGCTAACATCCGCCAATCCTCCTCTTTTTTTGCTGAGGAAGACGGCCCTGGGCTAACATCTGTGCCCATCTTCCTCCACTTTATATGGGACGCCGCCACAGCATGGCTTGCCAAGCAGTGCGTCGGTGCGCGCCCGGGATCCGAACCAGCGAACCCCGGGCTGCCGCAGCGGAGCGCGCGCACTTAACCGCTTGCGCCACCGGGCGGGCCCCTCAGCTCAGTTTTAACAGAACTTATGGAGCATCTACTCTAAGCCAGATACAGGCAAATCTCTTCACCATCAAACACAAAACACGGAGGAAATCTCTTTAGCCAGCTTTAAAATTTGATGGTATTAGAAAGTAAAATAAAACACTGGTTTCATAGGAATCCCTATAGTTAACAACAGGAGGAAAATAATAGCAATATTACAGCCAACAAATGAGGTATTACAAACAGGACACGAACCCTTCTGCGGCCCGAGCAGATGACATGCCTTCCTTCCCAGTGAGGTTGGGGTCACCGAGCCCAGAGGCCCGTTCCAGCTAGAAACTTCCAGAGGGAAAACACAGACCCCGACAGGCAGAACTCACAGCACTTTCGCAGCTACTGCTGGGGCACAGGCTCATCTTCCCCCTCTGCTCTGACGTACCTGCTTCCCAAACCCTCTCCCCAGACACGAGGTTCTCCCAGCAATTCAAGTATCTTGCAATAAAGAGGACCAAAGTTCTACTGATCAACAAGAGCTGTGGTGAGAAGAGCAAGAGTTTCTGGGGAAAAGTGAACAGAATGGCTAATTTTTATATTAACAAAAAAACATGCAATTAATGAAATGTAATTTAAATGGCATCTAATATTCTATACTTTATACGTAGTTTAAGGGAGCCTAGCCAAAGAATATGACCCAGTACCTTAAAATTACAATAAAAATTTATTATACTGAAAAATTCAGTAACCTATGTTGGTGTAATTAGTTATGCATATTTCTCTGATAATGAAGCAAAGTGTGCTTTGTTATGTTTTCAAATCCTAACAAAACCTCTTTGCTAAAAAGGCAAATGAATCAGCATTAGGACCTACAGGTTCCTGATAACCTGCAAATCCAACCCAGCTGGCTGTGTGCCCACAGACCCCGGCAGCCACATCTCGAGGCAGAAACCACACGTGCACTGACGTGGTGACCATGAACTGCACCTAACAGCCAGCTAGTACTTGGGGTGGTAGCAGGGTGAGGAAGAGTCGCCACTCCTATCATACAAGTGGGCGCAGAAGGACCTGCCTAGGGAGAGCTTCTCTTTTTTTTTTTTTTTTTTTAAAGATTTTATTTATTTATTTATTTTTCCCCCCAAAGCCCCAGTAGACAGTTGTATGTCATAGCTGCACATCCTTCTAGTTGATGTATGTGGGACGCGGCCTCAGCATGGCCGGAGAAGCGGTGCATCGGTGCGCGCCCAGGATCCGAACCCGGGCCGGCAGCAGCAGAGCGCACGCACTTAACCGCTAAGCCACGGGGCCGGCCCGGGAGAGCTTCTCTTATCTGCTTCAATATGAGATGTCAAAACATTCTCGGAGGGCCAGCCCGGTGGCGCAAGTGGTTAAGTGCACACGCTCGGCTGCAGCGGCCTGGGGTTCGCCAGTTCGGATCCCGGGCGCGCACTGACACCATGCTGCAGCAGCGTCCCATATAAAGTGGAGGAAGATGGGCACGGATGTTAGCCCAGGGCCAGTCTTCCTCAGCAAAAAGAGGAGGATTGGCAGATGTTAGCTCAGGGCCAATCTTCCTCACACACACACACAAAAAAAACATTCTCAGACCCGGACCCATGGCCCAGTGGTTGAAGTTCTGTGCACTCTGCTTTGGCGGCCCGGGTTCGCAGGATTGGATCCCAGGCGCAGACCTACTCCACTCACCAGCCATGGTGGAGTCCCACATAAAAAAAAAAAATAGAGGAAGATTGGCACAGATGTTAGTGAGGGCAAATCTTCCTCAGCAAAAAAAAAAATTCTCTGTCAGCAGCGGTGCCAAGGAGAGGACCCCCTCCCCCGCTTCCTGCTCCCTTTAACCTTGCTGCTCAGGCGGGCTGGTGTTACCAGCACGTGAACAGCAGGCAGAGGGGGACTTGGTTCCATTGCTAACAAGACTTCCAGTCCCCCATGCTCTTGGGGAGGCAGGGCCAAGTGTCAGCGATGCACACCTCCACAGCAAGCATGCTGGCTCGGCATCACATTCAAGGACACTGGGAGATTATGCACATCACTCTTCCGCATGCCTTATAAGTTCAACATTTCAGCAAGTCAAAAAGTCAACACACTTCTATTTTAAATAGAGGTGCTCAATTAAAAATATAAACCATGAAATCTAAGCCTCTCTTCATACAAACAACACTGTCTTTATTATTATAACACGCCACTTTCAGAAACCATTTTGTTTTTGGAAACATAATTCAAAATTCCCATTTCACAGTAAGCGTGAGTGTAACCCTCATGTGCTACCTGCGGGTCACTGCTGGAAAACAACTCTCAGTAGCAGCTCAGCCTCATTTCTCTCCCAGAGACACACTATCCTAAACCTGAGGAAAAGTGTGCCATCAAGAGCCATTTCAGGGCCAGCCCCGTGGCTTAGCGGTTAAGTGCGTGCGCTCCGCTGCTGGCGGCCCGGGTTCGGATCCCGGGCGTGCACTGACGCACCGCTTCCCTGGTCATGCTGAGGCCGTGTCCCACGTACAGCAACTAGAAGGATATGCATCTATGACATACAACTATCTACTGGGGCTTTGGGGGGGGGGGGGGAATAAATAAATAAATAAATAAAATAAATAAAATAAATAAATAAAAATTAAGAGCCATTTCAATCTCACCATTTCTCTGAAAAGGGCCTGGCCCTTCTGCTTTACCAAGAAAGATGTTAACAAAGTGAGAATTATACCAGCTGTCAGCTGAATAATAATAAATAGAAATAACAGGGGCCGGCCCGGTGGCGCAAGAGGTTAAGTGCGCGCGCTCCGCTGCGGCGGCCCAGGGTTCGCTGGTTCGGATCCCGGGCGCGCACCGACGCACTGCTTGGCAAGCCATGCTGTGGTGGCGTCCCATATAAAGTGGAGGAAGATGGGCACAGATGTTAGCCCAGGGCCGTCTTCCTCAGCAAAAAAAAAAAAAAGAGGAGGATTGGCAGATGTTAGCACAGGGCTGACCTCCTCACAAAAAAATAAATAAATAAATAAATAAATAAATAAATAAATAAATAAATAGAAATAACAATAAATAATAAACTAGAGTTTTATGCTAGAGAAAGGTAAAAAAAAAACCCTAAATCTAATTATTTTAAAGCTATACTTTCATGGAGCTTTATTTCCACGAACAGTGACACTTAATCACCCTTCACACTTCCGAGGCGGGGAACTGAGGCTCAGAGGATTGAAGACATGGGCCCAGGGTCACAGAGCCAGCACCAGTGAGTCTAGCACACACAGGCTGTCGCAGACTCCTAAAACCACAGCCACACCTGGCACATCGCAGGGCAGGACCAGGCCAGAATTCACCCAAACGGGGCCCCCAAATGACAGCGAGATGGGAGACAGCAGTACAGCAGTAAACACTAAAGGAGCTTTAACAAGCCCCCCTCTGTCACAAAAAGTGATTGTAAACCTGATCTAAACAGCTCATAGTCCACCTTAGATGGTCAAAATGAAAATTAAAAATAACGAACAACATGAATAACAATGGCAAATTATCAAAGGGCCTACAAAATTATTCTATTTTTAAAATTCTGCCTTTTGATGTCAGGATAGGTCATGCAGGGTAGACCTCAGTCAGCCACTCACACAGCTGTGGCCCTTGACCCCTGCTCACACATTCGGGGGCACTGACCGAGAAAGAGGCCTCCCTGTTGGGCAGTCACAACAGCAACTCATGTTATTAAGAACGTTTATCTTTATTCAATCCAAACACTATAGATTTTTTTAAAGACTAATATAATCAATATTAGCTGAATACTTACAGTTCACAAAAATAATAAATGGCATTAGACACCTTGGATCATTACTGTGGTATAGTCAAAAAAGCCAATCCATCATAGGTCAGGAAACCTTCTAAATATTAACACATCTATTGCTCTCAATCCACCAGACCAGTTGGGCCAACCCAAGAATCTATCAGCAAAGAACTGCTGATAACTTGTTTTCTTTTATTCAGAAATCACCAAATACTTATTAAGAACCTAATTTAAGCAGCCTTTTGCTTTTCCTTGTTATAAGTTAAGGCCAGTAGTACAGTTCCAAACACAGGCAGAGCTCAGCCTCCAAGTGGGGGGTTTGGTTCTCCCTGACTCCACCCATCCTCCTCTCCTGGACCCTGTCTCTCAACGGCTGCCCCACGGCCTAGACAACCAAGCAGAATCCACATGCACATCCTGGGAAACCGCCCTGGGGAGCACTCTCCGGTGCCACAAAACCCACTACCATCCCACCTGACCACCCACACCTCCAAGTGGCCGAGCTGGCTTCTTTCTAACTGCTAACCATCCTGCAGATAAACAGAAGATAATTCCAAGCCTATAGTCAGAGACATCTAACATTTCTTTTCCATCAAACCTTATGCCCATTTCCAAGGATACTTCAGTCAATTCAAAGAGACCACCCAGATGCATTTCAAAATGGCCTTATTCCGGGATGGCTGAGATAAAGGATGGGGTATGTCAGATTAAGAATACTCACCAAGTAAGTAGCAGGAAAGGTTTCTTTCACATCTGCTAGGAACCAACACAGAATAGATAATACACTTTTGGACTATTTGTTTTAAAACACTAATAACCTGGTCAAAGTATGAAAAACTAAAATGAGCCAAGACTTTTCTTTCCAATTGTTATCACTCCATATATCAGAGGAAACAAACCGTCTGCCAGTGGCATGCATCTCTCAAGGGAGGACCTTGTCCTAGAGCACAGATGCTCAGTCAGACCTGAGACCAGTGTGTCTAAGGAAGCAGCTGCCCCTCCTCTCAAAAAATTTGCCAGTAATTCCCAGGAGGAGGCAAGGAGTCAAGCAAACCTAGCAAAAGATCCCACTCCCCCCCAACCACCACACACTGGCCTCAAACTTCTAGGAATACCACAAGTAGCAACCAAGACTACCCAGCAGCTACTCACTGCCCAGACACTCGGGACACCAGGCTAGAGCCGGGCATCCACTGCTTCCCTCTGAGGAGGACTGACAATTCTCAGACTAGAAAAGCTTTTCTTCATGCAAAGGGTTAATGCAATAAACACAGAGCATAAAACAAACACGCTTAGTGAGTACAGGGTCCCAGTGGTCTCCAGACTACTTGGGAGGAAGCAAATAAGATAAAGGAAGCTGAGAAGAAACAAACTTCCTTCCCAGGCCAGGCTACCAACCTGTTTAGTTTTTCCACAGAATTCCTCACCGGGACACCGCGGATGCTATCTACTAACCACACAGAGCTCACCATCACTACTCCCAACACCCTCCTCTGAGTGAAATCCAGGACAAAACTCAAAACACTGAGCCAAAACTCTATCAAGCCCAAGAAAACCAACGTGGAGATGTAAGCATTACTGTGATAGTCCTTTTTACAAACCTATGAAAGTAACACACACTGAGGAGAGGCAACGCAGTAAAATACCTACCGATTCCATAGCTGAAACTCGGAGCTGATGAGGACAGTCTGTCAGATCCAGCAGAGCTGTGCTCCAGAGCACTGCCGTGTATGTTCTGAAACCAGAGGAAAACGAACACACTTCAATGATTACTCCTACTTCAGTTCTTCTTCTCAGTCCAGTCTCTCTCAACTGGGACCAACATTTATTCCACCACGACCTTCCTTCATTTCCCTTAACTCTACACCAGCAAAAAGCTTTTACAACGTTTGTTGAGCTGATTTGGGGTTATAAAGGGAGAGTAAAGCCCAGAGAGGGGCTCGCACCTGATGATCTGTTTGGGGCAATTTTCCAAATGACATCTCTGTCCTCAATCATCGTTCCTGGAAGGCGCTGCCGGGAAGGTCAGGCTGAGAAGAGAACACTCAGGTATGCCTGTCCTTCTCCCAGAGATGGGGCTTCAGGACTAGGGCCCTGGAGAAGCCATTCACAGACTTTTCTCCTTACATGGAGTTTGACAGAAATCTCACAATTATTAAACTTTTGTCAAAGTTATGCACTTTGCATCCTCTATGGACTTCCTGTCACACTCAGAACAAAATCTAAACTCTCCCTTTGGCTCACAAAGTCCGGATGGCCCACCTCTCCCCACCTCCCACACCCGCCCTACGCCCACCTCCACCTCCACCTCCACCTCCCGGCTGTGCGGCATCCATCTCCTGACCATGCAGCCTCCACCTGGAGGGCCCCTCACCTTAGCACTGCCCAGACTCTCTCTTCCATTTTCAGTCTGTGCACTGGTCCCTCTAGGCGGGACATCCCTGGCCACCCTTTATCCATCCCGCCCCACTCACTCTCTCCCTCAATCACTTAGGGATCCACTCTCAAAAACAAAGGATCGTAATTCAGACCAAATATGCTTCACGTAACTCCAGTTCAGCATCTTACCACATGAGCCTGACTTCCTCCCAACACAATTCAGGAGAAACAGGAAGATCAGGGCGACCCCAGGAGGGCCGGCACACTCTGTAACTGTGATGAAGAAATACTGTCTGGGGGTGGCTGCATACAGAGGGGCCTCTTGGATACGGCAAGCACACAGTGCCAGTGCTCACCGAGCAGAGCAGCCCGTTCAACAGGCTGCCTCTTCCAACTCATTCCTTACAGAAGTCAGTCCACTCTGTGCTGCTACCATCCATGGGTAAACAATCTCTTCATACATTATTAAGCTACAGCTATACATATGAACATAACTGAATCTCAAAAAACTTAACAGTGAATGAAAAAAAAAAGGTCTCAGAGGAATATACTGAATATATTTGTGTCTTTCAAAAGCACAGGAAACAATATATTTGATTTACTACGTATACAGTAAAAGATCAATGAAAAGCAAATCATCATAAAATATAAAATTCAAAATAACAGTTCCACTTGGTGGTGGGGGTGTGTGGATACCAACCAGGAAGAGCACCCAGAAGTTTCAGCAATATTGGTAAAGTAGGGTTAGCTTGAGCACAGTGCATGGGGAGCTTGCTGTCAGGTTTATACCATAACAACAGCACAGCTCACACACTGTCCTAGCTAGAGCCTTCCAAAACCTCCCCCAGTGCCAGAGGCTGGACGCCCCTCATCCCCTCTGTTGCCCCGACAGGATGTGGAGAGGAGAAAGAAGCAAGGGCCAGGCCCTGTGAAAGCCAGGCTGATCCCCGGCCCCAGAACTATGCAATGGGCCACTCCTCCATTTTGTGATTAATGGAAATAATTTATTTCTGTCATTCACAACCAGGAATTTAAAGATACAGACACAACTAAAAATTTATTTTCAATTCACCAAATATTTTTACATCAAAATGTAGCAATTTCAACAATTTGAGGGTAAACTCAAAGTCTAATATCAAAAAAAGAGCAAATAACACAATAAACAATCTTGAAAAATCACTGTAAAAACCAGAGTTTATTAAGAAGCCTCTCAAACCTCCTATACACAAGAAATCAAATAAATCAAGTAACCACTGTAGCCTTGCCACACGAACACAATAACACTGCCACTAAGAAAGTGAGAAATTATACTACAGGATCAGGAAGGAAATTGACTGAAGAAAACTGTATAATCTCCCAGGAGAGCTGTGAGATCTTCAATAATAAAACAGACCAGTATTAATGGAAAAAAAAAAAAATAACCATTCACATCCCCTTTTCACACAATCCCATGTGAACATAAGGCTCTCTTTCCTCTCTAAACACAAGGAAAGAGCAGAACCAGGAAGGGAAACGCACACGGAGACAGGAGACAGGGAAGGTTCTCAGACACGGTGCTCATATGAAGTAGAAGTCCCCAACTCTGTGGTCACAGTGGTTTCCTGACCTGTGCTGACACATGTGTGTTCTGCAAAGATGGAGAGGTGTTTTTCTGTCCTTATACTCTTGTACAGGATTTTTCAAAGCTGACATTAACCTCAAGGACTATCAAACAGAAACATGGAAAAGCGGCTTCCAATCATCACACAACTTAGTTTTACTGAAAAGTAACAAGTATGTCATTAAGCTTTTCCATTTTCCTATAAAAACAGTAACGGAACAACACAGTGTATAATGAATGTCTGCAACATGAACACAGCAAATCATAACATCTACTACCACAGATTTGAAAGAAATGTTTCTCTCTGCTGTCCTGGGCACTGACGGTGTAGAGCAGCACCCCTGGCTTCTACCCACTAGATGCCAGTAGCACCCCCCAGGGTGTGACAACCAGAATGTCTCCAGACACTGCCACAGGCCCCTAAAGGGCAAAATCATCTGGACAGAGAATCAGGCTCTAATCCAACCGCTACTTTATAAATAAGGAAACTGGGCCTAAATTAGGTAAAGTGAGGTTAAAAAAAAAATGTTTAGTTGTCTGAGGTCATGCAGGGAATGAAAACCAAGTTGGAAACAGAACCCAGGTCTTCTAAATCCTAGTCTGAAGGTCTTTTCACTCTAAGAGAAAATACTTTAGTAACTGACTCAATTATGTCTGGAAGACAATACAAATTAAGAGCCTCTAAAATATTTATACCGTTTAACAGAGTAATCCCATTTCCTGGGAAAAACGTTGAAGCAATACTCTAAGATGTGAAAAAAGCTTCATGCAGCATATGTGTTTATATCAGAACCACCACTGCCACAACTATAATCAAGCTACAGTTCCAAACAGAAATGCACCAGACTACACTTTTTACTGTCAGCTTCTAGCTCAGGAGTTCAAAGAGTGTGTTCCCAGCCCAGAAATACAGAGCTTAGGGCATAGAGTGCAGATGCAGACCATGGAGGTATGAAAGTCTGTGTCTCATACAGCTGGCACGTGACCAGTAAGAGGAGCAGGAATTCGATAGATGGACAACTGCCCATCCGTGTCTGGGGACAGTGAGGCCATCGTGGATGCGCTGCCTCACCAGGAATCCATCAAAAGCAACAGGGAGAAGTTCCCACCAATGGGACTGGCAATATGGACAAGTGCTGAGGAAGTCTGATGTGTACAATCTGTGCAAGAAAAATGACACGAATGTTTGAGAAAAATTAGGAACCATCTTTAACATTAGTAATGGTTATCTCTGAATGGTAGAGTGATGCAAGATTTCAAATTTATCTTTCTACTCTTTCATATCTCACCAATTCCTTTAATGAGCTGGGTGCCATATTGGGGGTAGAGAAAAAACTTCATAAAAAATTACCAAGAAATACTATGATATTCACGGTAACCCATCTTGCTTCTGCATAAAAACTGACACTGGAACACTGGCCTTCCTTTCTCTGCTACACAATGAGAGACGGCATGCTTTTACTCAGGGTCTCCCTGAAAAGCCACCGACGGCATGCACACTAACCCCGGCAAGACTCATAACCTTGTACAGACCCAAGATAGACTCTATTATTACTTGGGGAGAAAAAAATCCAGAATTACTAATGTTTTCACCACAGAGAGTCACCCTTTTCTCCTTTAATGGAACCCCAAGTTTTGGAAGATTTTACTTATTAACAATATTTAATATTTAAATCACTTCCATTTTTATTAATCAAAGACCTGTAAGTGCTAATCATCATTTCTGAACGGCAGAAGAGGAGCAATTTTTTTAAACCTATTCTGATATAATTCCAATCAACACCAAGGAAACCACGGTCTCTTTAGCTGGCCCACACACCATTCTTTCACATTAATAATTTTCACTCTGGATTTTAAAGTACTGCACACTGCTCGAGCCTCCTGACCTCCCTCCCTTTACCACCTTTCCAAATGCCCTAGATGCCCTGGAATCCACATTAGCAAAAGCCTGGTCTGACTACACTGGCCTCAGCCCACAGGTCTTAAAACACTGTTAGCCACAGAACCACTTTTCAACCTACGTTTCTGGAGAACTACAGCTCTCATCAGTGGAGGTTCACCGTGCAATGGGCTCACTCAAACACCGACTGATTCTGGGACCCAGGAGGCGGCACTTCACGTTGAGTCCATTTCTGTCTATTCCTTCCTACCCCCCACAGAAAAGCAGCAGTGTGCTCCTTCTGTGCATGAGGTGCTGTGAGCAGAGGAGCACAGGACTGGGCTTGAAGAGACCAGTGCCGACCTATGGCTTTCCTGATAAGTACACATCTTCCTTGACTTACGTCCCGATAAACCCAACGTGAGTTGAAAATATCATAAGTCGAAAATGCATTTAGTTCACCTAACTTATTGAACATCATAGCTTAGCCTAGCCTACCTTAAATGTGCTCAGAACACTGACATTAGCCTACAGTTCAGCAAAACCAGCTAACACAAAGCTCATTTTATAATAAAGTGTTGACTATCTCATGCAATTGATTGAATACTGTTCTGAAAGTGAAAACACAGTGGTTGCGTAGGGATAGACGGTGTAAGTGTATGGGTTGTTTACCCTCATGATTCATGATTGCAGGGCTCTCTGCCACTGCCTAGCATCACAAGAGAGGATCACACTGCATATCACCAGCCAAGACAAAGATCAAAATTCAAAGTATGGTTTCTACTAAATGCGTATCGCTTTCACACCATCGTAAAGTTGAAAAATCCTAAGTCGAACCATCGTTAAGTTAGAGACCTGTAAATATTTCTTCAGTAAGTTTAAACACATGCTCAGAAATGGCAAGAGATGTGTTTCGAGGTCTGCACACAGAGAAGCTAAGTCTGGCGGCAACACCAACACTCACAGCAGAGCACTCAGTGCCTTCTAGGTACTAGACTGAGCTATTTGAGACTGCCATCTTTGGAGGTCAAAAATGGTCCAATTACGGTCTCCACAAGAATGCTCACAGCAGTTTTATTCATAATTGCCAAAATCTGGAATCAGGCCCAATGTCCTTCAACCGGTGAATGGTTAAACAGACTGTTGTCTGTGCACACCATGACATGCACTCACCAACAGAAAGGAAGGAGCCACTGACACTGCAACCCCTCGGATGGATCTCAGCGGAACCATGCGGAACAAACAAAGCCAGCCCCAGAAGGTTTCGTTTACCTAAATCCATTTATACGACATTCTCATGTGAGTTTTAGAAATGGAGGACAGACTGGTGGTTGCCACGGTTTGGGACAAGGGTGAGGAGATGAGGCAGAAGGGAGGTGGGTGTGGTGATAAACAGCCACAGGAGGGACCCCGGTGGTGATGGTGGATATAGGGACCTAAACGTGATAAAACTGCACACAGCTACACACAGTACACAGTACAAGCAAACAAGGGTGACCTGAATAAGATCTGTGGATTGTAGCAATGTCAATATCCTGGTTGTGATATTATACTATAGTTTTACAAAATGTTCTATTGGAAGAAACTGAGCCAAGTATAAAGGGATCTCTGTCTATTATTTCTTACAACTGCATGTGAATCTACAATAATCTGTTTAAAAAAAAAAAAGGTCTAATTTTGGCAGTGTCATATGGTTTGACCTAATATTAAATCATTTAATCCTCACAACACAATCTCATAAGGTAAGTATCATTATTATCCCCACTTTACGGAAGAGAAGTCTGAGGCCCTGAGAGGGGGAGAAACTTAGCAAAGGTCCCACATTAATGGTGGGGCCAGGCCTCACATCCAGGCTGGCTGGTCCCAGAGCATACACACTCAATCACTCTCTCTGTCTAAACTGGAAATGTAAAATACAAATGCGCATGCTCTTCTCATTGCAGCTTTAAAAATCTCCTTCAAATGGAACCTTAAAGGACTTAAGAAGGACCGTTTGAAGACCACAGATCTGCCTTGTCTCATTTTCAAGTTCTCAGTCACAGAAAGATCCAACAGACTGAATTCATTCTGCCAACGAGCCACAAAACATGCCCACCCCTGACAGTGCCCAGAGCCCCACAGTCCAAAGTTTCACTCTGCTGTGGAGTGGGCACCACTATCATCTCCAGTCACGGCTATTATCCTGACCTTGACCAACTTCCAGGGAAACAAGCTGGGGGGGAAGGGGGGATTATTTGTTTTTTGTTTTAGGACGGGTGCTCTTTGTTACTGTTTTCTTTGTTTGATTTACAGTGAGAAAGAAGGCTCGAGGGAATGAATAAAGGCAACTAAGCAAACTTGAGAAATGAGGTGGGGTGGGAAAGAAGCTGCAAGAAGAACGAATGCTCCTCATACAATTCCTTTCTTCAATCCAAATGCTGTTCTTTCACTGCAGGACAAAACAAGCAACAAATAGAAAATCAACATTTTCAAGACAATTCTCTTTATATCCCTTAACAGAAGAAAGTACAAAGTGAACAGATGCAGAATAAGCACAGAGGGGACCACTGAACACTACCCTACCTTGCAGGAGGACTGCGCTGACAGTAATCCAACACCCTGTACGTCACCCAGGAAGCAGGAGAAGCCTAAGGCTCCAGATCAAAACAAACAGGTCTCACGCTCCCGCTACCAAATCCAGGGGAATGACAGAAAGTGGGTTTCTTAAAATAATAGATGCATAGCTATAAAGAAAAACAGAAAAGGGAAACTCTGCAGACCAGAAACTGGGAAATTCCCAAAAATTAGGAGGATAAAAGTGTGAAATCAAACGAGAGAAAGTGACTGGGAGCAGACTGTAAAAATAGGCCCCTAACACCTGGAGGGAGTGGACAACACTGGACTGTGCAAAACAGGCCGTCTTGTCCCTGGCAGGAGTCACCTAGACTCCACAAAACATTAACCGGCACTGACTTTCAATCAGGAAGTCCACAACTTTTAAATTCACAGGCTCCCTGGCTCCCTCCTCACCCTCAATATAAGAAGCCCAATAAGGAACTGTTGTTGAGACATCACACAAGCTTGAAATCCTGATTAATGACGACATAAACAACTTTTCTGAGGATCTAAGTCAGGAAACAGATTACCAGTATCTCCAGCTCCTAGCAAAAAAAGAATTCCAAATCAGCATCACGCTATAAGGGCAAAACTCAAAAGAAACATGACTGTGTTGTCATCTGACCACCCTGCCACTTTATGATCCGGGTCATGGGCACTGGAAACACACAAATGACAGAAATCAGTGCTGTGGCTGTTTCACTCCATTAGTGAACAATTGCTTATTTATTGCAACCTCTCACAACACTCATCTGTTTTATTCTTACAAAGTGAATAATCCAAGGAATACAGACTACAGGAGCATGGGTAGCAGTCTGTCTTCTGTTAAACATGATCAGCACAGCTCTGTGAACACTCTGTTCTCAGCTACACAAGTCTCGTCCACTAAACTCACAGTAAGCACTCTCTATTCCCTCCCCTGGAAGCCCACATGAAATAGACAGGACTTGTAGTGACAGAGCTGAACAAAAGCAACCTACCAACCACGTCAGGGCATAGACAGGGAACCAACACCTCCCTCAATGGGGCACATAACTGAAGCTTGAACTAAACTGGGTTGTCCAGCTAGAAAACCCACTTTAAAAAAGGAAGGTAAAACTCTAAAGAATTTACAAAAAACTATCAGAGCTAATAAATGAATGCAGCACAGCACAGCTGCAGGACACAAGATCAACAGACAAAAAATCGGTTGTGTTTCCATACAATCTGAAAAGGAAATTAAGAAAACAACGCCATTTATAACAGCATCAAAAAGAATAAAATATTTAGGAATAAATTTAACCGAAGAGGTGCAAGACTTGTACACTGAAAACTAGAAAACACAGCTGAAACAAAGTACAGAAGACCTAAGTAAGGGGAAAATCCTGTGCTCATGGCCTGGAAGATGTAATGTTGTTAAACCCCCAAAGAGACCTATAGATTCAATGCAATCCCAACTGCCTTTTGTCCAAAACTGGACAAGTGATCCTAAAATCCATATGGAACTGTCATAAATGCTTTCCTTTAAACATCATATATACTGCAACTTACAGAACAATAAAGTTTTCCTGAATTTTTTTTGAGAGTAGACAAGGTACTCAAATGTTGCCATTCTTTTTCCTAAAAGGGTGATTTTTTTTTTTTAAGTACTAGGGGGAAAACCCCTCAGATTATTAATCTATAAAACAAGAGGATTCGATTTAAAAATCCCTAAAACGCTTTAGTTTTAAGACTCTTCAATATCGGACATAACGTTTCCTTTAAAACACATCACTTTCTCTAAATATGTACTGCTCTTTTCATTTAGAATGTGAACTGACAGGAATCATTTGTACAGTTGAACACCTAAAATGCAATGAAGGGGCCGTAAATGGGTGTGTGAGGAAATGGCAGGCAGGAGTGCATAGCTCTGACGTCACAGAACGGAGCTGGAGCAGCAATGGTCAGCTCCGATGTTCAAACGTTCACGTATGGAAGCTGAGTGTTTCCCTACAATACGGACAAAGTTGAACAACTGAATGAGTGACTTATTAACAGGTGTTCTACACTGCAGACTGTACCTCAGGCCCACTGGATGTCCACTAGTAGGAAGCACCCCTTCTCCAGTTTCACCAATGCTCCTGATGCCCAGCCACTGGAAGGAGAGGAGCATCACCAGAACGGATCACACTGCTTTCTTCAGACAGACAAAAGGGAGTTTCTTCTTTAGATGGTATCATTTCCCATTTCTCTTTGGAAATCACACCAGTTAGTGTTGACTGCACTCTTCCACTCTCTCTTGCATCACAAATGGGGCCCCTGCAACCGCCAGGAGTGGGTGCACAGGCTGAGAAAGAGAAGTGACCCAGTGGGAAGTCAGCCTCAGCTCCACCCAGCCTTTCAGCAAAGCCTTCGCATACTTGACAGAGCCTTCCTGACAGGCGGAGTTATATCCAACTCTGTTTACAGAACTCTCAAGTAGCAAAGGTGAAGGATCATTAAAAGCAGGTTGGCCCGAGTGAGTGTGACCTGATGTATCATGTATTTGTATAAGCTCTGACCCATCCAAGCGTCTGGAAGGGTCCTGGCACAGGACAGTCCTGGCCCCTGGCAGCCCTGCCGGTGCCCACCACTGACCTGCACTGTCTTCTCCATGCACTGTTCCATTTAACTCTCACAACAACCCTAGGGGAACAAGATCATCTCCATTTTTCTGATGAGAAACCAGGTTCTGAGAGGTTGAATCATTTGCCTCAGAGTCAGGATCAAACTCAGGCTTTAGAGCCTGCATTCGGAGCAGTCACACACAGACCACCCACCTCCCACGTGACCACAGTTCTGGGAGAGCGTTTTAAGTCTATAATTGACAAAGCATTCCTCGACCCGAATACTGACACGATGCTGGCACTTACGAGGAGACAATTCATACCACAGAAGTCCAAGGCAGGCTCAGTTCCTCCTCCATCTACACCAGGAACATCGCTGACACCCACCTGACTTGGCCTCTCAGCAGCATTCTTCTACCATCGCCCTCTCTCCCAGCTCCCCGCACACCACTCCAGGTTCTCTTGCTAACTCTGTGTCCACTTGTTTCACTGGCGAGATCTTCCTCCTGCACCTGCTCCTTAAATGTGGCTTCCTTCAGCTCTCTCTGGGCAATCTTATCTGCCTTTGTGGCTTTAACAACCGTAATTGTTAAATCTCGATTCCAGTTCTCCAGCTCAGAGCTCCACACTGAGCTCACAAAGTCCAACCACGTAAGAGACACACCCACAGCACATGCACAGCGCACACACAGGGCCCCCAAGTCAGTTATGACTGCTGTACCTCCTGCTCTGGGTCGGGGTGCCCTGTCTAGACAATCCTCCAAGCCAGAAACCTGTTGTCCCCTTCTCTCTCACGATCCAAAGCCAGCTGACAAGTTCTGCCAATTCCAGCTTCTAAACCTCACTCTCTCCCCTCCATACTGCCACTGTCCTAACTCCTAATGCAGCAGCCCCTCAGTATTTCCTCACCTACATTATCTCCACCTGAACACACACCAGCCAACTCACCCCCCACACTGCTGAGAAGTGAACCTGCACATCTGAGTCACCTTACTTACACCCCACTCTGGCCTACAGGAGTCACCAGGCTAACAAGGAATATGTTACTGTTTTTCAAACTTCAGACCCACAGCGGGAAACGTTTTACATCATGACACAGTACACACATACATACAAGTACATCATGGGAGAAAAGGTTTCACAGAACAAACTGTCCTTCCCACAGAAGGCAACCCACTAATATAGTTTCTACTATATTCCAGGTTGGCTGCTGGTATGGATTGGATCTCATCAAGGTCATGACCCCTTAACAGAAAGCAGGCTTTCTGTTAAGCATCAAAGCAGGCTTTGAATGATGCCCTAGTGGGCTGCCTCCTCAGCAATACCAAACTTCTTCCGATTTCTTGAAAACATCATGTTTCCCTTGTAGGATGCTCCCTCTTCCCCTCTGCCCACCCAGGCCAGCTCCTATTCATCCTCCAACACCACACTCAGATCCTGACTTTCTTCCTCATACTGTCAAGACTTTTCACATTTTCTAGAGTGGATGTGTATTGTTTTCTATTTTTCTATTATGTCACCACCGTCCTCAGGAAACCTTTCCCAAGCGCCCCTCTCCACTCATGCTGGAGTACAACCGTTGTGCCGTCTCCCGAGTCCCTAAAGGATCCATAGTCTCGGAGCCAGCCCCACATTGCACCCTAGTCACACAATATACATGCAAATGGAAGACACAGTGTAGAGGAAACCCTCCACTTCAGAGAACATGAGAGTGCGTAACTAACGGCTGTACTAGCAAGCACGGAAACAAGGCCACTTCGCGGAGAAGCACTGCCACAATAAAGCTCTCTCCCCTTCGCCACTGAGCATTCGTCCTTTCGATCCATCCAGCTTACAATCATTCTCTGATACAATTGAAAATTCACCTCAAATAGATGTAGTTGATAGACAAAATTAATTAGAAATTAAGAATACAAGAAGTAAGAATGTTTCCCAATCCAGAGTGTTTCATACAAGCCCCAGCTGAGTGGCCATGCCTGGTCAGCTCCTGATCCCCAGGTAATTCAAAATTTTTGGCATAGCATACTGGCTCCACAGAGCTCTCTGGTTCTGCCTCACCTACAAATTAGTAAATGTCTATGAATAAAGTGTCCATTTTCTCCCTTTCAGAGTTACCAACTCCTGACAGCACTGGAACACCTGTAACTGTATGCAAAGTTACAAACTCCTTTTTTACTCCACCTTACCACCACTGACAAGGCTTTCAAAATATTATTACCAATAGAAAAGAAGTATTGCTCACTAGGCCCAATTCAAGCATGATTAAGCTCTCAAATTAAAAGATCTCCCCTAAGCAGCTGTGAGGGAGAGGGAGAGACAGAGAGAGGGCAGGAGGGCTGGGCGAGGGACAGAGGTGAATGCTGCTCTCCTCTCAGCCTGCAAGAACTGCATAAGAAAACAGTCAAAGGGCACCTGGAAAATAGCTACATAAATGTGTAAGATTACTAATATTCATTGATTCTTTTCTTTAACCACAGTATCTGGAGGAAGAGATACAGACAGGACACTGGCCTCCAAATGCAGACGTTTCCAGCTCCTATCACTTACATTGTGTACTATCCACCAGGAATTTAAGATCCCCTACCACTGCCCAGCCTGTTCCACCCACTAGCTCTAACATGAGGCCTAAGCTGCAAACGGGCACAGAAGAAAGTATGCAGCTGCACAGGAGATATGCCCACTGTATTCCAAAGACTTCAATCACCCATGATTTGTCTCCTACATATTCCTACTCCCTAAATATGCTTCAGATTCTATGTGTCTGGGGGTGAGGACTGTAAAACTTATGTTTTTGTTAAATGCATCCCAAGCAAATCTAATAATCACTGATCTAGTCCTACTCTCCCACCCAAAGCCCCAATTACACTATTGTGGAAACAATCACCAGAACGCAATGTTTCTCAAACTTCTTCCCCTCTAAAATAAGTTGGAGGCCTGGTTTGAGAAAGAAGGACATAGAAATGAGATGCGGCCAGCCCCATCGCTTAGCGGTTAAGTGTGCGCGCTCCGCTACTGGCAGCCCGGCTCCGGATCCCGGGCACGCTGACGCACCGCTTGTCCGGCCATGCTGAGGCAGCGTCCAGCATACAGCAACTAGAAGGATGTGCAACTGTTACATACAGCTATCTAGTGGGGCCTTGGGGAGAAAAAGGGAGAAAAAAAGGAGGAGGATTGGCAATAGATGTTAGCTCAGGGCCGGTCTTCCTCAGCAAAAACAGGAGGATTGGCATGGATGTTGGCTCAAAGCCGATCTTCCTCACCAAAAAAAAAAAAAAAAAAAAGAGAAGATTCCACAACAGTCATTTAAGGCAGGAGTACAGGGTTGTGAGGAGAAGCCACACCTCCTAATAGCGCTCCCCCAGCAGGCTGCCCTGAGCTCAGAGGTGACCCCAGCCCTGTCTGTGAACATGCTGACATGGGTCCAGGAACTGCGCTCTCACTCTGCAACTCAGCAAAAGGACACCATACGTTCCACGACAGATGTCTCCTGGGTCCAAAATCTGCTCTGAGAGACAGGATCAGATCCTTCTTTATTGAAGGGTGGAGTGTGTGGACTCAGACAGCCATACCACACACATGCAGTCTCAGGACTCAAATCAAGATGATCTTTCAGATTCTTGCGATCTAACGCTTGACAACTTATCTATTGCTAAGATCCTGGGTGTTTTGAGGACATCCCCACCCTGAAGAAGGTACACACACACAAGAACAGCAACACCGACCTGAAATGCCCAGTGCTAAGGGGCTGCAGGGTGAGGTGCGAGTGTGTACGTCAGCGATCAGCATGGTGAGTTATCTTCGACATGCCGTCTGCTGGGACCCCAACATCCACCCACCAACCCACAGTCACCATCCCTCCACAAACAAACACACTCACAATTTGTCAGTTCAAAGAATATGATTGCTTTCTCACTTCAATTTCTATATTTAACTCAATATGCTGGCAATGCTCTTCATCTCTAAATCACCTCCAATTTCCAGGACAACTGTGTTCTAGTAACAGTCTCAACTGCTAAAATGATGTGTTCATTACCCAACAGGTTTTGCTGCCAAGCAGAGAGACATCTGTACAGCCACACAAGTCCCTCCACCCATCTGACAGGAGACTCCCCCAAGCAAAGGGGTAGATTCTCCATTTTGAAAAGTGGAGTAAAATTTTATTCTATTAAAATATGAAAATCCAAGTTTCTTTCCTGGTAGATGACCCTTATCAACAAGAGAGATTCCAATAGAAAAACCACACTTTTCTAATAGCAAGTATCTTACAGGAACCTCCAACAACGGTTGCCTTGAGCCTGGAGAGAGAACAGAGCAGGACGGTCATTCCACAAGAGTGAGAGCGGAGCAGCTGAAGGGGGGACAATGACTAGGATCAAAATGCAGGAGCACCAGGGCAACCGAAGCTCTCCTTCCTGTATTTACCAGCAGAGTATTCCTGAAAGCTGACTTCCTTCAAAATTAAAACAAAAACTTACTTTCAACACTGACAACTAAGTGCTGGATACTTGCAAACCAAAAAACAACGTGACCACATATTTGTTTTGATTAAATTATTATAATTAAATAATTATAAGAGTAACCCAGCCATTTGTCAGTTGAGACATCCTGAAATAGGGTTAAATAATGGTTTGTTTTTTTTTTAAAAAGTCATGTTTTTCTCTTAGATGGACTGACTTGCTTACTCTAATTGAATAAAATTCTGAATTTAATATACATTTATCAATGTATCTTAAAAGACAGGGCAGTGCAAAGTGAGGAAGTTCAAAGTAGTTTGATTTAAACCAAAGACAGTCACGTTTGACAAATTCAGCACAACTTGTCCCCAATCTCCTAACAGGTGACACAAAAAAGAAACATGTAAAGAAAAATAGCATCTAACCCCAATCTAACTTAACTTGTATGCTACTAGTTTCAAAACAGTGAAATAACATACAAGTTAAGTTAGATTCCTCAAGGAGAGGCCCATAATTAAAAACACAGGACGAATCTTCTTGTCTCTAAGAAAGTAGTGTCCATTTATAAATTGTGGGGCACAGGTCACGACTCCCTCCAGGCCTCCAACTCCCTCTTTCTGTTCTCAGGGCTGTGCTGTCCTGACCACACCTCCAGGATGTCTGCTTCACTTCTGTGGCCCTCTACTGCTCCTAATGCCACTGTGAATCCCAGTTTGTATCCCTTCCTGAAATTCACCTCTACAAAGCACCTTCAGGCTGTAGCCAGTCTAATTTTCTTGTAGCTAGTGGGGCAGTGTATGCAAGCCAAGACCAGGGACTGTGCAGTCTGACAGCTATGGTTAAAATTCTGACCATGCCACTGTATTGGCAGTGACCTTGGGTATGTTCTAACAGCCTGTATCATTCTTAGTTGTCTCATCTATAGAAAGAGAAGTTCATAGATACAAAATATAAAATGAATATACACAAGTCAATTGCATTTCCAGACACCAGCAACAATCGGAACATAAAATGAAGACAGGTGACAGGGTCGACAAGCTGACCAAGAGGATATACAGGAGGTCAGACACAATGCAGACATACCAGGAGACCTGATTCACGACAAGAAGCACTGCAGGTCAGGGCCAGCCCCATGGCTTAGCGGTTAAGTGCGCGCGCTCCGCTGCTGGCGGCCCAGGTTCGATCCCGGGCGCGCACCGACGTACCGCTTCTCCAGCCATGCTGAGGCCGCATCCCACATACGGCAACTAGAAAGATGTGCAGCTATGACCTACAACTATCTGCTGGGGCTTTGGGGGAAAAAATAAATAAATAAAATTATATGTATAAAAAAAAAAAAAAAGCACTGCGGGTCAGCAGCTAAAGAAGAGTCTACTTGGGGGACGAGGCTGGGACAACCAATATCCACATGGAAAACTATGAACAATTGGCTCCTTATCTCTCACCACACACAAAAACCAAACTTGGGGTAGACTAAAGGCTTAAAGGTAAATGGCAAAAGTACAAAATTTTCAAAAGGCATAGGAAGATATCTTTATGTCCCTGGGATAGGGAATAATTTCTTAAATAAGACATAATGGGTCATGATCCACAGTTTGAAAGACAATGTCCAAGAGAACCCGGCATAGTCCCTTCTAAATAAAAGGATTTAATCTCCTGTCATCAAATGTAACTGCATTTTTCCATTCATCTCAGAGGTAAATATCACAACAGAATATTATCTTAATGTATGACATATGTTGTTCAAAATGCAGGTATATACACAAATAACAAAATTCTTATCTTTCCTACTCGGCATTCAAGGTTCAAGTAAGTTCCATTGTTTTCGGTCAACAGAAAAGTTTTTTGAGAGATGCACAGTATTCAGATATAAATAACCCTATGTATGAGTCATGAGCACAAATATATGACCTCTGAATATACAAAAATTTTAAAGCCAGCAACACAAAGTTAACAGTTTTACTTCTGAGGAGATAAAATCGAATACACCTTTTGGCGCTAAAAACCGCACCAGAGGAAAAAACAAGTAACAAAGTTCTCCATGTAAAACAGTGATTTGGGTGAGAAAATCCACCTAGAATGCAATGTGATATTTAAGATGATGCTGAAACATAAAGGAGAGCACCTCATTAACCAGGACTGTGCACATGACCACACAGTCAACAAAGAAAAGCCTGTTCTATTCTGCACCTACACAGCTCACACGCAACACCAAGGCGCTCTAAACAAACCCCTGTGAACCCGAGACCCCTGCAGAATGTCTTCACTCCACATTATCACATATGGCCCTGGCTGTAAGTCAAAGGCTAACAACAAGCAGAGTTCAGTTGGGGTCTGGACGGATGGCCAGCCTCCAGGAGGAAAGGCTCCACTTCCACTACACACACAGCTTTCTGAACACACTACCACATCCGATGGTTTGGAAGCTGAGCCGCAGTCCACCATTTTAGCTCCGTGATCTACAACTTCACTCTCACGAGGCGTCTGACGAAGAGTGAGACGCAGAGGGAATCCCTGCAGGCCGGGACCAAGGGCTAAAACATAAAATGACCCTCACTTCCGGGCTGTGTTCTCGCTCCCACACCCTGCCTGCTCCCTGCCATTTCTTACTCTCTGGTCTTCAAGGGGACACTGGAATGATACACCTCAACAGGCTTCCTGTGTTCTGTTCTTAAACAATGAACATCTTGCAAATATGTTAGTATAAAACATCGATGCTCCCACAGGGAGAGGGGTCAATGATAACAGCAGCACTAGAAAACAGAACCACCAGACAACACCAAGCACAAACTAAGGGCCCAAACAGCCATGCGGGCAAAGCCCTCTAGAGGGCTGGGAAGCTGCCCGGGCCCACCAGGGGCCGGAGAGAGGGATCATCCACCCCCGGGGGCTAACAGTTCCTACCAGCACCTCTTCCAGTCTTGCCAGAGCGGAAAATGAATCCATATGGCGCCAATAATAGGCATCTTTGTGACTGTGTTGCAATGTGTGTGTATGAATCTTGGTGTGCTATGTGTGTTGAAGCAAAAGGGAAAAAGAGTTCAGATCACAGTTCTTAAAAAAAAAAAGTTTCCTACACTATGTATATACTACAACTCTCTGGGGGAAGTCCTAAAATATTTAAATGAATTTTCATTCTGAAAAGACTAAAGAAATTCTCAAAACTGGCTCTATCACACAGACATTTTTTTAAGATCTTGCAAATCCAATGTCAGAATATATTCTGCCAACCAATAACAAATGCAAAGTCATAAAAAAAATCAATTCTTCAAAAAAAGAATGATTTCAAAGATGTACAAACTCGATTCTAAAAAATTAAACCTACTCTGCATAATTAAACAGAGGCCACATGCAGCAATCTAGGTAACCCAGTGCTGCCATGGTGACCCCATAGTGCCAGCCAATTACAGCCACTCATGGAAAGCTAGCTTCCTGTTACACTCTGCAAAAAGCTTTCCTGAAGTCATCCAATATCTCAGCCTGACAGTGCACTTGTTGGCAGATTTCAAAACAATCTATTCTAGTTTAAACGACTCCAAATAAAAAGTCTGGAAGTTAAGAATCCTTGCACTGGAAGCAACATCAAGATCTGTTGTGACTAAGATTCTAGAAATATACTTTTTTAAAAAAGTAACAAGCTTTAATTCACCAATAGGTATAGGGTTAGATGGGTCTGAAATGTCCTTAGTGTATACAACGAGCACACAGCACAAAGAGAGAGGAATCACACAGGACAGACGCTGAACCAGCATAAACAGAAGCGAGAGGAAAGGCAGGACGCCTGCGACCCCACAGACGGTGGCGCCTGAAAAATGCCAGCAATGTCTACGTTGTTCTCACCGAGGACTTAAACACAATTAATTAACAACTATGTTTTGGACATGATGAAGTAGGACCTACCTAGATAACACTTCGGAAACTATCTCAGAAAGCCGCCTGTTAAAAACAGATTAAGACTTCTAAGACTCTTCCTTTCCATAGAGTTTTGCTCAAAACAGATCCTGAGTAGAGAAAATTCTATAAACTTCTCTCTAGAAACAGCTTATCCAGACACATTGTCTTTGTCTGTCTCCGTCTCTGTCTGTCTCTCAACTCCTGTAGGTTTTAGGCCAAAACAAATCCATTTTTTACCTAACTGGATTGTGTCATTCTGGAATGGTTTTTTACACATCTAAGTCTCATTTCCACTAGAAGTGTATAAGTGGTTCAAGGAGGAGGCCTAAGTCTCACAAAGGGCAGATGTGGGCTGGTTCAAGCTGTTCTTCCCTACCATCCACCAGGAATGTTGGTGGATTCCAGATTCTTACAGCAGACACCACTGTGCAACGTTCGGCTCTGCGGCTTCCCACAGCTTCCTCCACTAGTTAACTCCCCAGCAGCATGAAAGTCTGAGCTCACACTCCCACTCCAGCTCCAATCAGAGCCCCCACGCTCTCCCAGCCAGCCTCCAACTCTACCTGTCACTTCTTTCAACTGGCTCTCAGCCAGTTACCGAACACTTCACCACAATATCCAGCCTCTTCACCTTTTTCATTAGAAAGATAAATATGAATTTTTCCTCTAGCCATGAAATTTGTTAAATGTGAAGTATTTGAAATTAGACACGTTCTTAGTAGGCAAAAATGAACAGGTACCTGCACTCCAGGGTATCAGGTGCCCTCCAGTCAGTGAGAAGGTGAGAACACAGAGTGCTCAATTCCAATGCAAACATCCCTCCCCCAACACCACCCTGCACTGCAAACGTCAACATCACACGTGTATAAGGATGCCAGCCAACACCCTAATTGCCTACTGCACACGGAAAATTCTTTAAGCAATACCCTCTCCACCCAGGGACTACCAGACCTATTAAGCCCTTTCAACCAGGTTTTGTCAGCAAGAAAAACCAATTTATCAGGGACACTGTATTTATTAGTGAGAAATACCCTTTTTCATATGTAAAGATACACAAATGGGATGAATTAAGTGGGGGCAAAAAGCAATGACCAATTACCAAGAAACGTTAAGAAGCAAGTTTACACATGTGCTGAGGGATGGACTGAGAACCAAAATGGGTGTAGAGTGAACCTACTTTGAGAACAGAGATCTGTCCCTGGAAGACAATATGAACAAAACCTGTGCAGATGTGTAACCGCCATATAGGAGAAACGTGCAAGGACAAAGTGACAATGAAGTCTGAGGATCAGGTACACAGTTTTAGAACATCAAATGCACTGAGGTTGGGTCAAAAGTTGATGGAAACTTTAAATTTGATCAATAATAACTCAGATGTTTTACCAAGGAAAATAGTTAAATAATTTTTATGCCCCTGCATAAAACAGTACCAACACTCAAGACAGATAAATATTGCTGTGTGACTTTTTAAATTACAAGTTGAATAAACAACACACTGTACTGAAAACCTCCACATCAAGAAGCAGTGAGCCCAAGAACTTATCAGTAAGAAAATTCTCATGCTGGAGTACACGCTAGTTATAATTCCTCTGAACTGTAACTGTGAACAGATGGAAAACTCTGCCAAGTGGCTGCTCACCCAAATTTCCTGTGCAGGAAAGACCTTCACAGGGAAGAGCAGCTGAACATGAAAATATTCTTTCTTTGACAGCTTACTTTTGGGGAGGGGTTGCAGGGTGGAGCCAGCTGTCAGAATTAGCAGCTTTACCAACTACTGGGGACTGGACCTTTCCACAGGACCCCTGTCCATCCCTGGACTGCACCTGAAATCCAAGGAGACCAAAAGCACCAGAGGAGCCAACAAGTTAACACACTTTATCCACTTCTTCCTAAAGCAGGAAAAATAAAATGAGACTGGTGGATATGAAACTATTATGGACCATTTTGGGATTTATTAGCATGCAAAGCTACTTTTAGAAACTCTAACAATAGAAATCAACTATGAAGCACCAACCAAGAGACCCTTACTGTGCTAGTCTCTGCAGGAAGTGCATTACGGGCTGGACCGCAGGGAGCCTAAGGAAATCTAAAGAAAGAAAAGAACCCACAGAGGACAATGTCCCCAGGGCCGACAGAGGCACACACAGGACCAGGACCCTACTGGACCCTGAGCCACTGAGACCCAGCCAGCCTCTACCACGCACCACTCCCACACTTGGGAAGCTCAGAGGCCTGGTCCTGTTGGCCTCCGAGGCAGCCTGGGGCACAAGCTTACTGAACCCCCATATCTCTCCACAGCAGGCCCAGCTCAGTGGAGGCAACTATGAGTTGCTGATTCCTTCCTAGAAAGCTAAGACCTTATCTGGGTAGCTTGTCTGTAAAAGGAAAACAGGCTGCTTGGACGCGGCCTTCATCATGTCTGGGAGAAGGGAGGAAGCAGAGCCGTTTTACTTCTTTAACAAACACACACCGCACCAGCTCTGTGTTAGGTACTTGTTAAGTGCTTCACCAATTCGACCTCAGTGGATCCTCACAGCACCTCCATGTGGAAGATTCCACCATCAAACACCCATCCTCCTGCACAGATGAGGAGACTGACGCACAGGCCTGCTGGGCAGCCCCACACCATGTGAGTGCCAGGTCCACTGCCACTTCTCACAACAGAAAGAAGGCTGGTCAGACCTACAGAAGCATCTGCAACATACACCTCGATGGCTGCTATGTTTCAGACCAAGCGCAAACTGAGGGGAACCATCTCCCAGAACACATCTCCCCCAACCTGCAGCAGCGAGAACACCGCCTCTGCGGTAGGACACAGGGACATGCAATGACCCAACTCGCCGGAAAGTGGGACAAGTTCACCACACAGTTGCTGCCAGAGATCCAGAAAAACCAAACGACCTCGTGGTGTCATTCAGGGAGGCAACTGGCAGAGGAGGACTCCAACAGAGACCCAGGTCAGGTCGTAGTTCAAGTTCTGCCAGTGACTCAGCAAATCCAGGCAGGTTTCAGGGAAACTAAGAGACCATCTCCTTGGAGCCCAAGATGCTGCCCCTGGAAGCAACGTCCTACTTCTCATGGGCACCACCACCACCACCCTCAAATCCTAACCCCAAAAAACCTGCCTGGGACCAGTGCCCCAGCCCCCAGTGAATAACCCCCACCTCTTCCACACTGTCAGGCTATTCCAACTGCTGGCAACAAGAGAAGAGATCCCAGACACAGTGACAACTCCCTGCCTTACATCTGAATTCTTTGAATTCTTACTTTGATATCCCAACAGCCTCTTTACTAAAATCAGGAAACTGGTATGTTTTTTAAAAAAGAAAGATTTTTAAAAAGATTAAAATAAAAGAAAGATAACAAAAAAAGACTAGCCTAGCATATGTTCTTTAACAAGCGAACAGCAAAGAAAATACCAAGTTTTGCTTTGTTTTGTTTTTGAGAGGGATCCACTTAAAACCACTGTCTTAAGGAACAATGCCTTTTACAATTTTACAGTAATTTTAAAGGTCGTCTTTCTAACTGCATTTCATACAGGATGTAAAAAAAATCCATGATCAGCTCTTACTTAGGCATGTTTTCAAAGAATGGGCTATTGGGACAGAGAGATGAGGGGAAGTGGGCAGAGGATCCCAGGCTGCCCTGAGCTCCCTGGGGAGAGCTACAGCCCTCGCCCTGCTCCCACGGGGGCCTCCAACCAAGGCTAGACCTGAGGTTCTCTCAACAGTGGGGTCCCTGATACAGTATGCACTATGATTTCCAAAAGGTTAAACACACAAGCTCTGAACAGAGTCCTAAAGCTTGGGCCAAAACCATGACTGTTGAAAAATAAGGAAAAAACTTACAATATGAAAAGAGATGAGGTTTTCCTCAAGTTTCCACAGCATTCGAATCTAAAAGGAGTTTAAGACAAATAAAATCAGTTCTGGCTGCCAGGCCATTAAGGGCTTTGAGGTGAAATCCTTCTGACAGGACCCCTGGAGCTGTCACTGAGAGCACCCCCAAAACATGGCACAGGTAAAGCCACTCCCATCACGCAGTTCCTGCACCACCAGCACCCCCTTAGCACCTTCTTACACACCCTCCTGCCCTCATCTCCTCACTGTCAGCTTCCTCTCCTCGTCCACCTGGAGGCCAGGGGCTGTCCCACACCCAGTTTTCCTCTGACCAGCTGCCACTCTTGCAGCCACCTGCCAAACGCCCTCTGCCCTCAGCAGTCCAAGCCTGCCCTCTGCCCTCAGCAGTCCCAGCCTACCACCAGCCAAGGCGCTCTCTCCGAGTCGCCCTCTCTGCTCTTCCCTCCAGGCTGATCCTAGTTAAGGCCTCAGTGGACCAGAGCTTGGGAAAGAGCAGCACCCTACAATCCAGGACCCCATCGATGAGGACAGCCACCCCAGTTCAGCCTGCGCTATCTCCACAGGAAGGGCCGGTCCAGCTGTCCAACCACAAAGCTCCTGCTCAACTCCAGTGACCTCTCCACCTCTAATCCACGTCTGCAACCCACTGCCACCAAAGGGGTCTCCCACCCTTCCACCATCACACTCACTGCACTTCCCAAAGACAGCGTCCCTGGTGGCTCCTCCCCAGCAAACACGCCGACTCCCTGGTTTTCCCATGAGATCCTCCCTCATGCTGCTGAACCAGCAGTTCTGAATGCCAACAATGGGGCCTGAGAAACTGCTGCAGAAATATCACAGCGAGAAGCAGAATGTGCCATCTGCAGAGTGTGGGCACTCAAACCAGAGAAGCCCCGTGCCAGCATCATGATCACGTCATGCCTCTGCTCCCTCTGGATTCTCTACAGTTCTCAAAGGTAATACTCCACACTTGGTCCTGAGCACTACCTCTTCTCCCTCCTCCTCAACAAGCAGCATACAGGCCCTCAGCTTCCACAAAGGACCGGGATGCTTCCTAAGGCTAATAATCCTCCCAGCAAATCCCATCCCTTCCTATCCACTGTGGGAGTCTCACCAACCATCTCTGCCAAGCTTCACTTTCTATATCTTGTACTACAAAACAAGTTTTGTATTTTTACTCATAAAATATCCTCATACATACCAACCAATGCATACTAGAAAAAGTCTTCTGCAATTAACTCTCAGATCTCTCTACAATCCTCAGTGCCCTATTGATTTGACCTGGCCCTACTGTGTCCAGCACCCATCACATTCTGAAACCTCAGCACATTGTCCTCTTATCCATGCTGGTCAGCCTTTGGCTCCTCTGTACACTTAGGCCCTTCTGCCATTCTGTCCATCTGGTCAACTCCTAACTCATCCCACAGAACCCAGGTCCGGAGTCCCTTTCCTCAGAACACATGAGGACTGCCCGTAGGCTGTCATCGTTCCTTCCTTGGGCCACCACTCTGCCTTATGCTCACTTCTACGACATTTCTAACTTCACATACCACATTTCATCTATCTTAAGACTCCATCAAGGAGGGCCGGCCCCATGGCTTAGTGGTTAAGTTCGCGCGCTCCACTGCTGGCGGCCCGGGTTCGGATCCCGGGCGCGCACCGACACACTGCTTCTCCGGCCATACTGAGGCCGCGTCCCACATACAGCAACTAGAACGATGTGCAGCTATGACATACAACTATCTACTGGGGCTTTGGGGGGAAAAAAATTTAAAAAAATAAAAAGATTCCATCAAGGATGTAGCTGCCAATCAAATGCTACCATGCCCCTATGACAGTCCTGTGTCATGTATGAGCTGGTCACATGAACCTCTGCTTCTCATCTCTTCTGAGAGAAGTGGCTGTTTTCTCTTGTTTGTCTTCAGTGGCAGTCTTGGGGTGTGACAGGCACTCTTCAGTTATAAAGCATAGCAGAGCTTCATTTGTTAATGGGTATCATCCTTCCTTAGGTTCACTAAAGCACTTAACTGTTGCTTTGCAAGAAATACAGAACTGCCATCATTTGGACAGTGCCGACCATGTGCCTCGCTGTTAGGAATTGGGCGCTTCGTGGCTACTGTGCCTTTCTGCACGCACAGGAACTTTCCATTTCAAGGATAAATCTTAGTGTGATCTTTCAGAACACATTCTAACATCAAATGTACTTAAGACTTTCAGTACCAACAATATATCAACCGAATGGATAACAGTTTGAACAGCAATGAGTAGGTCCAGTCAAGTGCAGGGAATTACAACTAGTTACGACTGCTGCCTACGTGTATGAGACATTCCATTTCAGAGTTGTAAAAAACTCACACATCTTGGGGCTGGCCGAGTGGCGCAGCAGTTAAGTGCACGTGCTCCACTTCGGCGGCCCGGGGTTCACAGGTTCAGATCCCAGGTGTGCACCGACGTACCACTTGTCAAGCCATGCGGTGGCGGCATCCCATATAAAGCAGAGGAAGATGGGCACGGATGTTAGCCCAGGGCCAATCTTCCTCAGCAAAAAGAGGAGGATTGGCATTGGATGTTAGCTCAGGGCTAGTCTTCCTCACACACACACAAAAAATCACACATCTTGTAATCAATGGGAAAATACAGCAATAATTGGTTTATGGAGACTATCTTCTCACACCAGGCAAAGAGGTCCTTAAGGCCAGGGCTTGAGTGTCTTGTTCACTTCTGTACTAGGCATCCTGGCCCAAGGTCTGGCACATAGTAGGCATTCAATAAATATTTGCTGAAAAAATTAAGCAAACCAGAATCTCAAGCGGTGGAAGGTGCCTTCAAGGTCATTCAGGCCAGACGCTCTCATCCTTTTCCAAATACAATCCATGGTGAGAAACACAATTTACACCTTGGCCCAGGATATACCACATCCAAGAGAAAGAAAAATATACAGAGACTGTATTTCCATAGAGTGTGTGTGACACACTGATGTTTTCTATCCTCTTCCCTTAAATTTAAAAAAGGCTGGCAAGACCCACTCTGCTGTGCCATCCTCTGCCCCACTCAGCCAATGTTTGCTAAACTCACTCATCTAGATACCATATTCCTCAGTTTTTGTCATAATCATGCATTCATTACCTGTACCATCATTTATCTAGTATTCTCTTTAAACAGAATAACGTTCTTTACATATTTAAATGAAAATAAAAGTTTCCTTTCACAACAGTACTATGATGAATGGAAGACAAGAACCACTTTCCATGCATAGACACAATCCTAAAATGCACCATTTGCCCCACCTTCAAAGCCAGTGCTTCAGCCTCTACTTGGAAGCAACCCCTGTGAGCCTTCCTATTTCCTCCAGGTGACTGTCTAGGCCCCACCCACCTCCTAATCTTGGCAGAGCCCACAGCATGTTCCAGAGCTGCGGAGAAGAATGGAGGGCTGACCTCCTCCTGCAGGCTACCTGTGCAGTACAACAGGAGCAAGTCACCATCACCACACATGTGCACAAGGTGTGGCACACACATGCTCACCTACAAGACTCAGCTCAACCCAGGCTACGAGTCCTGTCACAACCCTGTGCACGTCTCTTTCTAACTCTTCCCAAACACTTCTAGCTGTTGTCAAGTCTGTCTCCACAGGCAGGCAGCCCACTCCTCCAGGTCAAGAACTGTGCCTTCTTCTCAGTGGGCGGAACACTGAAGCACGGAGTCAGACACAGTGGGCGTGACACTCCTGCGGAAGGAGTCCAGGACAAGCTCGTGGCACAGGCCTATTCCCTGACCAGGACTGGACACTCTTGACAAGAGGGAATGACCCTGTCACATGGAACTCACTAAGCTGAACAGGTTACATTTCTACTTAGGTAGCAAATATGTGCATAGTCCCATAGAATATTCAAAGAAGAAAGTCTCCTTAAGAAGTTCTCACCCACAAAACTAACATACACAGTCCAACGATAAAATTTCCTTTAAAATTTGAATTAAAAGGACAATTCAAATTAATACTAATTCTAGTGTACAAGGAACAACTCCATGATCTGCCAGAATTCACACTATGGGTTCCAAATCCTCTCTAAGCATTCAAAGTCGTGGCTTAAGCAATCTACTGCAGCATCTGAACACGAATCATTATTCCCTTTGGAAAAAAAAAAAAATTAGCCTTACTGTCATATTACTGAAACTCTCAAAACAAAAACCGAAATTAAAAATATAAGCCTTGGGCCGGCCCTGTGGCTTAGCGATTAAGTGCGCGTGCTCCGCTACTGGCGGCCCGGGTTCGGATCCCGGGCGCGCACCAACGCACCGCTTCTCCGGCCATGCTGAGGCCGCGTCCCACATACAGCAACTAGTAGGATGTGCAACGATGACATACAACTATCTACTGGGGCTTTGAGGAAAAAAAAGGAGGAGGATTGGCAATAGATGTTAGCTCAGAGCCGGTCTTCCTCAGCAAAAAGAGGATGATTAGCACGGATGTTAGCTCAGGGCTGATCTTCCTCACAAAAAAAAAAAAAAATATATATATATATATATATATAAAAATATATATAAGCCTTATACATGACATAAGTACAAAAATACCTTCCAAATAATATTCAAGTATTCAGTTGAATGCTTATCAAAAGCAGGCATTCAACTGCACAGATTCAATGAAATGTAACATTCACAAGCAAAGTAAAAGGCTAGGAGGTACTGGCCCGGTGGTCCTAGAAGAACCACGCCAGTGTCCTCCCTTCCACAGGAGCGCTCTCTACCGCCGCCCCCAGCTCACTCTGTGAGCAAAGCCCACACTGCACTTGCCGGACCTAACACACCATCTGTTCACGTTTCAATTGCCATGTCACCATTTTCTTTAGTTCTTGTTAGCAGCTATCAACTATCACAAGCTAGTTTGTTTCTCTCCTTGCTACTTCAATCAGCAAACCAAAGAAAAAATTCAAGAATAGAAACAGTAATGGAGAGAAGGCAGCTATAAAATGGGGCCAGTGTAAACAAGGATCTCTTAAAATTGCTTATTTAAAAACAATTATACCCACACACACATATCACACATTTATACCCACACAAACATCTTGCATTCTTCCATCCTTGAAAAAAGCGTGTGTGTCCTTTAAGGCACCGCACATCTCCTGAGCAAGGTTAGTCACAAACTGAAATAGAGGGGACAGGTGACGTATTCACACTCACACAGACAGGGCAGAGCCACACGGAGGAGTGCAGTCCTTCTACCTCCCAGGGCCGCTCCTTCCACCACCCTGCGCTCCCAGGGAATCCTGCCATGCGAAGCAGGGGCATGTCTTTATAGCTCGACTGGGAACAGGCACTCTTTTCCCTTGAATTTCTCACAGAGGCCTGATGACTCCAGTGTGGAGCATCTGACCTCAGGATTTATAAACACTTACGTGTTTGTTAAATGTGTCATATTTCCCCACATGTTACAGGGGAAGTAAATGGCCAGTGATACAGTGGGACAATTCTGACTTTATCCCTAATCTCCGCTTTACTGCAGAGCACAAATCTCCTATCACGTGATTACCTCAGATCCCTCATTAAGAGCCTAACTGAGCACTGAGCTAGCTCTTTTCTTTTTTTTCCTAAGACTGGCCCTGAGCTAACATCTGTTGCCAATCTTCCTCTTTTGTCTTTTTTCCCCCCAAAGCCACAGTACATAGTTGTGTGTCACAGTTGTAGGGTTGTAGCTCTTCTATGCGGGACGCCGCCCTCAGCATGGGTTGATGAGCGGTGAGTAGATCTGCACCCAGGATCTGAACCAGCAAACCCCAGGCCATCAAGCGGAATGCGCGAACTTTCCTATACCACCGAGCCGGCCCCTGAGCCAACTCATCTTATCTCAGTTACCAAACTAGCCAAAAAATTCCAGAAGCCAGCTTCTACCTAAAGAACATGCCATAAATTATTTTTAGTCATTTAAAATTCAAATACCTAAGAAATTCACCCAAAAACCATGTTGTTACATATCCCTTTCCAGACTTAAACTTATTATAAACATTGTGGGGCCAGGAACAGGTCTCAGTATTTGTCAAACCCATTTTTTAGCTCCATGAATCACTTCGTTTTCTCGCATTTTGGTTCTACATAATTTACCTCATTCACTGATTAACAGTAAGATACTGCCGTTTTACTGTGCTGACAGAATCACAAACTATCCTAACTTGTGCTCTTTCTTCCAAGGAAAATCAGCAGGGGTTCTAAAAAAGGAGGCTAGTTAATGCCAAAGGATGTAACACAAAGGACGGTAGTGTACACATCTCAGGAAACTCTACTTCTGGGACAGGTAGGACCAATGAAGGTACCAGAATAACTACTTATGTGTTTTCATAGAAATTCAGGTATAGATAAAAACTGATCAAGTTAATCACTTAATCTTCTTCCTGGAGTTCCTTTCTATCTTAGAGACAAGAAGTTATCAGCAAGGAAAAGTTAAAATATTTTAATTACCCCAGAAAATAATTAAATTCTCCCCCAAAGAAGTCTCAGAAAACTCCAAAGCATGTCTCAATTCTAGTGCACACAACCAACTGCCTTAAAACCTACCCAATACTGCATTATGGCAGAAGAGCTGAACTGCATTAAATAGCAGAAATAAATCAAAGTGATCAGAAAGTAAGCTATAGTTCCAGCCACAAAAGTGGAAGCTGACTTACACAAGATCCTCACTATCAGTCATACTCGGAATGTCCTCTTGAAATCCAATGGCCAGACTAAGGAAAAATCAAGTCCGTGGGCCTGAAACACAGCGTCCTGACATGATGAGGGGTGGGAGGATTAACAAACCCCTAGAGGTTCAGGTTTGATCCCAGTCTACAACCTCACTTCATTTTAGCCTTTCTTCTAAAACCTTTTTCTAAACACGTCTCAGCAACACACTCCTGTGGAAAGCAAATGCAAAGAGGTGCCACAGTCCGGAAGACACAAGTGCTGTCCTTTTCCACGGGGTATGTGTTCCAGGAGCCATCAGGTGGAGGTGGGAGAACCCCACAGCTGGGGGGAAGCCCTGCCTGTAAGCAAGGGTCACTGCACAGCATTCACACTCTAGTTTCCCCCAGGACGTTCCAGGCCCAGACTCAAATGGACGACAGCACCGGGGCTTTGGGCAAGGTGATGGCAGGGGGGAGTACGTCTGTGAGGTGAAGAGGAAGTGACTCAGAGCAGAGGGGGCACAGCACAGGTCTGGGGCACACAGGTGCATGCTGCAATCCTGACTTTAAAAAAATCACCTCGTTCTGGGGCCAGCCTGGTGATATAGCAGTTAATTTCACACTCCACTTCAGTGGCCTGGGGTTCGCAGGTTTGGATCCTGGGCGTGCACCGACGCACCGCCTGCAAGCCATGCTGTGGCAGCGTCCCATATGACGTAGAGGAAGATAG